>NC_044391.1:48852625-49161875 GCF_006542625.1 Nomascus leucogenys | reverse complement strand
AGACCCATATTAGACCTAGCGTGGTAACATGTTGGAGCCAAGGCTCAGCTGTCTCACTCAGATGTCGGCCATAATCTCCACCACTCCCTGTGGTATCCCCAACACTATGACTGAGGCCGAGTGTCAGTTGCTATTTGTCATCTTCCACTTGGTCTGTTTTATTCATTCACATTTCCAATTTGACCCCTATAGGCATTTGAATTTGTGAACCTTTTTTTATTTTTTATTTATTTATTTTTATTTTTTGGCAGATTCTTGCTCTGTTGCCAGGCTGGAGTGCAGTGGTGCTATCTCGGCTCACAGTAACCTCTGCCTCCCAGGTTCAAGCAATTCTCCTGCCTCAGCCTCCTGAGTAGCTGGGATTACAGGCACCTGCCATCACACCTGGCTAATGTTTGTATTTCTTTAGTAGAGATGGGGTTTCACCATGTTGTCCAGGCTGGTCTCAAACTCCTGACCTCAGGTGATCTCTAAGTACTGGGATTAAGAGACTCTAGGGCACATCATGTCACTAATCTAAAGTCACTCCATATGTGAAATTCAGGAAAAAGAGCTACCGTTTGTGTCACCCTCCATTTGAGGATAGACCTTGTGAGCTGGAATCAATCCACTGCATTACATACCTCACCTCAAATATACACTATAATATTTTTCTTCACAATCCATTTCAACTCAAATATTTAACTATTTTAATTATTTATTTTCAGACCTATACTTCTCAGTTATAAATAAGAATGACTAAGAAGAAAAGATACAGCACAATAGATTGTTGAACCATTCCTTCAGATTAATTTCAAAACTCCAAGTAATATACTAAAATGGTAAATATAATGAGGGCAGATGTCTGCCTTTTTTGTATACTAAGATAGCCCAAACACCTAGAGAGTGCTTTCTATGGACTGAATGGTTGTGTCTTCCCAAAATTCATATATTAGAGCCTAAATCTCCAATGTGATGGTATTTGTAGGTGGGACCTTTGAGAAGTAATTATATCATGAAAGTGGAGCCCTCATGAATAGGATTATTGTCTTCTAAGAAGAGACATGAGAGAGATGATACCTGTTCCCCCACCCCACAACCACCACATGAGGATCTAGTAAGAAGGCGGGTGTCTACAAGCCAGGAAGATGGCCTTCACCAGACAAATCTGCTGGTGCCTTGATCTTGAACTTCCCACCCCCCAGAATTGTGAGAAATTACTCCTTATTGTTTATCACTCAGTCTGTGGTTTTGTTTTGTTTTTTTGTGGTGGTGGTTGTTTTGATACAGGGTCTTGCTCTGTCAGTCAGGCTGGAGTGCAGCGGCACCATCACAGCTCACTGCAGCCTCAACCTCCTGGGCTCATGCAAACCTCCCACCTCAGCCTCTCCAGTAGCTGGGACTGCAGGCACTTGCCACCATACCCGGCTGATTTTTGTATTTTCTTGCAGAGACAGGGTTTCATCATGTTGCCCAGGCTGGTCTCAAACTTTTGAGCTCAAGTGATGCACCTACTTCGGCCTCCCAAAGTGTTGGGATTACAAGCGTGAGCCACTGCAACGAGTCAATCTGTGGTATTTTTATCGTAGCAGCTCAAACTGACTAAGACAGTGCCCAATAAATACTTATTGAATAAATGAACAGACTTTTCCAAGGATTATAAATTCTCAAAATTCATACATAGATTTTGAATGAATGTGTTTAATTATCATATAATATATGAAGATTATTTATTTGCTAGCCTAGTTGATCAAACTAATTTTATTTCAGTGACTATGAAAGCCATCAGTAGAGCAAAGACATGTAACCCTAAAAAACCAGAGACCCATGACCTATCACAACTTGTTTTAGAACAAAACAGCATGATGCAGATAAAGCAACATTACTAAATTATAAGATTAAATCTGATTCAATTTTATGTCCGAAGGTCTACAGCCTTTAGTCATCACTGTAATCGTCATTATCATCATCATCATCATCATCATCATCATCTCCATCTCGTTCTTACAAAGCTGAAGAACCCAAATAGCAAGCTAATGAATTTTAACCACTCAACAAATGATGGAAGGAGCAAACATATCTTCAACTAGAAAAGTATAAATTTTGACCCAATTCTGAATGTATATTGATAAGCACACCAATCATCAGTCTAAAAGGGGTTTGCAATAATGCTTAAATGCATACATATCTTAGCAGGGAACAACTGTCATATAACAGATTACTTATCTATTGGAAAGTATATATGAGGCATTTAAATGCCAGAAACTATCTGCTAGATTTTCCTTGACTTCCTAACTAAAAGGGAAGCTCCTTAAGGTTAAATATGTCACGCTATATTATTGCACTTCCATGCCATAATACTTAGTGGGTCTGAACACATGGGAAAAAAAATACTTTTTTTTTTTTGAGGCATGGTCTCACTCTGTCACCCAGGCTAGAGTGCATGGCGTGATCACAGCTCAATGCAGCTGTGACCTCCCAGGCTCAAGTGATCCTCCCACCTCTCAGCCTCTCAAGTAGCTGGGACTACAGGCACACACACCCATGCCTGGCTAATTTTTTTTTTTTTTACTTTTGTAAAGGCAGGGTTTCATCATGTTGCCCAGATGGTCTTGAACTCCTGGGCTCAAGTGATCCTCTCGCCTCAGCTTCCCAAAGTGCTGGGATTAGAGGCATGAGCCACCATGTTTTTTCAAACACCTCATTTTAATTGTCTTAAAAATTCCACTGAAGAAATATGTTGCTGAGAAACTGAGGCACAGAGAAATAAAGTGGTTTTTTCGTGGCCACATGGTTATTTATTGTTAGAGCTACAAAAGCATCTCCAGAGTTCTCGCCACTGCACCACACTGGTTTTATAATAGTCAATTTCAAAATTTATCTGCTAACCCAAATAGCAAGCTAATGAATTTTAACCACTCAACAAATGATGGAAGGAGCAAACATACCTTCAACTAGAAAAGTATAAATTCTGACCCAATTCTGAATGTATATTTATAAGCATGCCAATTATCAGTCTAATAGAGGTTGGCAATAATGTTTAAATACACACATATCTTAGCAGAAAAAAAACTGTCATATAACAGTCATTAGATTTAGTCCAAGAACTAAACTTTTAAAAATTAGGTTAGGTTTTTTCCTTAAAGTTTTCCAAAATGGGGCCTCTGTTTTGTGGAGGATGAGATTTCAATGCCCTCTCATTCTCCCCTTGGCCTTTGAATTGCTTCACTGAAATGTGGATCATCTACCTCCTTTCTCTTTCTACACTGTAAAAAAGAACTAAAGTTAGAGCTATTTCACTCAATTTGACTCAACTTTCCAAAAAAAATACAAACAAAGCTGGAGAACCCAAATAGCAAGCAAGACCAGGTCACAGCTACTGACTTGGCTGATAGCCATTTCTGAGAAATTTTCTGAACACTCTAGCACCAACAAATTTGAGTATGCCACTTACCATACAACTATAACAAGGTAAAACTAAACTAAGAAAGAAATGGTAGCAGTAACCAGGTCTCCTATTTTAAATAAAAATAGTACTGGACAGTGCCTCTGTGAAATTAGAACTGTCTGTAAGCTAGTAATGATAAGAATATAAGTATAAATGTTGTTTTTCTCAAGTAATATGAATGGCCATTTCTAAATTTTTGACTGATCTGAAAGTCACAAATTCATTCCATCAATATATAATGCCCTATTGTTTGCAGAGTCCTGGAAGGCCTGCCCTCTCAAAGAATATATTTTAACAAAGTCTCTTTGTTCTATCACTAGGTGGAAGTTTGCTATTAAAATTCCTATAACCACATAACCCTTTTAAAACCATGGCAGAGTTTTCAGATATAGACAATAATTTTGAATGATCAGTTTTTTGTACCAGAAGGAATCTGTCTCCTCATAGCCCAGGACATTCTGGTTTGAAAACTTTCATTCCAAAGCACAAATGCACCTTTACAAAAACCTTCTGTTCTAGTGCCCACTATAATTTATTTTCAAAGACTTGTTTATAAAGAGCTGCATAATCCACCCAAAGAAAGTCAAAGTGTTTTTCTGTATTATTAAACTCAACAGAAAGTTCCATGTGCAGCTACAGGAGACCATAGGCAATTAACACTGAAAACTGAAAGGTTTAGAATGTTTGCATGACCTTTAAAGGGCAACACAGTTACCCATTCACATGCATGCAATTATGCAGTGACTAGTTCGTAGCAGCAAATATATATATATTTATTTATATTTAGTAAAACAAACCTTGCATTCATCAAAAACTACTTTGAACTTTCCAGGCTTCATGTAGAGAGTTAGCTTTACAGGAGACTTGTTCAGCTGGTTGTCTTCATTTTGTCAAATTACTAAATTCAGCCTATCACCGTAATTGCTAGAATGCAACATTATCACATTATTGATCTCTCTGTAAAGAGTTTCCAAAATCTACTGCATAGAGCTATGTTTAAAAGAAGCAATATAAGTATAAATTTAATTGAATGACTATGTTTGTACTATTGCTGGGGAAAGGAAGATGTAACTTTGCTAACTAGCCATTCAGGGGAAATCATAAAACAATTACAGCTACTATGGAGTAACTTAGGAGATTGAAGGAAGTGATTAAAAGGACTTTATCTAATATAAACATATAAGCTCTGATTCCTTAGTTATGTATCTCATACTCCACATGAACCACTGAACAAAATAGAGTATTCTTCTTACAGCTTAAATATTTACTCTTCATCTGATTTCCAAGTAAACTAGAAACCTTATGTTTTCCAATGGCAATACCAGTCAATCGCCTAAGTATTCCACTGACTAGCTTGCCTAATATTACAGCACAGGATAAAATCCAACATATCTATGTGGTATACACATTAGAAACAGGTGGATTTTGGAAAACTAACATAAATTTGGAGTATAATATCAATATATTTCTGGCAATTTTGTAGATACCATTTTAAACGAGAATAGTACATGCCAATGTAATACATAGTTTGTGCATTGACTATGGAGGTGTATATTCAATAAAGACAGCAGCACACAGATATGTTCAGCGTTTAAAATGTGTCAAAATTCCCAGTTGTAGTGTCAATAAAAACATCCCAAAGTGTCTCCGCATTGAGGGCAAAAATGATTTTTTTTTACATTTGTAGCCTAGTAAATAAAAGTATCTCCAAAAGAAAAATTCATGAGAAAAATAGAATATTAACAATGGCTCAAACAGTAAAACTCAGTTATAAATGACCTTGTCATACTACGGATATAGTTGTACTGCAAGTCAAATCATGGAAAATAGTGGAAAAACTATGCACCTAAAAAGGTAGACATTCTACAAAGTTGTTCTGATCACCCTGCTACATAAAACCAGTATTTTAAGTGGGTGTCATTTAAAGCATATGTATGTATGCATGTGCATATATGTATAGATACAGAGATTATATCGTTAGATACTACAGAGAAATATATTTAAGTACTTTCACATTCCAATGTCTAACTTACCCTCTTAAAATTTCTGTAAGATTAAGAAGACAAGAAATGCTTATTTTATTTCATTGATGACACTGCACTGAATGAATCACTGCACTGAATGAACAAAATCAGACCTTCTAAAAATTACCCAATAAGTCAGTGGCCAATGACAATTAAAAAACAGAAACTAACTTCTATGTCTCTGTTTGCTGGGCTCACCTGTCAATCTCCTGTTTCAGATTGTGCTCCGAACCTAAAGTAAAACTGCTTTCTAAAGACTAATGGTAACTCAATGTGAAATTATTTCTTCTCTTTCGATGGAATAATTAAATAGTTCAATATGCTCAAAGTAGTTCAAAATAAAGTTAACCAAAGAATTTTCAAACAAAATGGTAAATTCACCATATCACATGGCATTATAAAATCAGTTTTCCAAAAGCAAGCTGTATCATGTGAAATTTTGTGCAAGCATGTGGCCAGATATGAAGCTGATGCAGCTGGTTTGGCCTTCATGTCTAGCAGCAGGCTGTGTTAATGCATTTCTTCTCTTTGTTTTGATGAAGCCCTACTAATAACAGGTTGATGAATTACATTTGCAAATGTCAGGCATAGATCAAAGGGGATGACGGCTTGGATGATTATTTTACCCCAAGTTGTGATTTTTCACCAAGAAAAAAAAACTGCATTGCACAGTAAAGTTCCTTATTTTTACTTGAATCTTCAATGAACAAAACAGCTGCAGAAAAATGTGACTTAATGAAGCATCCCTAATAAAATACTGCAGAAGTAAAAGCAGGGGCACTGAACTGTTTGCACTCTGGTTGTTTCATCTTTTCAAATATATTAGAAATAACTGATGATGCTTTGGAACATTCCTTGTTTGGGACATGCATTAGAGAGTTCATCAGTAAATGTTCATCAGTTTGCAGTGATTGCTGAACTTTGGTGCAATCTGACAGCACCTTTTCTTAGGGGCCAAGATAAAAAATGACTGAGAAATCCTGAAGATACACATCTTACCCTTCCTGTATAAGGTAATCCATAATTTGCAATTAGTGATAAATCATCCTTAAATGTGTATTTTAACACAAAAATACATTTAAAAGTGATCATCAAAATACTATATTGAAGACACTGGATCCAGGGCTACTAACATTTTCTGATAAAATATAAAATAATTTTTAAATTTTTTCTACTGCCCTCTAAATTTTATCATTTTATAAATTTTTAAATAGGAAAACTGGTCATATCTAAAAACAGATATTTTTACAGCCATGTCATCACATTTTATAACTTGGTGGTTAGTAAATACCATATTGCCATCTCTAAGCAATATGTAATCTATGTTGACATAAATCCATAGGCAACTCAATGAATCTTCATTCTCCAATTTGTCATTGTTAAAATAGCTAATATTTTTCTAATGCGATATCACATATACTTAGAAGCTTTAATTCCCCTTTAGCAGAACCTGTAGCATTATACAGGCATTTGCTTTAATGTCAAAAATTCTGGGTTCATCTTTAAGAGACACATATCATAGCACTCTACATTAATATGAATTCAAGAATCCTAAAGTACTAAATTTTTTAAAGGCAAGAAAAGAATCAAGATTTTCACATCAAAAAAATGCCTAATCTGAATAAAACAACACACTAAAGCCATTTGCCTCTTAAAAGATTCCCTGTGCCTAAGTATTTAGTTGGCAGTGACAATGACCTCACGGACTTTTACTATCTATAAATAATGCAATCCAACTTTTTTATTGAAAATTAGGAAAATGAAAATATTTATAAGCTCCAGTGTGGTAAATGATGGCCTTTAAGTGGCTACTGGTGGCTTTAAAAATTAAGATTCTAAAAAGAAAGGTCAACTCAAACAATTGACTCAGGATGAGATCCAGAACAAAATAAAGTAAGGAAAGAGACAAACATGTCTGATCTTTTATTTGAAATATAAGATGTTAGGTGTCAATTTTGATATTGCAAATGATTAATCAGTCTGAGAGTACAAATGCAAACATGGAAAGGCTGGGGTAAGTACAAATAATCTTAATCCTCTGATTTTTAAAGCTTTAGAAGTGTTTTTAATCTCCCTTCCTGGTTATTTTGGTTTAGCACTTTACACAAAAATCTTAAATTGTTCATTTGTCTTAACTTATAGCCTAATAAAGCAGTTTGAGAGTGTTCATTGATAACTCTGAATGTTGATGTTTAAAACAATCTAGTTGAGAAGACAAGAATCAGATCATTATCATTCAGTCAATAGTAACTGAAATTCATCCTGTCCTGTGTAAAGGACCCTCCTACACTACCAACTACTTTAGGGACACTTCAGAGTAAAGGTTGCTTACGAGTTTGCTTTGTGTGTGTGTGTGTGTGTGTGTGTGTGTGTGTGTATGTGTGTGTGGTTTTTAAGGTTTTTTTTCTCCACGAACCATTTTGTAAAATCCAAGAGGGGATTTCACACTCACAAAAAGAGTATTTTTTTCCCTCTCTCTCTCTTATTGCCATAAGCCAAACTCTAGCAGCAAAGGTGAAGAGAGACTAGCCGCTGTAGTAACATTACTACACATTTGATTCCAAACGCTTCAGGCAATTGTTTAACACTCGGTCAGGACGTGGAATACTCAATAGGGAAGCCTCGCGTCCACCCAAAGGCTCTGCGAGCATCTATGGTTCTTCCTTTTCAGACAGGATAACTCAACCTGCAGTTCTTAGAGAAATAGGGCGCCCGATCTCAAACTTTCCTTTGCAAAGCCAGTGTCTGAAAATAACACGTTCCTCCATTGATAAGTGAAGATCAGTAGCCTCAAGAAAACACTTCTTGGTAGGCACCTGGCCTTTTAGAATTGAAGGGGGAAGGGATGGCAAAGCAGTTGGCAGAAAACCCGTGTACTAGTAGCAAGATCTAGGAGACATCTAACCGGAAAGACATAAAAAACCACTAGTCTCCCAAAGCCATTCTTACTCTGAACGCTGTTCGTTAAGAGGATCATTTACTAAAGCTCTCTTGTAGTAGCCTTTACAAAAGCTTTATTTCATTCAGTAAGAAAGCACCTCGTCCCAAATCTAAATAAACCTTAAATAGATAAGGCTCAGGAAATTATCAGCTTGATTCTTTATGAAGATAGTTAGAGGTGGAGAAATCAATAGACTCGCTGAAACACCCACCTTCTGCAAACAGGCCTGAGAATTAACTAATCAGAAGTGGACAAAAAGTAGGGATTTCAGAAAGATGACCTGACACATCCCATTGATCTTCCCTGGAATGCGACCCCCAACTCCTTATTAAGAGTCCAAAATGGTTACCAGCCAGGATGGGTCTGGGTGAGGAATCGAATTAAAACCCACTTCAATTCTCGACCTGGTCGTTTGCTGTATTAGGAGAAATGGGGCAGAGAGGGAGGGCACCGCTCACGAAGCCTCCTTTCGCATGCTCCGATCCCCTCTCCGCGTCCCTCTACTGCGCCCCTACCCTGACCGCCCGCGAGGGAGACGCCGGCCGATGAACCCGCATCTGCCCTCACCTCTCGCCTTCCCCGGACGATCCCCCTACAGCCCCGGACCCCCAAGAAACGGAAAGGGAGACGTGTGCACACGGGGGCTTCCGGGACGCGGTCCTGCAGTTGCCGCTCCGGTCCCCAGCGCTGGCCGGCGACCCGAGGCGCGGCTCGCACCTACCTGCAGCCCCGCTTCCCGGTGGCGGCAACAACTAGCGATGCTCCTGCAGCTTTTGCGGGCCGGCGCCAGCCTTATCGCTCTCGCATCGCTTCCAAGATGCCAATCCGCCGTCACCATCCAGGGGCATAGGGAACCGAAGTCTGGTGCTGTGTGCTCGTGGAGGGCGGCGTGTGAGTGTGGCCCTGAGCGTGCGAGTGTGCGCGCGCGTGTGGATGTGTTTCCTCCTCCGATGGCAAAGAGGGTTCAGGAATCTCTTGACATCCAAACTGGAATCCCCCTGAAGCGGGTGAAGGTGAGCCTGATCCTTCTCCCCCGCTTCTTTATTCCACAGTGACAAAGTAATCAAAAGATTTGTTTACTGAGGAAAAGCCAAAGTCCCACAGCCCTTGGCAGCGCCCGCGGTCGCCTCCTGTCCTCGCCGGATGCGCGCGGTGCGCTCAGCTCCCTGGACTGCAAGAATCAAGGCGGTCTTGCAGCAATTACCGCTCTTATTCCATCTCTGATTTGTTTGCTTTTAAGGCCGACTAAAGACTTTTCCTCTCGCCTCACGTCGTCTCTCCCTCTCACACACAAACACACTCACACATCCTCCGTTCCCTCTCTCCCGCCCTCCCTCTTGTTCTCTGGGGAAAGGCAATTGGACAGAATGATTCACCTTCAGGAAAGCAGCCTCGGCCACGCACTACTCGAGTTCCCTGGCTCTCGCAGGTACTGGGTCTCCAACGTGGCGGAGTTGCTGGGAGGCTCGGGACAGGAAGGAGGAGAGGCTCTGAGCTCAGCCGATGTCCCCCCGCCAGACGCCCGCGTTCCTCCGTCCAGATGCCCCTGTTCCTACTGCTCACAGATAGGTCCCCGCTGGTGCCCTCGCGGAGACTTTGCGCCTTCCACTCGAGTCCACTTAGCAGCAACTCCTGGCCAGCTTCAGCCCCTCAATCCCGCCTCGAAGTGCTGCGGGCAGAGCTCCACGCAGCCCATCCGCTGCCCTTCTAGGCATTGTGGGCTGGAAGGAAGGGAAACCCGCCGATGTCCCCCTGGCAGCAGTGCCCTGGCACCGTCACCACCGAGGTGCGAGTTCCAACATCGAACACAAGCGAGCAGGTGTCGCCTGTGTCACTTCGCTAAAGGCGGGAGGGGAGAAAGAAAGGAGCTGGGGGAGGGTGTCGAGGAAACAAATCCAGATCACCGGCGGGGAAAGAAGCCGTTTAGCAAGCAAAGCCTCCTCTCCGCGTCCCACCCCAGATGCTGTACTGTCAAAAGACACTGATGCTAATCTTTTAGAAAGTCGCCATAAAGGGCAGAGCCCCTGCTCCACTCTAGAACCCTATTCCACCCAGCCTGGCTGTCCAATGAGTACACACACAGTGACTTGGCTCCCCCGTATAGTGCAGCGAGAACGCAGGAAGAGAATAGGTCCTGACACTCCAGGTTGAGTTAAGCAGTAAAATGGAATGGCAGGGCCGGGAGGCGTTGCCTCGCCTCTCTCTCCCAACAGCCAGTTCTGTTAGCCCCAGCAACTGCCGTTGAGAGCAAACAACGGTCCTGCAGAAAAAGAACGAGACAGTAAAGATGAGGCGGCAATTGGTATAAAAGCTGGACTATGTCTCCCTCTAGAGGGTCAACCGGATTAGAACGCTTTACTAGATGTAACAGACCAGTTTCTCTCCATAAAGAAAAAGAAAACAATATCTGGTTTCAGGGAATTTGCATTTTTACAAATTACAACTTCTCAAGGATTTAGACGGAGGATTTTCACTGCAGCCCTATTAAGCAAAGCCCTTGCTAAAGGAACGTCGTGATATTCATGACGCTGGAAGGTCATTTCCTTACATGTTTGGTCAAATTGGGTGTTGGTTTAAGCGCTGTGCATATGAGCTCAAATGAAGGGTCTTCTGAGGCTCACTTCGATCATGTTTGGAGATGAGCAGAACCTTAATCTAGTGATTAGAAGACTATTCAAAAATGAATAATTAGTAAGAATGAATTCAGAAAAAGAAAATCTGAAACAAAGAAAGGGAATGCTGACCCAGGAAATCTTACAAGTCTTTTACAAGGAAAGATAACTCAAGAATCTGGTTTTGGAGACAGTTTTCATAACTCTTTTTCAACTAGACCAATAATGGTCAAGATAGCTAAATTCCTTCCAGCTCTAAAGGTCTGTGCTTTTATATAGCTGTGATTCACTGAAACCATTGACAAATTAGGTATCACAAGCTCTCTTCACCAGCTATAAAATAAAAGTAATACTACCTATCATATTTACAAAGAAATATAGAATATATGCTTCACTTAGCTATTTTATCTTAACATGCTTAGTAAATCAACCATATTTTGTATCTAAAATGCATCAAGTAATTTAATCATGTTGAGGTGGTCATTTTTATAAAAAAATAGCTCCACCGATTTTATAAAGTTTTGTTACATCAGTCCAAGTCGAGCTAGGTCCCATCTGTAACCTTAACATTTAGATTTTTGTGAACTATTTGAGCTGTTAATACATTTGTAAAATATGTATTAAAGTTAATATTAAACACTCTTCCATTCACTTTGAATTTTTGGAGCAGTTCTATTTTAACTTGATAATCTAAATTAGCATAGTCACAAAGAAAGAAAAGAACATATTTTTTAAATAGCTGAGACTAGTTGAAATCATTTAAAACAAAGCACCAAAACTAAACAAGGCAAGTTTTGCCGTAACTAATTGCTCTATGGCATATTTGACTTGGTCTAGTAGTATACAGCAATCACTTGTTTCCAAGGAACTCTCAGATAGTCTCTTTCAAAAGATTTATGCCATGTGATTAAATATTTCATTCCACTTACATAGTAACTTATATCCAGGAAAGCAACGTTTACATTTTAAAACACCTGCACTGTTTCACTGCAAATCTTACAGTAATTTTTTGTCTGCTGTGTTCAATAGTGTGATGAAATTCAAGCAGGAATGACATTGGAAACTTGGACTCTGTACTAGAAAGAAGTCACTTACAAAATCACTTTAGAACATTGGCTTTCTTTTCACACACACACACACATAAAGCATACATTATAATCTTTCTATCTTCTAATTCATTAACTTTTTGTGGTTGTAGAGGAATCTATAGTTTTGTCATCTTGTTAAAACTTTATTTGTATTGTTTAAGTGTGGGACATTTTCAGCCTTATTTTTCTAACTAAACCCACTGTGTTTTTACAAATATATGAAAAAGTAAAGAGAACAGATATATAATTACAAAACATAGCAAAATTTCTTATCCAATGTCATATGATGCTGAAATTCTATCATAACCTCCGTGCTTTTTGTAAATAATTCCCAATTTTTAGATCAAGATATTCCTATTTCCAGCATCTCTTAAACAAAACAAAATCTTTTGCATTCTCTTCAAAGGAAACAAAGTAGCAAATATTCTCCCAATTTAACAGAAATTTTTTGTTGATACTTCTTACCTTCTACAGGCATGCTTCAAAAATGTTGCAGGTTTGGTTCCAAACCACCACAAATATTGCAATAAAGTGAGTCACACAATTTTTTTGGTTTCTCAATGCATGTGAAAGTTATGTTTACACCATACTGCAGTCCATTAGGTACGCAATAACATTTTGTCTTAAAAATGTACATATCTTACCTTGAAAATGGTTTAATGCTTTTTTTAAAAAAAAAGTGTAATGATCATCTGAGCCTTCAGCGATTCCTAATCTTTTTGCTGATGGAGAGTCTTGTTTCAGTGTTGATGGCTGCTGATGGATCAGGGTAGTGGTTGCTGAAGGTTGGAATTGCTGTGGTGATTTCTTAAAATAAGACAATAATGAGGTTTGCTGTGTCAATTGACTCTTCCTTTCACAAAAGATTTCTCTGTACCACACAATGCTGCTTGATAGCATTTTATCCACGGTAGAACTTCTTTCAAAATTGGAGTTAGTCCTCTCAACTCTGCCACTGCTTTATCAGTCAGGTTTATGAAATATGCTAAATCCTTTGTTGTCATTTCAACAATATTCACAGCATCTTCACCATGAGTAAATTCCATCTCAAAAAAAAAACTACTGTGGATGTTTGCTCATCCACAGAAGCAACTCTTCTAGCACCTAGAATGGTGAATGATCTCCAGAAGCTTTTCAATTTACTTTGCCCAGATCCATCAGAGGAATCATTATCTATGACAGATGTAGCCTAGCAAAATATATTTCTTAAATAAGAAGACTTGAAAGCCAAAATTACTACTTGACCTGTGGGCTGCAGAACAGATGTTGTATTAGCAGGCATGAAAACAACATTAACCTTCTTGTACATCATCAGAGCTGTTGGATGACCAAGTGTATTGTCAATAAGCAGTAGTATTTTGAAAGGAATCTTTTTGTGAAGCCAGTAGCTCTCAACAGTAGGCTTAAAATATTTAATAAAATATGCTGTAAACAAATGTACTGCTATCAGGATTTCTTTTTCCATTTATAAAACACAAGCAGAGTAGATTTATTATAATTCTTAAGGGCCATACGATTTTCAGAATAGCAAATGAGCATTGGCTCCAACTTAAAGTCACCAGATGCATTATCCTCTAACAAGAGAGTCACCCTGTCCTTTGAAGCTTCGAAGCCAGGCACCGACTTCTCTCTAGCTGGGAAAGTCCCAGATGTCATCCTCTTCCACTATAAGGATGCTTATTTACATTGAAAATCTGTTGTTTAGTGTATCCACCTTCATCAATGATCTTAGCTAGATCTTCTGGATAACTTGCTGCAGCTTCCACCTAAGCACTTGCTGCTTCAACTTTTACTTGTATATTATGGAGACAGCTTCTTTCTCTAAATCTCATCAACCAACCTCTGCTAGTTACAAATTTTTCTTCTGAAGATTTTTTACCTTTCTCTCAGCCTTTATAGAATTGAAGAGAGTTAAGGCTTTGCTCTGGATTAGACCCTGGCTAAAAGGAATGTTGTGGCTGGTTTGATTTTCTATCTAGACCACCAAAGCTTTCTCTATGTCAGCAAGAAGACTGTTTTTGCTTTCTTATCATTTGTGTGTTCACTGGAGCAGCACTTTTCATTTCCTTCTTGAACTTTTCCTTTGCATTCACAACTTGTCTAGCAGTTTGGCTCAAGAGGCCAAGTTCTCAGCTTTTGACATACCTTCCTCACTAAGCTTAATCATTTCTAGCTTTTGATTTAAAGTGAGAGACATGAGAGTCTTCCTTTCATTTGAACACTTACAGACCACTGTAGGGTTATATTAATGGGCCTAATTTCAATATTAGGTCAGGGAATAGGGAGACCCCAGGAGAGAGAGGGAGTTGGGGGAACAGCCAGTTGGTGAAACAGTTAGAACCACACGTTTATTAATTAAGTTTGCCATCTTACATGGGCACAGTTCATTGCATCCTAAGACAATTATAATAGTAATATCAAAGACCAGTGATCACAGACCGCCATAACAGATACAAGAATAATACAAAAAGTCTGAAATATTGTGAGAATTACCAAAATCTAACACAGAAACATGAAGTGAGCACATGCTGCTGAATAAAGGGCACTGAGGGACTTGTTCAACACAGGGTTACCACAAACCTTAAATTTGTAAAAACAAAATAAAATAATAATAATAAATAAAAACAATATTTGCAAAGTGTAGTAAAAGAGGGGTCTCCAACCCCCAAGGACTGGTACCTTCCCTGTTAGTAACCCAGTCTCACAGCAGGGGTGAGCTGTGGGCAAATGAGCATTACCGCCTGAGCTCCATCTCCTGTCAGATCAGCTGCAGCATTAGATTCTCACAGGAGCCCGAACCCTATTGTAAACTGCACATGCAAGAGATCCAGGTTGTGCACTCCTTATGAGAATCTAATGCCTGATGATCTGAGGTGGGATGGTTTCATCCCGAAATCATCCCCACGAACTGTCCATTGAAAAAAACTGTCCTCCATGAAACCGGTCCCTGGTGCTGAAAAGGTTGGGGACCGCTGCAATAAAGTAGGGCACAACAAGTTGAGGAATAACCATATTTGTTTAAATTGCCATCCTCCTCAAGTCTAAGCTGTAAAAAATAATCTCTTTAAATGCTGAACTTAACTGGATTGTAACTCTATCATAGCTTTCCATGTTCTGTTCGCTAAAAATCACTTTGGTGCACTTCAGGCTTTTTCTTTTTTGCCTTTTATAGAAAATTACTTTATTGAAGTATAATTGACATACAATCAACTGCATGTACTTAAAGTGTACAATCTGATGAGTTTTGATGTATGGTTATATCTGTGAAACTACCACCAGTCAAAATACCAAATGTTTCCATTCCCCCAAAAGTTACCTCATGCCGATTTATAATCCGTATCTTCTTCCAGTCCTGTCTCTAGCATCCACTGATCTAGTTTCTGTCACTATAGTTTGCATTTTCCACAGTTTATATAAATTGAATAGTATTTTATGTGTTCTTTTTTTGTCAGGCTTCTTCCCATTGGCATAATTATTTTCAGATCATCTGTGTTGTTGTACATAGCAATAGGTCATTCTTTTTTACTTCCAAGTAGTATTTCACATTGTAGATATACCACAATATCTTTAACCATTCACCTCTTAATGAACATTTGGGTTACTTCTAGTTTGGGGATATTAAAAATAAAGCTGCTATGAACATTTGTGAAGAAGGCCTTGAGTGAACCTATGTTTTCATTGCTCTTGGGTTACTACCTAGAAATGAAATGGCTGGATCATATGGTAGGGTATGTTTAACTTAAAAACAAGAAGTATTTTCTAAAGTGTCTGTGCCATTTTGTATTCCCATCTGCTGTGGTGGAGAGCTTTTGGAGCACTTCTAGCTTTCTACCAAAGGCTTTGTATGATATCCAAACTCCTTGCCTCAAATCCCCACAACATCTTATAAAGCAGATGATATAAACCCATTTATCACATGAAAAAAATGAGACAATCTACCTGTTATTATATATTGGAGCTGAGATTCAAACCAGATCTATCTAAAGTCAGAGCCAGTCATTGATTTTTTTGTTTGGCTTGGTTTTGTTTTTGTTTTTGTTTTCCCAGCTTCCTCTCTTTCTGCCTCCAACCCCGCTAGTAAAACATGTTATCTCCTGTATCACAGGGAGATCAAACTCATTTGGATCTGGATATGGAAAAGGCTTTAGCCAGAGAACCTGGGTTCATTAGTAAGAATAAAGAGAAGAGATTAGTAAGAGAGATAGAGTAACGAGAAAAATTAGCTCTGGCTCCCCTCAGTGTTCTGCAAGATACGGTATCATAACAATTAAATTAAAACTTATGAGTCCTAGTTCATAGTTCTTAGCTTGTGGGAGTGCTACCTACAAGCCATTCATCCTCACTTGTCTCCTCTTATTTTATTTGATGTTAACCAAGTTATTTCTAGCTTATGCAATAATGTATCTCTCATTTATCTTTTAAATGCTTTTTAAAAACATTTACAGAATATTTTCATGTAATCAGGTGAATGGAAGGAAGCACAGAATTCATTCCACACAACCCAAGGTTACATGCATGTTATTAACCTATACTATCCCCATCCCCTAGCATGGTACCTAACACACAATAAATACTCTATAAATACTTTGTGGTCAAAACTCAGGAAACTAAACAGGCCAACTGAATAGACACATGCCATGGAGATAAGTCAAGAAGACCATTTCACAAAGCGATGTGAGAAACAACTGAGGCAGGAAAACTGTCCTAAATGTAGTAGGCAAATATAACAAACCACCCCAAAACTTAGTTACTTAAAGAAGAAACATTTATTTAGTTCACATTTCTGTGGATTGGCAATTTGTTTTTGGCTCATTCTTCTTGACTCGGTTGGGCTTACTCATGTGTCTGAAATCAACTGGCAGTGTATTGCCTCAGTCATTATCTGACAATTGGCTGATTGTAAGCTGGAGTACTGGGGATAGGTAGGCCATATGCCTTTTTATTTTATTTTACTTTATTTTATTTTAAGTGCCTGGATACATGTGCAAGACGTTTAGGTTTGTTACATAGGTAAACAAGTACCATTGTGGTTTGCTGCACCTATCAACCCATCACCTGGGTATTATACCCAGCATGCATAAGCTATTTATTCTGATACTCTCCCTCCCCACACCCCACCAATGCCATCAGGCCCCAGTGTGTATTGTTTCCCTCCCTGTGTTCATGTGTTCACATTGTTCAGCTCCCACTTATAAATGAGAACATGTGGTGTTTGGTGTTCTGTTCCTGTGTTAGTTTGCTGAGGACAATGGCTTTAGGCTCCATCCATTTCCCTGTAAAGGACATGATCTCATTCCTTTTTATGGCTGCATAGTATTCCATGGTATGTATATGTGTGTGTGTGTGTGTGTGTGTGTGTGTGTGTGTGTGTGTATAAAACATTGTCTTTATCCAGTCTATCACTGGTGGGAATTTGTGTGGATTCTATATCTTTGCTATTGTGAATAGTATTGCAATGAACATATGCATGCATGTATCTTTATAATAGAATGATTGATGTTCCTTTGGGTACATACCCAGTAATGGCATTGCTGGGTCAAATGGTATTTCTGGTTCTAGGTCTCTGAGGAATCACCACATTGTCTTCCACAATGGTTGAACTAATTTACATTCCCACCAACAGTGTAAAAGTGTTTCTGTTTGTCCACAACCTCAACAGCATCTGTCGTTTCTTGCTTTTTAATAAACGCTATTCTGATTGGCGTGAGATGATATCTCATTGTGGTGTTAATTTGCATTTCTCTAATGATCAGTGATGTTGAGCTTTTTTTCATATGCTTGTTAGGTGCATATATGTCTTCTCCTGAGAAGTGTCTGTTCAAGTCCTTTGCCCACTTTTTAATAGGGTTGTTTGTTTTCTTCTTGTAAATTTGTTTAAGTTCCTTGTAGATTCTGGATATTAGACTTTGTCAGATGGATAGATTGAAAAATTTTCTCTCATTCTGTAGATTGTTTGCTCACTCTGATGATCGTTTCTTTTGCTGTGTAGAAGCTCTTTGGTTTAATTAGATCCCATTTGTCAATTTTTCCTTTTGTTGCAATTGCTGTTTATGTTTTCATCATGAAATCTTTGCCCGTGCCTATGTACTAAATGGTATTGCCTAGATTTTCTTCTAGGGTTTTTATATTTTTGGGCTTTACATTTAAGTCATTAATCCATCATGAGTTAATTTTTGTACAAGGTGTAAGGAAAGGGTCCAGCTTCATTTTCTGTATATGGCTAGCCAGTTATCCCAGCACAGTTTATTCAACAGGGAATCCTTTCCCTATTGCTCATTTTTGTCAGATTTGTCAAAGATCAGATGGTTGTAGATATGCAATCTTATTTCTGAGATCTCTATTCTGTTCCATTGGTCTATTGTCTGTTTCTGTATCAGTACCATGCTGTTTTGGTTACTGTAGCTTTGTTGTATAGTTTGAAGTCAGGTAGTGTGATGCCTCCAGCTTTGTTCTTTATGCTTAAGATTGTCTTGGCTATATAGGCTCTTTTTTGGTTCCATATGAATTTTAAAGTAGTTTTCTCTAATTCTATGAAGAATGTCAATGGTAGTTTAATGAGAATAGCATTTAATCTATAAATTACTTTGGGCAGTATGGCCATTTTCACAATATTGGTTCTTCCTATCCATGAGCATAGAATGTTTTTCCATTTGTTTGTGTCCTCTTTTATTTCCCTGAGCAGTGGTTCATAGTTCTCCTTAAAGAGGTCCTTCACATCCCTTGTTAGCTGTATTCCTAGGTATTTTATTCTCTTTGTAAGAATTGTAATGGGAATTCATTCATGATTTGGCTCTCTGCTTGTCTATTGTTGGTGTATAGAAATGCTTGTGATTTTTGTATGTTTATTTTGTATCCTGAGACCACTGAAATTGCATATCAGCTTAAGAAGCTTTTGGGCTGAGATGATGGGGTTTTCTAGATATAGGATCATGTCATCTGCAAACAGAGACAGTTTGACTTCCTCTCTTCCTATTTGAATACACGTTCTTTCTTTCTCTTGCCTGACTGCCCTGGCCAGAACTTCCAATACTATGTTGAATAGGAGTGGTAAGAGAGGGCATCCTTGTCTTACGCTGGTTAAAAGGAATGCTTCCAGCTTTTGCCTATTCAGTATGACATTGGCTGTCAGTTTGTCATAAAAGGTTCTTTTTATTTTGAGGTATGTTCCATCAATACCTAGTTTATTGAGAGTTTTTAATATGAAGGGATGTTGGATTTTAGCAAAGGACTTTTCCTATGTCTATTGAGATAATTATGTGGTTATTGTCTTTAATTCTGTTTATGTGATGAATTATGTTTATTGATTTGCATATGTTGAAACAGCCTTGCATCCCAGGGATAAAGCCGACTTGATCATGGTGGATAAGCTTTTTGATGTGCTGCTGCATTTGATTTGCCAGTATTTCTTGAGGATTTTTGCATTGATGTTCATCAGGGACATTGACCTGAACTTTGTTGTTGTTGTATCTCTGCAAGGTTCTGGTATCAGGATGATGCTGGCCACAAAAGATGAGTTGGGAGGGGTCTCTCCTTTTCAATTGTTTGGAATAGTTTCAGAAGAAATGGTACCAGTGCCTTTTCATACCTCTGGTAGAATTCAGCTGCAAATCTGTCTGGTCCTAGGCTTTTTTTGGTTGGTAGGCTATTTATTATTGCCTCAATTTCATAACCTGTTATTGGTCTATTTAGGGATTCAACTTCTTTCAGATTCAGTCTTCAGAGGTTGTATGTGTCCAAGAATTTATTTCTTCTAGATTTTCTAGTTTATTTGCATAGATGTGTTTATAGTATTCTCTGATGGCTGTTTGTATTTCTGTGGGGTCAATGATGATATCCCCTTTATGATTTTTTATTGTGTCTATTTTATTCTTCTCTCTTTTCTCCTTTATGAGTTTAGCTAACAGTCTATTTTATTAATTTTTTTCAACAAACAAGCTCCTGGATTAGCTGATTTTTTAAGGGCTTTTCATATCCCTATCTACTTCAATTCTACTGTGATCTTGGTTATTTCTTGTCTTCTGCTAGCTTTGGGGTTTGTTTGCCCTTGGTTTTCTAGTTCTATTAATTGTGGTGTTAGATTTGAGATCTTTCTAGCTTTTTTTTTTCTTTTTGAGACAGAGTCTCACTCTGTGGCCCAGGCTGGAGTGCAATGATAAGATCTTGGCTCACTGCAACTTCTGCCTCCCAGTTCAAGTGATTCTCTCGCCTCAGCCTCCTTAGTAGCTGGGCACTCACCACCATGCCCAGCTAATTTTTGTATTTTTAGTAGAGGTGGCCAGGCTGGTCTCAAACTCCTGACCTCAGATGATCCACCTGCTTTGGCCTCCCAAAGTGCCGGGATTACAGGCGTGAGCCACTGTGCCTGGCCCTTTCTAGCTTTTTGATGTGGCATTTAGTGTTATAAAGTTCCCTCTTAATACTGCTTTAACTGCATCCCAGAGATCCTGGTACTTTGTCTCTTTGTTCTGATTGGTTTCTAAGAACTTCTTGATTTCTGCCTTAATTTCATTATTTACCCTGGAGAGTCATTCACGAGCAAGTTGTTCAATTTACATGTAGCTGTGTGGTTTTTTTTTTTTTTTTTTTTTTTAGACAGTCTTGCTCTGTCACCCAAGCTAGAGTGCAGTGGTGTGATCTCAGCTCACTGCAACCTCCACCTGCTGGCTCAAGCAATTCTCATACCTCAGGCTCCTGAGTAGCTAGGACTATAGGCACATGTCAACATGCCCAGCTAATTTTTGTATTTTTAGCAGAGACATGGTTTCATCATGTTGACCAGGCTCGTCTTGAACTCCTGACCTCAAGTGATTCACCCGCCTCAGCCTCCCAAAGTGCTGGGATTACAGGCATGAGCCACCACACCCAGCTTACACGTAGTTATGTGGTTCTGAGTGAGTTTCTTAAATCTTGAGCTCTAATTTGATTGTGCTGTGGTCTGAGAGACTGTGTGTTATGATTTTGGTTCTTCTGCATTTGCTGAGGAGTGTTTTACTTCCAATTATGTGATTGAGTTTAGAGTAAGCGCCATGTGGCACCAAGAATAACATATATTCTGTTGTTTTTGGGTGGAGAGTTCTGTAGATATTTATCAGGTCCACTTGATCCAGAACTGAGTTCAAGTCCTGAATATCCTTGTTAATTTTCTGTCTCGATCATCTGTCTAATATTGACAGTGGGGTGTTAAAGTCTCCCACTATTATTGTGTGGGCATCTAAGTCTCTATGTAGGTCTCTAAGAACCTGTTTTATGAATCTGGGTCCTCCTGTATTGGGTGCCTATATATTTAGGATAGTTAGCTCTTCTTGTTGAATTTAACTCTTTACCATTATGTAATGCCCTTCTTTGTCTTTTTTTATCTTCGTTGGTTTAAAGTCTGTTTTGTCAGAAACTAGGATTGCAACCCCTGCTTTTTTCAGCTTTCCATTTGCTTGGGAAATTCTCCTCCATCCCTTTATTTTGAGCCTATGTGTGTATTTGCCCATGAGATTGGTCTCTTGAATACAACATACCAATAGGTCTTGACTCTTTACCCAGCTTGCCATTCTGTGTTTTTTAATTGGGGCATTTAGCCTATTTACATTCAAGGTTAATGCTGTTTTATGTGAATTTGATACTGTCATTATGATGCTAGCTGGCTATTTTACAGACTTGATGTAGTTGCCTCATAGTGTCTTTGGTCTTTGTACTTCAGTGTGGTTTTGTAGTGGCTGATAATGGTTTTTCCTTTCTATATTTAGTGCTTCCTTCAGGAGCTCTTGCAAGGCAGGCCTGGTGGTGACAAATTCCCTCAGCATTTGCTTGCCTGGAAAGGATCTTATTTCTCCTTTGCTTATGAAGCTTAGTTTGGCCAGATATGAAATTCTGGGTTGGAAATTCTTTTTTTTTTTTTAAGAATGTTGAATATTGGCCCCCAATCTCTTCTGGCTTGTGGGGTTTCTCCGGAGAAGTCTGCTGCGAGTCTGATGAACTTCCCTTTGTAGGTGACCTGGCCTTTCTCTCTGGCCGCCCTTAACATTTTTTCCTTCATTTCGACCTTGCAGAATCTAATGATTATGGGTCTTGGGGTTGATTTACTCATGGAGTATCTTACTGGTGTTCTCTGGATTTCCTGAATTTGAATGTTGGCCTGTCTTGCTAAGTTGGGAAAGTTCTCCTGGATGATAACCCGAAGTATGTTTTCCAACCCCCTTGTCTCTTTCAGGTACTACAATCAATTGTAGGTTCAGTCTTGATACATAAGCCCCTAGTTATCAGAGGTTTTGTTCATTCCTTTTTATTCTTTTTTTCTCTAATATTGTCTGCCTGTGTTATTTCCACAAGATAGTCTTTAAGCTCTGAAATTCTTTCCTCTGCTTGGTCTAGTTGGCTATTGATACTTGTGGTTGCAATGTGAAGTTCTTGTGCTGTGTTTTTCAGCTCCATCAGGTCATTTATGTTCCTCTCTAACCAGAGAATAACCAGTTATTCTGTCATGTTTTATCATGGTTCTCTGATTCTTTACATTGGGTTAGAACATGCTCCTTTAGCTCAGTGAAATTCCTTATTACCCACTTTCTGAAGCCTACTTCTGTCAATTCATTCATCTCAGCTTCCACCCAGTTCTATGCCCTTGCTGGGGAGGTGCTATGATCATTTGGAGGAGAAGAGGTATCCTGGCTTTTTGAGTCTTCAGCATGTTTTCACTGATTCTTTCTCATCTTCATGAGTTTATTTAGCTTGAACTTTGAGACTGCTCATCTTTGGATGGGTTTTTATGGGGACTTTTTTGTTGATGCTGTGGTTGTTGTTGCTTTCTGTTTGTTTTTCTTTTAACAGTCAGGCCCCTTTTCCATTGGCTGCTGCAGTTTGCTGGGGGTCTACTCAAGACCCCCTCACCTGGGTAACCCCCTGCACCTGTAGGTATCACCAGTGGAGGCTGCACAACAGCAAAGATGGCTGCCTGCTCCTTCCTCTGGAAGTTCTGTCCCAGAGGGGCACTGACATAATGCCAGTGGGAATGCTCCTGTATAAGGTGTCTGGTGACCACTCTTGGGGGGGTCTCACACACTCAAGAGGCACAGGATCAGGAACCCACTTAATAAAGCACTCTGGCTGCCCTTTGGCAGAGGGGATGCACTGCACAGGAGGAAATCTCACTCGTCCGCACTGCCTGGATTCCTCAGAGCCAACAGGGAGAAAGACTAAGTCTGCTGATCCAGAGAGACTTTGGCCACCCCTCCCCTCAGCAGTTCCATCCCAGTGATATCAGAGTTCTGTTTGTAAACCCCTGGCTGGAATTGCTGAAATTCCCTCAGGGAGGCCCCAACCACTGAGGAGGGATGGGTCAGGGTCCAGCCTAAAGAGGAAGTCTGGCCATGATCTGCCACAGCCACTGTGCTGCACTGTGGGGAATTTCTCCTGGGTCCAAACTGCCCAGTTTCCCTGGCATCAGCAGGGGAAACACAGCAGACTGGAGTGGCCATAATGACTGCTGCCCTTCCAGGCAGCCACAGTGATGATGGTTGCCCCTCCCCCTGCAAACTCAGTAGTCTTAGGCAGTCTTCAGCCAAGTGGCCACCAAGAATCTGCACAGTTCTGTGTTTGGGATCCAAGGCCCTGGTGGCATGGGCTCACAAAGGGGATCTTCTGATCCATGGGTTGCACAGATCTGTGGATAAGGTGTGGTTTCCCGGGTGGGGTAGCACCATCACTCACTGCCTCCCCTGGCTGGGAGTGCAAGCTCCCTTTTCCCCATGCGGCTCCCAGATGGGCTGTCACTCCACCCTGCTTTTCCTCGCTCTCCATGGGTCACGGCAACCACCTAGTCAGTCCTAATGAGAGAACCTGGACACCTCATTTGCCGGTGCAGGAGTCACTCACTGTTTTTATTCTTCTCAATGGAAGCCTCCAACCCCAGCTGTTTCTAGTCAGCCATCTTGACCCATCCCCGCCATATGTATTTTATCAGCCAACCAGCCAGCATAGATATTTAACATGGAAAGCAGAGTATTCCCATCATAGATGAAAGGACACCTGTCTTGGGTAAGTACAAGAAGTTTGTCTAGACTATCAAGTGTCTGGACACACTCCCATGATCAGTGTAAATAATGTAATATCTCCAACAGCATTCACCAATACCATGAAACATGTCTTCATATTCTTTTTCTCTCTAAGAAGCACAAATTTTCCAAGATTTATTATTGTTTTCACTTTAGACATAGAATTAATTCCAATGCTTTATTTTACAATTGAAATCTATCAACCTTATACTAAAATCTGACTTGTTATGCTAGAAATCACTAGCAACTTTTTTTTTTTTGAGACAGGTTCTCACTCCTGTCACCCAGGCGGGATGCAGTGGCACAATCACGGCTCATTGCAGCCTCAATCTTCCAGGCTCAAGAGAGCCTCCTGCCTCATTTTTTGACTTTCTTGTAGACAAGAGTTCTCACTATGTTATCCAGGCTGGTCTCAAACTTCTGGGCTCAAGTGATCCTCCCACCTTGGCCTCCCAAAGTGCTAGAATTACAGGCAAGAGCCACTGTGCCAAGCCCACTAGCAATTTTTATATGGCAGTGGTTATGTCATCTTTGGTGCATGGACCTGACATCACATATTTTGGTTACTCAGGCTTTATATGTTTACATCCTGGTTTTTTTTTTTTTACCATGTTTCAAAGTATTGAGTTCATGATTTAAAGAATATGTTATAAATGGCTCCCCAAATGGACTTAACTGAAATCCTTGGCACCATCATACCACATCTGTCAACAATCTTCTCTGCCTAGTTAGCTCCAACTCATTTGTTAAGGCTCAGGACAAGAGTTATCTTCTTTAGGAAAACATCCTTAATTTTGGTAACCCACTCTATTAATTATTTCTCCTATGTGTTCCCAAACATCTATACTTCCCTCCATCTTAACACTTATCCCTTTGTGTTATAATTGTCTTACTTTTTCTAGATTATCCAACATTAGACTGCATGCCTTTTGGAGTATACAGTGATGTATATCTTTATTTCACATAGTAAACCTGCAGACATAAATGAAGGAGTAATTAATATATTTCAATTTATAAGATTAGGGAAAAATATATGGTCACATTTATTTTAATATCCAATAATAATGACTTTAAGCCTCCATCCTGCTGATTGTAAGTTACATTCTCCTAGCTACTAGAGTCCCACGTGGTTTCTGGCAATCTTGAAAAAATGCTGACATGGTCTATAAAATTATCCCTCGTTCACACACAAACACACACACACACGAGACAAGAAGCTCAAATGCACCCGTATGGTCTCCTTTGTCTTGTTGACCTCCAGAGGCCCACCCATTTGTTTCTGTTTTCTACATTTAGCTGCTTCCACGCACTTTTTAGCACTAAACCTCATTTCAGAATTGTAAATGAAATCCAATTTTCTCCAACATCTGAACCACAGTGGTTCCTAGGGTACAGGGGATGTTCCACTTCTCCACAATGTTTTATACTCAATCAAAGATCAAAGAAAAATAAGCCCTAGACTCCAGAAGCCCCAGCTCTTCATGATCAACTCATTTGAGTTACAAGCACATAGACATTTTCCCCAAGGTGTGCCCACGTTGCCAGAGTATCTAGGTATGAAAGAGACCCAGCATCAGCTTCATGCTGAACCCAGTACCGGGCCCTCCCTGTGGTAAGTTAGGTAACTTCGGCACTGGGCTTAATCCTCCTTCATCCCAGGTCTCTAATATCTAGACATCCTCATTCCTTGCGAACACTGAGGTCTGCCACAAGGAGGATGAAGTGAGATGGGCAATCTTGGTCTCATTCCCTGGCTGGATGCTTGTTGAGTTCAGAGACCAGAACAAGAAAGAGTCCATGGGAAAATCTAACATTTTTATCTAGTAGTTTGAGGTAAAATTTGAAATTAGAGAAAAGGGCCTGCTTCTTGTCTGAAAAATTCTGAAAATAGGAGGCTAGCTTATGTGACCAAGAACAGCAGACAAAGGAGAAAGGTCATCAAATAGTCAAGGAGCAATTCTATCATTTCAGGGGGCAAGGACATATGAACCAAGTGGCATCACAAAAGATAGTGGCCTAAGACATTCAGGCAACAGGAGAAAAAAAAAAAAAAAGCTGTTTCTTAATTGAACTTAACGGGCTGAACATTAGGTTCTATGAATATTGGTCTTTTAGACATTTTAGTTCTGTAGTATAAGGCAGCAGAAAACTATTTACAGACACCACTTGCTAGTAGAAAAAAAAGCTCTTTATAACATGGTAGGCTGAGATCGAAGGATTTCTGTAACTCGGTAGGCAGCAAGTAAGTAGCTATAAAATCATAGTGAATAGCTAGCATGGGGCTAGGATTAGGCAGGGACCAATAAATTCCAAATATACAGGAAATTAATGGCCCATATAATGAATAGAATAGTCTCAGCAGTGTAGATTAGAGGGTAGGATTATCAGGATTGAAGATATTGTCTTACTTAATATTCCCCTCTTCTATCATAAAAATATCCATTGGTATGACACAGGAAATCCAGGTCTTTAAAAACTTTATCTCATTTAATTTATTGACTGTCTTGAGCCATAAGATTTTCATAAGAGTTACCCAGAATTAGTCCTCCTTCAGTCACCACCTGAGATGTGATACACAGCCTCCTGTCAACACTACCAGCTCCAGGTTATCTCTCTGTTGACTCTCACGCTGGTAGTCATCTTGGACAATTAATGTTTCTTCTAATCCTCTTTCTTTCTGCCTGGTTTATTAGATTAACGAGATTGCTTTTGGCTTCTGAATTTCTTTTTGCCCTCTTTCCTCTACCCACTTCCCCAACACAAGGTTTTTGAAAACAAACAGACTTCCACTTCAGCAGGAAATCAAAGACTTCACATGCTGATATGGTTAGGCTTTGTGTCCCTACCCAAATCTCATCTTGAATTGCAATCGCCATAATCTCCATAATCCCCACCTGTCAAGGGATTGCCAGGTGGAGGTAATTGAATCATGGGGACAGTTTCCTCCATGCCGTTCTCATGATAGTAAGTTCTCATAAGATCTGATGGTTTTATAAGGGGCTCTTCCCCCTTCACTCAACACTTCTTCTTCCTGCTGCATTGTGAAAAGAGTGCCTTGCTTCCCCTTCACCTTCTGCCATGATTGTAAGTTTCCTGAGGCCTTCCCAGCCATGCTGAACTGTGAGTCAATTAAACCTCTTTTCTTTATAAATTACCCAGTCTCAGGTATTTTCTTATAGCAATGTGAGAATGGACTAATACACATGTGAAAGTACATTCTGAAAGTACAAACCATGGTGAAAGTCAATTTTCAGTACCATTCTTAAGAGGAGCTTAGCTCAAAGTCCTATTCCTCTGTATTATTTTCTAGCTAAATAGATATTAGCAATACCTAATTATGTTCATCCTCAGGGCTAAAAATGAGGAGAAGGGGAGTGAGATCCACTGAACTATTTAACTGCACATTAAAGACTGGTTTTAACTAAACTAAGTAGAGGACAATGTTTACAATTTTTTGACCAAAAGTGGGAAAGAAAACTAGTACTTATCTCTTTGTTTTTGTAATCATTCTATACGATAGATATTATCGCATTTTATGACTTATAAACTGAGGCTTAAAGATTAAGTAACTTGCCCAAGCAATTAAGTTAAAAAATTAGGAAATCTGGCCGGGGGCAGGGGCTCACGCCTGTAATCCCAGCACTTTGGGAGGCCAAGGGAGGCGGATCACGAGGTCAGGAAATCGAGACCATCCTGGCTAACACAGTGAAACCCCGTCTCTACCAAAAATACAAAAAATTAGCCGGGCGTGGTGGCGGGCGCCTGTGGGAGGCTAAGGCAGAAAAATGGCGTGAACCCAGGAGGCGGAGCTTGCAGTGAGCCGAGATCACGCCACTGCTCTCCAGCCTGGGTGACAGAGTGAGACTCTGTCTCAAAGTAAATAAATAAATAAATAAATAAAGGCATCCAGAATTACAAATAGATTATTCTCACTCAAGAGCATCAACAAGAATTATTTTCTAGTTCCTAGTTCAGTGTTTTTTCATTTGACATAATGCTGTGATTTAATTATTTCCAGAAAGCTTAAGTTTAAACTCTGAAATTCCTCCATCCAAACTCTCTATAGATTCCTTTACAAATTTTTTGCCCACTTTTAGTATGATATAGGATTATTTCCTTCATTCAACATGATCAAAATGTTGCTTGAAAAGTTAAGACAGAGCTTCAAATTCCCTATGCGCTTTGGCCACCCAGCGTCAAAACAGGGCAACTGCAGGCAGATGCTAACATCTTTACAGACAAGCATCGCAGTACATGTTGTCTGTTTTATAGCAACAAAAATAAATCTTGCCAGAGGTTCCGGAGTCTTTGAATGGCAAAAAGCATGTACATATTGAAGATACTCCCACAACAGAAAGAAGTACATGAAAATGAGCAGCCAAAATTTTTAATGAAAGATTAGTGAAAAGTAGCATTAGTGAAAAGGATGTACCGATTCCAAAATGCTAGAAACAATCAAAAGGAGTAAAAAATACTAAGAACAATAGAGAAAATGAGATAGAACATAATCGTATGTGAGGAAGCAGCCAAAAATAAGAGAAGGTATATTGTCTTTTCACACTTTTCTTTAAGGTAAAAGTTAATTAGACAAGGTAATGACACAAACATACACACACACCCCCCCAAAAAAAACAGTGAAATTGCTAATATTGTGTTATTCAGAGAAATATCTAGCTGGAAAACTGAAAGGAAACCTATAGAAGTCAAGTTCTACCAAGCTGTAATGACAAATTTAAGTGAGCAATATCAGCAAGAGATCTTTAGGACTAGTGTTAGAACACTGTCATCTGAGTGGATTTACTACACATTTAATTGTACATAGATAGCACCTGCCCTTTGTCGAGCACAATCTAATAAAATAAAAATGATGATGCCACCAAAGAAAGAAGTTATTAGCTCATTAATCCAATTACATGAATGACAAAGAAGAGTGAATTTCAGAGATGGGTATAGAGTATGTGCTTATTTAAAATTTTAAAAGTAGAAAAATGGGCCAGGCGCAGTGGCTCATGCCTGTAATCCCAGCACTTTGGGAGGCCAAGGCGGGTGGATCACGAGGTCAGGAGATCAAGACCATCTTGGCTAACATGGTGAAACCCTATCTCTACTAAAAATACAAAAAATTAGCTGGGTGTGGTGGTGCGCGCCTTTAATCCCAGCTACTCGGGAGGCAGAGGCAGGAGAATTGCTTGAACCTGGGAGGTGGAGGTTGCAGTGAGCCGAGATCATGATGCTGCACTCCAGCCTGGGTGACAGAGCAAGACTCTATCTCAAAAAAAAAAAAAAAAAAAAAAAGGGTAGAAAAATGGCCATAGACACTATTCACAATAGCAAAGACTTGGAACCAACCCAAATGTCCAACAACGATAGACTGGATTAAGAAAATATGGCACATATACACCATGGAATACAATGCAGCCACAAAAAATGATGAGTTCATGTCCTTCGTAGGGACATGGATGAAACTGGAAATCATCATTCTCCGTAAACTATTGCAAGGACAAAAAAACCAAACACCGCATGTTCTCACTCATAGGTGGGAATTGAACAATGAGAACACATGGACACAGGAAGGGGAACATCACACTCCGGGGACTGTTGTGAGGTGGGGGGAGGAGGGAGGGATAGCCTTAGGAGATACACCTAATGCTAAATGATGAGTTAATGGGTGCAGCACACCAATATGGCACATGGATACATATGTAACAAACCTGCACATTGTGCACATGTACCCTAAAACTTAAAGTACAATAAAAAAAAAAAGAAAAAGAAAAATGGCCATAGAACTTTGGGTATGATAAGAAAAGGATTTTTATTGTTAATACTTCTTTCATAATCATTCAGGGGTTGGGCTTGGGCTCCCTGGGTCAATCTCTATTGTGAAATCCTATCTTTTTAGGGTGTCTGCCCAAGCACAGTGCGTGAATGTATAAGGCTATAGATATAGATTAGACCAGTGGCTCTCAACATTTTTATCAGGTTCCATATATGGGATAGGAAGCACTCTCATATATGCACTTGAGTTATTCAAAATTCCTGACTCCTTTCCTGAAAGTTCTTTCTCTTCCACTGAAAAAAGCATGGTTAATGCAAGTCAGTAAAAAGAACAATTATAGTAACTATTCTATTTTACATTTCAAAGTAAATACTTCCCAAAAGTCAATACTGTCAATAGTAACTTTATAATTAATGACCCACTTCACAACAAATTATCAACTAGTATGAAACCTGCAGTCAAGCAATAAATATTGCTAAATGTATAATTTAATTATCCTTTGTGATTCAAGGTATACAGCAAATCAGGGAAAAGCAGGTAGAAAGAAATTTGGTGTATATTCACCATTAGCTAACAGAATTGGAAAGGAAGTTTCAAATAGTACTCAGCTTTCCTTTATTTCCAAAAGTTTGTATTCAAAATATCCCAGACCCAAAACCTTCCTGTCATTTTAATGATATTTGGCTATGAAAATTCAACAACCTCTCCAAGAATCCACCTATAAGGAGGTGTTTCATTGAGCCCTGTATTTCACACATAAGCCTACTTCTTCAGGTTTTGCCCTTTAAGGGGTTTGGAGAAGCACATTTTCATCTCTTTATGATCATGATTCATATTCCCCAAGGATACTCTCTAGGAATAACTCCTCTCTGCCACCATTAGACACTTTTCAAGTTTGCAAACTATTATAGCTGAGCCTACCAAAGTCCTCTGACATCCGTGAAGGAAAAGTCCCTCTTCTCCTCTGTCTGCTGAATAACCATTCTCTAAATATATGTCCTCTTTTCTTGGCAGATAGAATGCCTTTCCTTTGAAAACCTGTTACAATAGTTGAGATTCTCATATGCTCTGCCAAAAAAAGGTACTGATAAAAGTGAAACATTTGAAAAATCCTCTTTTTTATTAATTTGGCATTCTAAACTATCAAAGGTGTAAGCCATTTCTCAAGAGAAATAAACAAATTATAACTGTACTGATACAACAGGTTTCTTAATGATTGCATTAAAGAGAGCAAAAAATACACCTAACCACATGAATCCAAAAGATATAAATGTTAAGGTAAAAATTATTAACAGAAGATTAAAACTTTTAATATTAGAGTGCTTAAAGATGCCTGAAAATAAGCCTAAATATATGATTGCTATCTGAAGTCTTTGCTTCATATGCTAGTTCTAAAAAAAGTGCAATTATGAAATTATATAAAATAGAGGCCACAAATTTTGGCCCATCTCTGAATCAATTCATACCCGGAAGCCACTATAAATGTCTGTCTTTTCTTTTGGATTTACACCAGGCAGCTGCTAATATACCCCACCACCGTTCATTCTCTTCTTACTTGGGTAAGGGTCACAGTCAGAGAAGTAGTAAGAAGGATGAATGGAATAGTGTTAAAGCCATGCTTCAGAATTCAGGTAAAAACAAAATCCCTAGGTGTACTCTGTTTATGGATAAGCTGCCTAGTTTTCAAGATGATTACCTGAACCATTAAGGTAAGTTCAATTTGTTAAATAATTATTAAAAGTATAAGTTGCAGCCAGGCGCAGTGGCTCACACCTGTAATCCCAGCACTTTGGAAGGCCGAGGAGGGCAGATCATGAGGTCAAGAGATTGAGACCATCCTGGTCAACATGGTGAAACCCCGTCTCTACTAAAAATACAAAAATTAGCTGGGCATGGTGGCACACGCCTGTAGTCCCAGCTGCTCAGTAGGCTGAGGCAGGAGAATCGCTTGAACCCATGAGGCAGAGGTTGCAGTAAGCCAAGATCGTGCCACTGCACTCCAGCCTGGTGACAGAGTGAGACTCTGTCTCAAAAAAAAAAAAAGTATAAGTTGCCATTAGGTACTCCTGTGTGTGGTGCTGTGCTTTGTTAATACACATGGTCTTGTCTTTCAGAATTTACAATCCAAGCTAAATAATAAATACTTATCATCCACTGAAATTCATTAAACTCAATTATTCTTCTTTACTCCAAGAGTAGGTAGCCTCAACTTGTGAATAAGATACCATTCAAGATTTTATACATTGTTTTGAACTCAGAACGTCCCGATCCTATAGAAACTGATTAAGATGGAAACTAGGTTCCTAGACCTGTGTACAAACAAACAAAAAACTATTAAGCACAGAGATATGGAATCAAGTTGCCAGTTTGCATCACTACCAGTATGTAAACACTATTTGGACTCTTAGCCTTTTGGGGAACTAAGAACCTAATGAAAGCAAGTATTTCTAAAATTTCACAAACCACTAAGGTGCACCAGGTTAAGAAGGGTTGATTTAGCCCATTGTTTATTTGGGAATTTAACTGCCAATGTAAGAAATAATCCCCCTTATAAGAGGCTAACTTATGGCACCCACCCCCAACATGGTTTGGCTGTATGCCCACCCAAATCTCATCTTGAATTCCCATGTGTTGTGGGAGGTAATTGAATTACAGGGGCAGTTCTTTCCTGTGCTGTTTTCATGATAGGGAATAAGTCTCACGAGATCTAATGGTTTTCAAAACCAGAGTTCCCCTGCACAAGCTCACTCTCTCTTTGCCTGCCACCATCCATGTAGGACGTGACTTGCTCCTCCTTCCTTCCACCATAATTGTGAGGCCTCCCCAGCCATGTGGAACTGTAAGCCCATTAAACCACTTTTTCTTCCCAGTCTTGGGTATGTCTTTACCAGCAGCATGAAAATGGATTAATACACCCCCAAAAATTTATATGTTGAAATCCTAGCTCCTACTATCTCAGAATGTAACTGTATTTGGAGATAAGATCTTTTTTAAAGTAATTAAATTACAATGAGGTCTTTAGGGTGGGACTTAATCTAATGCGACTGGTGCCCTTGCGCCCTTGGACACAGACATGCACACACACAGCAATATCATAGAAAGATAGCCAAATAAAAAGGCCTTGGAAAAAATGAACTGCTGACCCCTTGCTCTGAGAAATCTAGTCTCTAGAACTGTGAGAACGTGAATTTCTGTTGTTTAAGACATCAGTCTATGGTACTTTGTTATGGGAGCCCTCACAAACTAACACACACACCCATTATCCCCACCTTCTAATATAATATGCCTCAAAGCAGTGATAAGAAGGGATACCACTCTAGTGGTACTATCTTTTTTTTTATTATTATACTTTAGGTTTTAGGGTACATGTGCACAATGTGCAGGTTTGTTACATATGTATCCATGTGCCATGTTGTTTTGCTGCACCCATTAACTCGTCATTTAGCATTAGGTATATCTCCTAATGCTGTCCCTCCCCCCTCCCCCCACCCCACAACAGCCCCTGGAGTGTGATGTTCCCCTTCCTGTGTCCATGAGTTCTCATTGTTCAATTCCCACCTATGAATGAGAACATGTGGTGTTTGCTTTTTGTCCTTGCGATAGTTTACTGAGAATGATGTTTTCCGGTTTCATCCATGACCCTACAAAGGACATGAACTCATCATTTTTCATGGCTGCATAGTATTCCATGGTGTATATGTGCCACACTTTCTTAATCCAGTCTATCGTTGTTGGACATTTGGGTTGGTTCCAAGTCTTTGCTATTGTGAATAGTGCCGCAATAAACATACACGTGCATGTGTCTTTATAGCAGCATGATTTATAGTCCTTTGGGTATATACCCAGTAATGGGATGGCTGGGTCAAATGGTATTTCTAGTTCGAGATCCCTGAGGAATCGCCACACCGACTTCCACAATGGTTGAACTAGTTTACAGTCCCACCAACAGTGTAAAAGTGTTCCTATTTCTCCACATCCTATCCAGCACCTGTTGTTTCCTGACTTTTTAATGATGGCCATTCTAACTGGTGTGAGATGGTATCTCATTGTGGTTTTGATTTGAATTTCTCTGATGGCCAGTGATGATGAGCATTTTTTCATGTGTTTTTTGTCTGCATAAATGTCTTCTTTTGAGAAGTGTCTGCTCATGTCCTTTGCCCACTTTTTGATGCGGTTGTTTGTTTTTTTCTTGTAAATTTGTTTGAGTTCATTGTAGATTCTGGATATTAGCCCTTTGTCAGATGAGTAGGTTGCAAAAATTTTCTCCCATTCTGTAGGTTGCCTGTTCACTCTGATGGTAGTTTCTTTTGCTGTGCAGAAGCTCTTTAGTTTAATTAGATCCCATTTGTCAATTTTGGCTTTTGTTGCCATTGCTTTTGGTGTTTTAGACATGAAGTCCTTGCCCACGCCTATGTCCTGAATGGTATTGCCTAGGTTTTCTTCTAGGGTTTTAATGGTTTTAGGTCTAACATTTAAGTCTTTAATCCATCTTGAATTAATTTTTGTATAAGGTGTAAGGAATGGATCCAGTTTCAGCTTTCTACATATGGCTAGCCAGTTTTCCCAGCACCATTTATTAAATAGGGAATCCTTTCCCCGTTGCTTGTTTTTGTCAGGTTTGTCAAAGATCAGATAGTTGTAGATATGCGGCATCATTTCTGAGGGCTCTGTTCTGTTCCATTGATCTATGTCTCTGTTGTGGTACCAGTACCATGCTGTTTTGGTTACTGTCGCCTTGTAGTATAGTTTTAAGTCAAGTAGCCTGATGCCTCCAGCTTTGTTCTTTTGGCTTAGGATTGACTTGGTGATGCGGGCTCTTTTTTGGTTCCATATGAACTTTAAAGTAGTTTTTTCCAATTCTGTGAAGAAAGTCATTGGTAGCTTGATGGGGATGGCATTGAATCTATAAATTACCTTGGGCAGTATGGCCATTTTCACGATATTATTCTTCCTGTCCATGAGCATGGAATGTTCTTCCATTTGTTTGTATCCTCTTTTATTTCACTGAGCAGTGGTTTGTAGTTCTCCTTGAAGAGGTCCTTCACATCCCTTGTAAGTTGGATTCCTAGGTATTTTATTCTCTTTGAAGCAATTGTGAATGGGAGTTCACTCATGATTTGGCTCTCTGTTTGTCTGTGATTGGTGTACAAGAATGCTTGTGATTTTTGTACATTGATTTTGTATCCTGAGACTTTGCTGAAGTTGCTAATCAGCTTAAGGAGATTTTGGGCTGAGACGATGGGGTTTTCTAGATATACCATCATGTCATCTGCAAACAGGGACAATTTGACTTCCTCTTTTCCTAATTGAATACCCTTTATTTCCTTCTCCTGCCTGATTGCCCTGGCCAGAACTTCCAACACTATGTTGAATAGGAGTGGTGAGAGAGGGCATCCCTGTTTTGTGCCCGTTTTCAAAGGGATTGCTTCCAGTTTTTGCCCATTCAGTATAATATTGGCTGTGGGTTTGTCATAGATAGCTCTTATGATTTTGAGATACGTCCCATCATTACCTAATTTCTTGAGAGTTTTTCGCATGAAGCGTTGTTGAATTTTGTCAAAGGCCTTTTCTGCATCTATTGAGATAATCATGTGGTTTTTGTCTTTGGTTCCGTTTATATGCTGGATTACATTTATTGATTTGTGTATGTTGAACCAGTCTTGCATCCCAGGGATGAAGCCCACTTGATCATGGTGTATAAGCTTTTTGATGTGCTGCTGCATTCAGTTTGCCAGTATTTTATTGAGGATTTTTGCATCAATGTTCATCAAGGATATTGGTCTGAAATTCTCTTTTTTGGTTATGTCTCTGCCAGGCTTTAGTATCAGGACGATGCTGGCCTCATAAAATGTGTTAGGGAGGATTCCCTCTTTTTCTATCGACTGGAATAGTTTCAGAAGGAATGGTAGCAGTTCCTCCTTGTACCTCTGGTAGAATTCGGCTGTGAATCCATCAGGTCCTGGACTCTTTTTGGTTGGTAGGCTATTGATTATTGCCACAATTTCAGAGCCTGTTATTGGTCTATTCAGAGATTCAACTTCTTCCTGGTTTAGTCTTGGGAGGGTGTATTTGTCAAGGAATTTATCCATTTCTTCTAGATTTTCTAGTTTATTTGCATAGAGGTGTTTGTAGTATTCTCTGATGGTAGATTGTATTTCTGTGGGATCAGTGGTGATATCCCCTTTTTCATTTTTTTATTGCATCTATTTGATTCTTCTCTCTTTTCTTCTTTATTAGTCTTGCTAGCGGTCTATCAATTTTGTTGACCATTTCAAAAAACCAGCTCCTGGATTCATTAATTTTTTGAAGGGTTTTTTGTGTCTCTATTTCCTTCAGTTCTGCTCTGATTTTAGTTATTTCTAGCCTTCTGCTAGCTTTTCAATGTGTTTGCTCTTGCTTTTCTAGTTCTTTTAATTGTGATGTTAGGGTGTCCATTTTGGATCTTTCCTGCTTTCTCTTGTGGGCATTTAGTGCTATAAATTTCCCTCTACACACTGCTTTGAATGTGTCCCAGAGATTCTGGTATGTTGTGTCTTTGTTCTCGTTGGTTTCAAAGAACATCTTTATTTCTGCCTTCATTTCATTATGTACCCAATAGTCATTCAGGAGCAGATTGTTCAGTTTCCATGTAGTAGAGCGGTTTTGAGTGAGTTTCTTAATCCTGAGTTCTAGTTTGATTGCACTGTGGTCTGAGAGACAGTTTGTTATAATTTCTGTTCTTTTACATTTGCTGAGGAGAGCTTTACTTCCAACTATGTGGTCAACTTTGGAATAGGTGTGGTGTGGTGCTGAAAAAAATGTATATTCTGTTGATTTGGGGTGGAGAGTTCTGTAGATGTCTATTAGGTCCACTTTGTGCAGAGCTGAGTTCAATTCCTGGATATCCTTGTTAACTTTCTGTCTCGTTGATCTGTCTAATGTTGACAGTGGGGTGTTAAAATCGCCCATTATTATTGTGTGGGAGTTTAAGTCCTTTTGTAGGTCACTCAGGACTTGCTTTATGAATCTGGGTGCTCCTGTGTTGGGTGCATATATATTTAGGATAGTTAGCTCTTCTTGTTGAATTGATCCCTTTACCATTATGTAATGGCCTTCTTTGTCTCTTTTGATCTTTGTTAGTTTAAAGTCTATTTTATCAGCGACTAGGATTGCAACCCCTGCCATTTTTTGTTTTCCATTTGCTTGATAGATCTTCCTCCATCCCTTTATTTTGAGTCTATGTGTGTCTCTGCATGTGAGATGGGGTTCCTGAATACAGCACACTGATGGGTCTTGACTCCTTATCCAGTTTGTCAGTCTGTGTCTTTTAATTGGAGCATTTAGCCCATTTACATTTAAAGTTAATATTGTTATGTGTGAATTTGATCCTGTCATTATGAGTGTTAGTTGGTTATTTTGCTCGTTAGTTGATGCAGTTTCTTCCTAGCCTCGACGGTCTTTACAATTTGGCATGTTTTTGCAGTGGCTGGTACTGGTTGTTCCTTTCCATGTTTAGTGCTTCCTTCAGGAGCTCTTTTAGGGCAGGCCTGGTGGTGACAAAATCACTCAGCATTTGCTTGTCTGTAAAGTATTTTATTTCTCCTTCACTTATGAAGCTTAGTTTGGCTGGATATGAGATTCTAGGTTGAAAATTATTTTCTTTAAGAATGTTGAATATCAGCCCCCACTCTCTTCTGGCTTGTAGAGTTTCTGCCGAGAGATCAGCTGTTAGTCTGATGGGCTTCCCTTTGTGGGTAACCCGACCTTTCTCTCTGGCTGCCCTTAACATTTTTGCCTTCATTTCAACTTTGGTGAGTCTGACAATTATGTGTCTTGGAGTTGCTCTTCTCGAGGAGTATCTTTGTGGCGTTCTCTGTATTTCCTGAATTTGAATGTTGGCCTGGCTTGCTAGATTGGGGAAGTTCTCCTGGATAATATCTTGCAGAGTGTTTTCCAACTTGGTTCCATTCTCCCCGTCATTTTCAGGTACACCAATCAGATGTAGGTTTGGTCTTTTCACATAGTCCCAAATTTCTTGGAGGCTTTGTTCGTTTCTTTTTATTCTTTTTTCTCTAAACTTCCCTTCTCGCTTCATTTCATTCATTTCATCTTCCATCACTGATACCCTTTCTTCCACTTGATTGCATCGGCTGCCAAGACCTCTGCAATCTTCATGTAGTTCTCGATACTTGGCTTTCAGCTCCATCAGCTCCTTTAAGCTCTTCTCTCCATTGGTTATTCTAGTTATCCATTCGTCTAATTTTTTTTCAAAGTTTTTAACTTCTTTGCTATTGTTTTGAATTTCCTCCCATAGCTCGGAGTAGTTTGATCGTCTGAAGCCTTCTTCTCTCAACTCGTCAAAGTCATTCTCCATCCAGCTTTGTTCCATTGCTGGTGAGGAACTGCGTTCCTTTGGAGGAGGAGAGGTGCTCTGCTTTTTAGAGTTTCCAGTTTTTCTGCTCTGTTTTTTCCCCATCTTTGTGGTTTTATCTACTTTTGGTCTTTGATGATGGTGATGTACAGATGGGTTTTTGGTGTGGATGTCCTTTCTGTTTGTTAGTTTTCCTTCTACCAGACAGGACCCTCAGCTGCAGGTCTGTTGGGGTTTGCTAGGGGTCCACTCCAGACCCTGATTGGCTGGGTGTCAGCAGCGGTGGCTGCAGAACAGCGGATTTTCATGAGACCACAAATTCAGCTGTCTGATAGTTCCTCTGGAAGTTTTGTCTCAGAGGAGTACCTGGCCGAGTGAGGTGTCAGTCTGTCCCTACTGAGGGGTGCCTCCCACTTAGGCTGCTCGGGGGTCAGGGACCCACTTTAGGAGGCAGTCTGTCCGTTCTCAGATCTCCAGCTGCGTGCTGGGAGAACCACTACTCTCTTCAAAGGTGTCAGTCAGAGAGGGACATTTAAGTCTGCAGAGGTTCCTGCTGAATTTTTTTTTTTGTCTGTGCCCTGCCCCCAGAGGTGGAGCCTACAGAGGCAGGCAGGCCTTCTTGAGCTGTGGTCGGCTCCACCCAGTTCGAGCTTCCTGGCTGCTTTCTTTACCTAAGCAAGCATGGGCAATGGCGGGCGCCCCTCCCCCAGCCTCGCTGCCGCCTTGCAGTTTGATCTCAGACTGCTGTGCTAGCAATCAGTGAGACTCCGTGGGCATAGGATCCTCCAAGCCAGGTGCGGTACACAATCTCCTGGTGTGCCGTTTTCCGGGCCCGTTGGAAAAGCGCAGTATTAGGGTGGGACTGACCCGATTTTCCAGGTGCCGTCTGTTACTTCTTTCTTTGACTAGGAAAGGGAACTCCCTGACCCCTTGTGCTTCCTGAGTGAGGCAATGCCTCACCCTGCTTCGGCTCGTGCACCGTGCGCTGCACCGACTGTCCTGCACCCACTGTTTGGCACTCCCTAGTGAGATGAACCCGGTACCTCACACAGAAATGCAGAAATCACCCATCTTCTGTGTCGCTCAGGCTGGGAGCTGTAGACCAGAGCTGTTCCTATTCGGCCACCTTGGCTCCACTAGAGATACTATCTTTAAAGGCTCCATTTATTTTGATAACCAGTTCTACTTACATCACTGCACCAATGCTGAGACCCACTCTCCTGACTCAAAGGGGCCAGACTAGAGAGAAAAGGAAGTTGTGCAACTCTCACCTAAGAGAGAGTACTAAGAAGTGAAATCATTACTTTTGCACAAGCTCTCTCTGTATATCCTCATAATAGAACAAAACTTTCCAAGACACTCATACCTCCAGGTTTTGGAATTGAAGAGCAAAAGTCAACGTCTACTTGTTCACATTTTGGGTTATTGGTAAGTCAATTTTTCACAAATTGTTTATTAATTGAATGCAGATTTGCAGTCACCAAAAGCAGCCCTGTGTGTGTTATCTCTAAATCATTTGAGTTTTCCCTTCTCAGTAGTTGCTCCAACAGTAGGAATAAACTGAAATGGGAAAAGGCGAGGTAACAGGATACAAGAATAACAAATTTTCCAGAACATCTCATAGCCTAGGGAAGTACTGACATTTTCATCAAGCTCTTGCTATTCAACTCTGCTTTTCAGACACAAAAAATTATATAAATACAATCTTACTCAGGGAAAATTTACTGCAGCCACAGTCTCTCCTGGAAAAAAGAAAGAACTTGTTTTTCAAAAAAAAAAAAAAAGAGGAAGAACTAGTTTCTCTTGCTTAAGAGAAACAACTTGTTTATCAAAAAAAAAAAAAACAAGAGAAAGAACTTGTTTCTCTTGCTTAAGAGGAAGAACTTGTTCCTCTTGCTTAAGAGAAACAACTTGTTTCTCAAAAAAAAAAAAAAAAAGATATGACACTTGCAAGTTACATTTTGCATGACCTAAACTCCCTGAATCTTGGTTTCTTATTTGTGGACAGAGAGCTCTTATATAATAGCAGCTACTCTAATGATAATGGTTGTGATGAGCATCAAATAAAATTTTATAAGAACTGCTATTTGTAAAGACCAGTGGGTTTTGCCCATCAAAAGATGGGGTTTCTAGAGACCCTCTGTCACCATGGCAAGTGAATTAAGTAACAGTTTCCTCAATCCTTCCCCAAGAGGACATTACCAAAAGCCATTTTCTCTACTAAGAAAATACCCAAATGTTTCAAGGACTTTTGGACACAGAGTCTGAGATGACACTAAAGCATCATTATATTCCTCTGCTGGAGAACCAGCATATGGGGGTAAAGTAATAAATGGAGTCTGGCCAAGTGCTATCCAATTGCGGGTCCACACACCTATCCAGTAGTCACTACTGCCATTGCTAATTGAATGACAATAGTGGACATGCTTGGTAATTAGCAGAACCCCCACATTGGTACCTTGGACTGTGGAATAAGACCCATATAGTAGAGAAAGCTAATTTTAAACTCTGAAACTGCTCCTTCCCAAGGTAGTAAATTTTAACAAACAGCATTTCATCTGTTTGTTAGTGGGGGTATTGGGGAAGTGGTGGCAGAGATAAATGACACCTTTAAAAACCTACATAATATTTGGTTGCTGATTTTCATCCTATTCCCTTTCAATTGACCAGCAAGGACCCTACAAAAAACAGACATATCTTGGAGAATGACAGTAAAGTAAGGCAAACTTGATCAGAAAAGTAGTCCCAATTATAGATGTTGTGCCAGATGTGGCTTCTTTGCTAGAGCAGATTACCACAAATTCTTAATACACAGTATACTATTGATGATCTGAAAAACACTTTATTTTCTAATCTTATTGGAAAGATTAGAAATGGTTTGAATTCACTTGAAACAGATAGGTGTATATGTTTACAGTCTTACCCAAAGCTAGGTTAATTCTTTTGCCCTCTGACATAATGTATTTCAAAGATGCCTGAACTGGTCATTTGTCAAAACACAGCATTGGTTCACTATCTTGATGGTACCATGTTAATTGGACTGGACAAGCAAGAAGTTAGCATATACATTATGGTATAGCATATGCATTCCAGAGTGTGGGAGCTAAACCCTATAAGGGCTCAGGGAAATGCCATGTAGGTAGTATATGGGAGTCCAGTGATCTGGTACAAGCTGCGACATCCTCTCTAAATGAAACAAATTATTGTATCTTATATCTCCCTCCACAAAAAGGGAAGCACCATGCCTCGTATTCTGGTATTCCTCTTTGGCTAACATGTTTAACATATTACATATTAGCAAATACTGCTCTTACCCACCCTCTAGACAGCATGAAAGGCTACAAGCTTTGAGTGGGGTCCAAAGCAGCAGACAGCCCTGCAGCAGGTACAGGGAGTGCTTGGGCCATATGATCCAGCAGACCTTTCAGTATGAAAAGCATCAGTAATAGGAAAAGATAATATGTGGAGTTTATGGCAAGGCCCTAAAGTAAAACCACAATGTAAATACCTAGGATTCTGGATCAAACCACTCCATCTGAAGTAAGGAGTTACACACCATTTTTTAAAATAAAAGCTCTCTGGAGTGCAACTGGGCCCTGGTAGAGAGAGAAAAGACAAAGAGTCTAATTACGGAAGATCAAGTGATTAGTGGGCTAAAACTGTCTGTTATGAGGTAGGTTCTCCCAGAGCTGCCCAAGTCAGCCAAAGAAAGCCTCTTGCCCAAGATCAAGCCCCTTTCCTGAGGGAAGCTCATTTTCAGTGACTGATCCAGATGTAAAGTTTTAAGGCCCAGCCCTTCTTTCAAAGTAGGCCAACTCTGAAGGGCCATACCCGTTCCAGAGCTTCCCTCGAGGTGGCCGAAGCCATTATCACAACTGCATCACAGCTCAGCTCTCCCATGAATATTCTTACTTCCTCTGCTCTCCCACAGATATTGATCCCAAGGACATTCTTCAGTAAACTTCTTTCAGACAAATTTGCATCTTAGAATCTTTTTTCCCAAGCAAACATACCTGAGATGGGTACATACCAAAATGCTATTGAGTTGAGTAAGTGAAAATGAGCCAGGGGAAAAAGGTTTAACTTCTGAACTTTTCAAAACTAATGCTGATTGACTTTATCTATTTATTTTTATTTATTTATTTATTTTTGAGACAGGGTCTCACTCTGTTGCCCTGGCTGGACTGCAGTGATGTGATCATAGCTCACTGCAGCCTCAGCCTCCTGGGCTCAATAGATCCTCCCACTTCAGTCTCCCAAGTAGCTGGGACTACAGGCACGCACCATCACATCGGGCTAACTTTTTAAATTTTTAGTAGAGATGAGGTCTTACTATGTTGCCCAGGCTGGTCTTGAACCCCTAAACTCAAGCAATCTTCCCCCCTCAGCCTCCCAAAGTGCTGGGATTACAGGAGTGAGCCACTGCACCTGGCCTGAATTTTAATTTGTAAAGAAAAAACAGTGGAAGAAAGGAAACGGGGGAAGGAAAGGAAAAGAGTCTCTCCTACACGTGTCTGACAAACGCATCCCCTATTACTTGAAATGCTAGTATGTGATCAGTTGGGTAGGCTCACATCCCTAGTTACCAAAGTGAGGGATAATGTTAGCCTGGAGAACTACCACAATTTGCTATTCAGCAAAGAAAAAGCTAAATATCCTAACCCAACCTGTACTGTGTTTGCCTCCTGTGAAAATTCTGAATTTCATTCACTCATTTAATAAATATTTATTTAGCACCTACAATATGTCAAGCACAGCTCTATATTTTATAATATAGTACTACTATCTTTACTATCTTTATAGCTTTAAATCTATGAATGAAATAGATGGTTCAGATATTCTTGGATATAATATTATACCTAGCCATTTATTTTCTTTCTCTTTTTCTTTGTTGCTTTCTCATTGCAAGTCACAAAGTCAATAAATCAATGATAATCAGAGTAGATATCTAAATGACATTTAAAATGGAATAGTTTTCTATTTACCAAAGATATTCTGAAGGACATTTTTCAGGCTGTTACACATTTACACAGGAGATTCAATAATATCATACTTGCAAAGTAGCTAGACATTATGACATTTTGGATTTGAGATGATAGGATTAAAATGACAATATAAGAAAACTGTAATTTATAAAAAATTAGAAAAGATGAGGACAAAATAGCATTTTAATTACTGACAATGAATAACATATCAGGGAGAATATAGCAAAAGAAAATTTAGTGGGAAAACATTTTTGAAAACCCACAAAACAACTTAAGTTTCTCATAGTAAGATTATATCTCTGCAAATTGATGAATAAAAATATGCTCCAGCTCTGAAAATAAAAACTTAGGTTAACATAAAAGAATTCAGAAACAAAACTAAGAGAAATTCATCTGTGAAATTACTTAAAGTGTAGAGATGAAAAATTAGCTTCGGTTAAAACTGTAAGTGAAATCATAGGTCACAATTTTATTAGTCTTTAACAGAAAACTTGAAGTTGCTAACACAAGTGCTTTTGGAAATGCAAAGCGTTGGCAGATACAGGAGATGGTTAGAGAATATTTACACACAGCAACCCCAGAATTTAAATTAAATCTACACTTGGTCTAAATCACATAAACCTAAATTTTTGTACACCAAGGATGAAGTTATTCGATAATAATCAAAAGTGAATTTTAATAGAAAATTCCACGCCTTGTTGACTTGAAGCTTTGGAATTGGGTGTTTGTTATAAGAGAAACTTATTTTCTTTTTTTTTTTTTTGAGATGGTGTCTCGCTCTGTCACCCAGGCTGGAGTGCAGTGGCGCAATCTCGGCTCACTGCAAGCTCCGCCTCCCGGGTTCACACCATTCTCCTGCCTCAGCCTCTCCGAGTAGCTGGGACTACAGGCGCCCGCCACCACAACTGGCTAATTTTTTGTATTTTTAGTAGAGACGGGGTTTCACCGTGGTCTCGATCTCCTGACCTCGCGATCCGCCCACCTCGGCCTCCCAAAGTGCTGGGATTACAAGCGTGAGCCACCGCGCCCAGCCAAAAGAAACTTATTTTCTAAAGAAAAGTTTGTTCACTTAAAGTTGTAAGCACTATTTGTCATAAGGGGTTGAGTTTGCTGACCAAATTTACAATTAAATCACTGACTATATAACCTAACTGCTTTTAATATAAATCACTCACCCAGTACATGAACACTGTGCCTCCTTCTATGAAGTTATAACTATATCTGCAAGTCTTCCTCTTTGAATAGGTTGTTAAAGTAAAGAAATGATTCTAACACATTACCTTTAAAACACAACACAAAATCTCATTCTTTTGCAGAAAATACTCAACAAGCTAAGCTGTAGATATGAATTATTTTTAAACCCAGTGATCAGCAGATCAAAGAGAATATAAGATGAAAACTGAAAATACCTAGTACATTTTGGGAAGTGGAAAAATCTAGAAGAAAATTATGGAGCATTTTTAAACAACTAAATTATTGAAATGTTACCAAAAATAAAACAACTGCTCAGATGCAATTGTTTTATTTAATAAAGGCAAAACCTCACTAGAGGCAGAAACAAGCCACCAAATAAAAAAAACCTAATGAAGTCAGAACTAGAACAAAGTAAAAGTCAAATGACAGAAATGGAAACAATAAACTCAAAGGAAAAATCATTTTAAAAACTAATCATTACTTTGAAAAAAATTACAAAATTAAACCCACTTACTAAAAAGGAAAAAACTACAAATTAATAAAATGAGAAATAAAATATAAGAACCAAGATAAAAAAAATTTTAAAAATATCTAAAACAATAATGAGATACCACTACACTCCTGTAAGAATGGTCAAAATCAAAACATTACAACCCCAAATCCTGGTGAGGATATAGAGTAACAGGAACTGTCACTCACTGCTGGTAGTAATGCAAAATAGTACAGCCATTTTGGGAGACAGTTTTGCAGTTTCTTACAAAATTAATTGTGGATGCATGTCATTATATATTTGTCAAAACCCACAAAATATATAACATCAAGGGTGGATCCTAATAATAACTGTGGACATTGAGTGATAATGATGCATCAATGTAAGTTCATTGATTGTAACAAATGTACCACTCCGGTGGGAGATGTTGATAGTGGGGGAGACTATGCGTGTGTGTAGACAGTGGCATATGGGATCTCTCTGTACTTTCCACTCAACCTTGCTATTAATTAAAACTGCTAAAAAAAAATAGTCTATTTAGAGAGAAAGAAAATAACAAAGGAAGGAAGAGTGGAAAGAAAGAAGCGAAGGGGGCCGGGCGTGGTGGCTCAAGCCTGTAATCCCAGCACTTTGGGAGACCAAGGCGGGCAGATCATGAGGTCAGGAGATCGAGACAATCCTGGCTAACACGGTGAAACCCAGTCTCTACTAAAAAATAGAAAAAATTAGCCGGGCATGGTGGCGGGCGCCTGCAGTCCCAGCTAGGGAGGCTGAGGCAGGGGAATGGAGTGAACCCAGGAGGCGGAGCTTGCAGTGAGCCAAGTTCGTGCCACTGCACTCCAGCCTGGGCGACAGAGCGAGACTCCGTATCAAAAAAAAAAAACAAAAAAACACAAGGGAAGGGAAGGGAAAGGAAGGGAAAGGGAGGGGAGGGGAGGGGAGGGGGAAGGAAGGAAGGAAGGAAGTTTGAAAGAAAAGTAACAAAAATATTCAACAAAATACTCATCTCCAAGTAGCTAGATGTACATGTCATTTTTGTATTCTTTGATATACATTGTTCAAGAATATTGAAAATATTAGACCAACCAACTGATTTAGTAGGCATCTAAGTTGGTAACAGATACTAAGACTTATTAGTGGTCTATGATAACTAAGACAATGTGCTATTAGTTCAGGGAAAAACAAATAGATCAATGGCTCAGGATAGATAACTCAGAAAGATCTATTCATATACGAATACTTAATATACGACAGCAGTGGCACAAAAGATTGGTAGTTTTTAGCAAATGGGTGTGGGATAATTGGGAAAAATAAAATTGGACCCTAACCTCACACTGTTCGTGAGAATCAATTCCAGGAGGATCAGAGAAGTAAATATAAAGATGAAAATGATAAAGATTTTAGAAAATAGAATTGGAGGATATTTTTATGACCCTAGAGAAGGAAATCGCTTTTAAATAAGATGCAAAAAGCTCTGACCATCAAGTAAAGATTGAAAAAATCTAATACATTAAGGTAAAGAATTTATGTTCACCAAATAACAACATAAAAGGATGATAAGAGAAAGCTTAAAGAGAGGGGAGAATATATTTTTAACACGCAACTACAAAGTGCTAGTATTCAAACTCTTAGAAATCAGTAAGTTGCAGAAAAGAAATTGCCAGAGTAGAGATTTCTAAACCATGTAAAGCAAAGAGTCCAAGAAGATGGGAGGGGACCTGAAAAAAAGTAAGATTACAATAAGCAATGTTTATTTTAGGAAGTCGGTCTGTTTCTGTGATGGGGGGTAAAGAGAGACACTGCATTGTAAGAACCCACACAGATGCCTACCTGTGCCTATATGCCTACAGAGAAGCAAAGGTATAATAAACATAAACACGCACACATCTGGGGTCACAGGGAAATTTCACCTCACTTCAACACAGCCCTGGCTCATTCCCAGTATAAGCCACCTACATGTACCTTGTCCAGGAAAAACTTACCTCCCTCAAAATGAGTAATCAAGAAAGAACCAGTGCAGGATCTAATTAAAGAAACCACCAGAGAAAATTAATAGGGAGAGCTTAATGATAGACTTTTTTAAAACTTTCTTCAAAAAATATTGCTGAAGTATAAGTGAAAATGGTGGCCCACACATTTTACCATGAAATCAACATAAATATTCAAGGATATTATTTATTATTATTATTATTATTATTATTACTACTATTATTTTGAGACGAAGCTTGCTCTGTCGCCCAGGCTGGAGTGCCGTGGTGCGATCTTGGCTCACTGCAAGCTCCGCCTCTGCCATTCTCCTGCCTCAGTCTCACGAGTAGCTGGGACTACAGGTGCCCGCCACCACGCTCAGCTAATTTTTTTTTTTTTTTGTATTTTTAGTAGAGACGGGGTTTCACTATGTTAGCCAGGATGGTCTCAATCTCCTGACCTCGTGATCTGCCCACCTGGGCCTCACAAAGTGCTGGGATTACAGGCGTGAGCCACTGTGCCCAGCCTCAAGGATATTATTTTTGCTCCATGAACTGAAAACAAAGAAATGCAATGTCTTCATGTATACACACAGCAACCAGTTAAAAGATACTAAGAAAAGATCTTATAACAATTTTTAAAAAGATAAAACACCTGAGAATATACTAAACAAAATGTAAGCAACATCTATATAAAGACAATTTTAAAATATTAAAGGACAAAAAAGAAGACAAATGAAGCAGCAAATCATGTTCTTGATTAGAAAGACTCAGCTGTATTAAGATATAAAGTTTGCTTAAATTATCTATAAATTTAATGCAATCTTTTTAATTAGGCAAGCTGATTCTAAGTTTGATACATAAAAAAATAAGTAATATCTGATCAAATGATTTATTTTGAGACAGGGTCTCACTTTGTCACCCAGGCTGGAATGGTGCAGTGGCATGATCATGGCTCAGCTCACTGAAGCCTCTACTTCTTGGGCTCAGATGATCCTCCCACCTCAGCCTCGCAAGAAGCTGGGACCACAAGCATGCGCCAACCATCCCTGGCTAATATTTTGTGTGTGTGGAGATGAGGTCTCCGTATGTTGTCTAGGCTGGCCTAAAACTCCTGGGCTCAAGCAATCCCCTCACCTCGGCCTCCCAAATCAAGTGATTTTTGACAACAGTGCCAAGACCATTCAATTCAGATAGGACAGTCCTTTCAATAAATGATGCTAAAAAAACTGGATACAAATATGCAAAAAAAATGAAGTTGGATCTTTACCCCACACCACATACAAAAATCAACTCAAAAATAGATTAAGACCTAAATGTAAGTGCTAAAACTACAAAATTTGTGATTAAGACCTAAATGTAAGAGCTAAAACTACAAAATTTGTAGTGAAAAAAAGGGAAACATTTCATGATATTGGATTTGGCAATGATTTCTTGGATATGTCACCAAAAGCACAGGAAACAATAAAAAATAGATAAGTTGGACTTTATCAAGTTTTTAAATTTTGGGCATCAAAAAACACTACCAACATAGTGTAAAGGAAACGTAAGATAGTACGATTGCTGTGGAAATTAGTATACTGGGTCCTCAAAAAAATAAAAGACACATATAATTACCATATGATCCAGCAATTCTACTTCTGAGTATATATCCAAAATCATTGAAAGGAGGGACTTGAATAGATATTTTTACGCCTATAATCATATTATTCACAATAGCCAAATAGTGGAAGCAACTCAGGTATCCATCAATGGATGAATAAACAAAATGTGTTTTATATGTGCATACACACACAAACACACACACACACACACACACACACAGGAATATTATTAAGCCTTAAAAAGGAAGGAAATTCTGACACGTGCTAAAACACGGAGGAGGTTTTAGGACATTATGTGAAGTCCATACAAATGCTTCATAAGCATAAGCATTTGTATGATTCCACCTATATGAAGTACCATGTTAGATGTCTTGGTGTATTTAGGCTGCTACGGCAAAATACCATAATCTGAGTGGCTTATCAATAATAGAAATTTATTTCTTACGGTTCTGGAGGCTGAGAAATCCAAGATCATGGTGCCAGTAAGTTCTGAGTCTGGTGAGGGCCCACTTTCTGCTTCATAGGTGGCTGTCTTCTCACTGTGTCCTTACATGATGGAAGGGGCCAGGGAGCTCTCTGAGGTCTCTTTATAGGGGCACTAATCTTATTCATGAGGGCTTCACTCTCATTCGGGAGGTAATTATACCTCCCAAATGCCTCACCCCCTAATACCATCACATTGAGCATTAAAACTTAACATATGAATTTGGGGTGACACAAACATTTAGACCATAGCACTGGAGTATTAAAATTCATAGACACAAAAAATAAAATGGTTGCCAGAGGCTGGGGAAAGGGAGGGATGGGCAGTTATTGTTTAATGGGTACAGACTTTCAGTTTGGGAAGATGAACAAAGTCCTGGTAACAGGAATTGATGGTAACAGTGGTTGCACAATAATGAGTGTACTTAATGCCACTCAACTGTATACTTAAACGTTGATAAAATAGTAAATTTTATGTTATTTACATTTTAGCAGATTTTTAAAATTAAAATTAAAAAAATAAGTAATAGGCAATACATTTCTGAAAAAGAAGAGCACTAAAAAGGGCTTAGCTCCACACGCCTGTAATCCCAGCTACTCGGGAGGCAGAGGCAGGAGAATCGCTTGAACCCAGCAGGTGGTGGTTACAGTGAGCTGAGATCACACCACTGTGCTCCAGCCTGGACAACAGAGTGAGACTCCGTCTCATAAAAATAATTAAAAAAAAAAAAGTTGGCGGGGGTGGTGGCGGGCTTAGTTTAATCAATTACTTCATTAAGACAAGGTGGTACTAGCACAGTATTAGACAAACAGCTGGAAGAAATGAACTAGAATGTCCAGAAATTGATCAAATATAGTGAGAATTTAGTTGCTTCAAGTCAGTAGAGAATGATTACTTTAGCAAATGGTGTTGGGACAACAATTATCCCTCCGGGAAATAATGAAATTGGATACACACTTTCCACCTTATAACAATAGAAATTCCAGACTGATCAGACTCAAATGTAAATAAATCATAAAGAAGCTAGAAGAAATCATGTGAGAAAAACTGTTATGATCTGCAAATGAGAAAAGCCTTTCCAAGTGTGCTTCCAAACTGAAAAGCCGTAAAAGAAAGCACTGATTAATTTTACTACAAAATAATTTTTTAAATACATGAAAAAACCCACCAAAGTTAAAAACTGGAGAAAGCTATTGCAACATACAAATAGATGCTTAATTTTCCTTATATAGTAAAGATTCCTCCAAATCAATATTAAAGAGAAAAAATGGAAAACAGAGAAACACCAAAGGAGACATTTTATAGAAAAGGACATATAAGTGACTCTTAGTCATATGAATAGATACACAAACTTTCTCACAAGAAATATGTTTAAAGATACCCCAAAATATCAGTTTTTACATGTAAGTTTGACAAGGATCAGAAAGTTTAATAACACATTCTTGGCAAAAGCACAGAGAAACAGGCAGTTTTATACATTGCTGATTGGTGTATAAATGGGTTTAAAATCTGTGGAGGGCAATTTGGCAATATTTATAAAAATTTCCAAAGTATGTGCATTTTGAGGCAGCACTCCCACATCTAGAAACTTACACTACAGATGGTCTCAAATAACATGCACTCCATCCTCAAAGTGTTTAGGTTTTGCCCCTCAAGTTATACCCATCACCTTCAAGAAGTTTTGTTTGTTGGCTCTTTCTAAGATGTTCATAGTGGTATGCTCTCTTTACTTTCTCCAGTAAATACCTTTGCTTAAATGCTGTTGTATTTTAGGACTCCAGTCTTGGTCTATATCTTTCTCTTGATTACTTTTTTTTGAGACGGAGTCTCGCTCTGTTGCCCAGGCTGGAGTGCAGTGGTGCGATCTCCGCTCACTGCAAGCTCTGCCTCCTGGGTTCACGCCATTCTCCCGCCTCTGCCTCCTGAGTAGCTGGACTACAGGCGCCCGCCACCACGCCCGGCTAATCTTGTTTTTGTATTTTTAGTAGAGACGGAGTTTCACTGTGTTAGCCAGGATGGTCTCAATCTCCTGACCTCGTGATCTGCCCTCCTCGGCGTCCCAAAGTGCTGGGATTACAGGCGTGAGCCACTGCACCCGGCCTTAATTACTCTTTTAAGCAATCTCATTCCACTCTCTGGGCCTTAACTACCATCAGTAGGTTAATCTCCTCCAAATCTTTAATACTGATACCTATCTTGAGGCTTTTAAACCTGTGTGTAACTCAAGCCCTTCAAACCCTGAATATCTAAGAGAAAGTTTACCCCACTTTCCATCCTCCAAACACATTCTTCCTCTCATATTTCCAAAATCAATTAATGACTCTACTATTCACCAAGTTACCCAAGGCAAAAATACGGAAGTCATCTTTAGTAATTTATTCTTCGTTACTTCTCACTCACAATCAAATGGTGCCAGTTTTCCCTCCTAAGCATTTCTCAAATCTGGCCCGTCCTCTATAACCCTGCTACTGCTGCTTTAGTTCAGGCCCATTTTTTGGCCTGGCATATTGCAACAGCTAAACCACTTCTTCTCCTGTGTATAGCCTTGTTCTCATCAAGGTCACGAAAGCCTTGGTAGTCTATCTGAAACCCAGATTTGAACATGTGAACACCCTGCTTAAAATCCATCAGTGAATCCCCAATTCCTTCAGCCTGAAGCCTAGACTATGTATCATGACACAAGGACTTCATAATCCATTCCCCTTTCCTTATCCTCACTTTATTTCTCATTATTCCATACCTTGCACTTTGTGTTCTGGTGGTGTAGAATTTCTGGTAGTTTCTTCCTCAGATCACATTATTTCTTCCCTCTAACCTCTCTTACACTCTTTACATTTCTTCTTGGCTAAGCCTTATTCATCTCTCAAGACAGAAGTCGTTAATCATATCCCCCAAAAAGCCTGCTCTGAACTTCCTGGTCGGGGTAAGTATGCAGTCCTACTGTGTACAGTTACATATGCACTACACTAAAGTGTCTGGCTGATGGGACAAGTAGGAGCAACAAACTCTCCGGCAGATGGGTATTTGTCTTTTTCTGAGAAATAGCTCTGCAGATCTTTTGCCCATTTTAAAGTAAATTATTTGTTTTCTTGCTATTGAGCTGAGTTTCTCATGCATTCTGCTTATTACTTCCTTGTTGGATAGATACCGAGCAATATTTCCTCCCATTCTGTAGGTTGTCTTTTCTCTTTGTGGATTATTTCCTTTCCTGTGTAGAAGAGTTTAGCTTGATATAATAACATTTGTCTATTTGTGCTTTTGTTGCCTGTGCTTTTGAGGTCTTATCCAAAATGTCTTTGCCCAGACCAATGTCCTGAACTGTTTCCCAAAGTTTTCTTCTCATAGTCTCAATCCTAGAATTAAGTATTTAATCCATTTTTATTTTATTTGTGTATATGGTGAGAGATAGGGCTCAAGCTCCATTCTGCTTATGGTTTGTAGTTTTCTCAGCATCAATTTATTGAAGAGACTGCCCTTTCCCCAATGTACATTCTTGGTGCCTTTTCCAAAAATTAGTTGGCTGTAAATGTGTGGATTTATTTCTTGATTCTCTCTTCTGTTCCACTGGTCTATGTATGTGTTTTTATGTGAGTGCCATGTTGTTTTGGTTACTATGGCTTTGTAGTATATTTACTTTGTATATACACATACACATGTATATATGCACATGTGTACATACACACACACACACACTAATCTCTGAAATAATTTTTTTAATTTTTAATTTTTTTATCATTGGCCAAGTAGTAAACTTAGCACCTGATAGGTAGTTTTTCAACCCTTTCCCTCTTCCTCCCTCCCCACACTTGGAATCCTTCATGTTTATTGTTCCCATCTATGTGTTCATGTGTACTGAATGTTTAGCTCCCACTGATAAGTGAGAACATGCAGTATTTCGCTTTGGCTTGGGTTGATTTCATGTCTTTGCTATTGTGAATAGTGCTGTGATAAATATATGAGTGCAGGTGTCTTTTTGGTAGAATGACTTATTTTCCTGTGGGTATATACCTAGTAATGGAATTGCTGGATCAAATGGTATTTCGATTTCCAGTTCTTTGAGAAATCTCCAAACTGCTTTCCACAGAGGCTAAACTAATTTGCTTTCCCACCAACAGTGCATAAGCATTCCCTTTTCTCTGCAACCTCACCAACATCTGTTATTTTTTGACTTTTTTATAATAGCCATTCTGGCTAGTATAAGATAGTATCTCACTGTAGTTTTGATTTGCAACTCTCTGATTATAGTATATTTTGAACTCAGGTAGTGTGGTATCTCCTACTTTATTTTTTAAGCTCAAGATTTTTTTGGTTATTCAGGATCATTTGTGCTACCATACAAATTTTAGAATTTTTTCTGTGAAGAATGTCATCGGTATTTTAATAGGAATTGCATTGAATCTGTAGAAAACTTTGGGTAGCATTGACATTTTAATGATATTAACTCTTTTAATTAATGAGCATGGAATATCTTCTATATTTATATGCCCTCTTCAACTTCTTTCATCAGTGTCTTAACAATTTTCCTTGTAGAGAACTTTCACTTCTCTGGTTACATTTACTCCTATGTATTATATATTTTCATAGCTATTATAAATGGAATTATTCTTTTTTATTTGTTTTTCAGTTGGCTGTTGGCATATATAAATTCTACTGGTTTTTATATGTTGATTTTGCATCCTGCAACTTCACTAAATTCATTTATCAGTTCTAACAATTCTTGGTGGTGTCTAGGTTTTTCTAAATATACTATTGTGTCATCTGCAAACAAGGATAATTTGACTTTTTCCTTTCCCATTTGGATGCCTTTAATTGCTTTTTCTTGCCTAATTGCTCCTGTTAGGACTTTCAGTGCTAATACTACGTTGAATAAAAGAGGTGAAAGTAGGCCTTTTTGTCTTTTTCCAGATCTAAAAAGAATGGCTTTCAATTTTTCCCCATTCACTATAATGCTAGCTGTTGGTTTGTCATATGTGGCCTTTATGGTTTTGAGGTATGTTTTTTTTATAACCAGTTTGTTGAGGGTTTTTATCATAAAGGGATGTTGAATATTGTCAAACACTTTTTCATCATCTAATGAAATGATCATATGGTTTTTGTTCTTGATTCTGTTAATGTAATGTATATTTTTATTGATTTCCGTATGTTGAACCATTCTTATATTCCTGGGATTCGCATCTAATCATTATCAATTTTCTTTTTAATGTGTTATTGTATTTAGTTGCTAGTATTTTGTTCAGGATTTCTATATCTATGTCCATCAGGGACACTTGCTTGTGTTTTCTTTTTTTTTTTTTAATTGTGTCTTTGTCTAGTTTTAATGTCAAGGTAATTCAAGCTTTGTAGAATTAATTTGGAAATATTCCTTCCTCTTCAATTTTTTGGAATAGTTTAAGTAAAATTGTATTCGTTCTTTTTTAAATGTTTGGTAGAATTTAGAAGTGAAGTCATTGTGTCCTGGGTTTTTGTTGTTGTTGTTGTTGTTGTTGGGAGACTTTTAAATTATTGCTTTGATTTCATTATTCATTACTGGTGAGTTCTGGTTTTCTATTTCTTCATGGTCCAATGTTAGTAGGTTATATGTGTCCAGAAATTTTTCCATTCCTTCAAGTTTTCCAATCTGTTGGCATATAGGTGTTCATAACAGTCTTTAATGATCCTTTGCATTTCTGTGGCTATGTGGTTATGTTCCCCTTTCCATTTCTGATTTTATTTGGGTCTTCTTTTTTTTCTTAGTCTAGCTAAGGTTATGTTGGTTTTGTTTATCTTTTTTAAAAAACTAACGTTTAATTGATCTTTTTCTTGGTATCAATTGTATTTATTTCTTCTCTGATCTTTGTTATTTCTTTCATTCTACTAATTTTTAGTTTGGCATATTCTTGCTTTCCTTGTGATCCTTGTGGTGCATCATTAGGTCGGTTATCTGAAATCTTTCTATGTTTTTGATGTAAGCATTTATTGCCAGAAACTTTCCTCTTAGTACTGCTTTTACTAGATCCCATAGAATTGGGGATGTTGTGTTTTCATTTTCATCTGTTTCAAGAAATTTTTAAATTTTCTCTCTAATTTCTTCATCAACCCCTTGGTCATTCAGGAGGATGTTGTTTTATTTCCATGATTTCTACGGTTTTCAAAGTTCCTCTTGTTATTAACTTCTAGTTTTATTCCATTGTGGTCTGAAAAGATATTTGATATGATTTAGACTTTTTTGAATTTGTTGAGACTTGTTTTGTGGCCTAACCTAAGGTCTATTCTAAAGAATGTTTTGGGGTTTTGGTTTTGGTTTTTGTTTGTTTGTTTGTTTTTGATACAGGGTCTCACTCTGTCACCCAGGCTGGAGTGCAGTGACACAATCATCACTTAGTGTAACTTCAACCTCTAGGGCTCACATCATCTTCTTGCCTCAGCCTCTCAACTAACAGAGACCACAGTGTGTACCACTATGTCTGACTAATTTTTTATCTTTTGTAGAGATGAGGTATCACTATGTTACACTAGCTGGTCTTGAACTCCTGGGCTCAAGTGATCCTCCTTCCTTGGCCTCCCAAAGTGTGGGATTATAGGCATGAGCTACCACACCCAGCCCACAATGTTTAATATGCCAAGGAGAAAAATACGTATCCTGCAACAGTTGGATAAAATTATCTGTAAATGTCATTTATGTCCATTTGATCTAGAATGTGGTTTAACTCTGATGTTTCTGTATTTATTTTTGGTCTGGATGATCTATTACTAAGAGTTGGGTGTTGAAGTCCCCTACTATTACTGTATTGCAGTCCATCTCTCCCTTTATATCTATTAGTGCTTGCTTTATATATTTGCTTTATATATTTATATGTTTGCTTTATATATTCTATAATGTTTGCTTTATATTGTTTGCTCCAATGTTGGGTGCATATAGATTCACAATTATTATATATTCTTGGCCTCCTTATCATTATATAATGAACTTGTCTCCTTTTACAGTCTTTAACTTGAAGTTTCTTTTATCTGATATAAATATAGCTACTTGTACTCTTTTTGGTTTTCCATTTGTGTGAAATATCTTTTTCCATGTCTTCACTTTCTATGTCTTTTTGGTAAAGTGAGTTTCATGTAGGCAGCATATAGTTACGTTTTGATTTCTATCCATTCAGCCACTGTCTTTTAATCAGAGAATTGAGTCCATTTACATTAAGTGTTATTATTGATAGGTAAAGACTTACTACTGCCATTTTGTTACATGTTTTTTGTTTTTTTAATAAAATTTTCCAAATTTTATTAAGACTATAAAGATTTAGATTGAAAAAGTTCAGTGAATCACAAACAGAATAAATTTAAGTTTAAAACCAAACAAAACCAATCACTCTATTTAAGAACAGATACGTTATGTGGTAAAAACAATAAATAGCTAAGGCAAGATTAATCAAAATTCAGTATAGTGGTTACCTCTGCAGAGAAGGCTGGGGAACTCAAAGCTTTAAATGTATTAGTAAATTATTTTTCCTTCTTTTTCTTTTAATTTTACTTTTTTATAGAGACAAGGTTTTGCTGGTCTCAAACTCCTGGCCTCAAGTTATCCTCCACCTTGGCATCCCAAAGATTACAGGCTTGATCTTAGGGGCAAATAAGTATTTTTATTAGTTTTCTTTTTTCTTTTTTTATTTGACCTTCCCAATGTGAGTGCATTTATTATTAAATTGGATATATATAAAATATTTCTTGCAGGTGTGATAGATATCACAATAAATGGAAAATAAATGAAATTCATCATTCTTCTTCTGTGTTACTTATAACACAAGCCAGAAACCTGGAAGTCACCCTTGACCTCTCCCTCACCTACCAAAAATCCAGTTAACTGTCACTTTCCTACTTCTCCTTACCACCATTCTCACACCCTAGCCAAAGCCACCTTGACTCTCTCCTGAAATACTGATATGTCCCTTTCTCTTCCTTACACCCTCACTCTAATCTAATCTCCACATTGCAGCCAAAGAAAACACTTTCAGCCTTATCTCTCCATCCTGAATCTATCTCACCATCCCCTTTACTATCAGAAGCAAGAGTGACAAGTGAATTTCCCAAGACATCTCATAGCCAGGAAATGGCAGAGGCAGGATTCAAAATCTACTAGAGAGTCCACATGTCTTTGTTTGTTCTGAGATGGAGTCTCGCTCAGTTATCCAGGCTGGAGTACAATGGCACAATCTCAGCTCACTGTAACCTGTGTCCCAGGTTCAAGCAATTTTCCCATCTCAGCCTCCTGAGTAGCTGGGATTACAGGCACCCACCATCATTCCCGGCTAATTTTTGTATTTTTAGTAGAGATAGGGTTTCACCATGCTGGCCAGGCTGGTCTTGAACTCCTGACCTCAGGTGATCCACCCGCCTCAGCCTCCCAAAGTGCTGAGATTACAGGCATGAGCCACCACATGCAGCTGAGTCCACATGTCTTATCCACTCACTGTCCTACTTTGGGTGACACTAGGAAAGGCTTAGCCACTGTCTAGCACAGGGCCATCTCTGGATAAAGACTTATGTCTCCTCCAATCACCACCCCACCTCCTTTTATCTGCTGTTAGCTCCTAGTTTTCCTTAAATCTGACTTCAAACCACAACTTCCAAGAAATGCCTTTCTAACCCCCTTACCCAATTGCAAGTCCTCACTATTTGTCCTCCCAGCAATTTGTGCATTTCTTTTTTTTTTTTTTTTTTTGGAGATACAGCCTCATTCTGTCACATGGGCTGGAGTGCAGTTGTGCCATCTTGGCTCACTACAACCTCCACCTCCCACGTTCGAGTGATTATCCTGCCTCAGCCTCCTGAGTAGGTGGGACTACAGGTGTGTGCCACCATGCCTGGCTAATTTTTGTACTTTTTGTAGAGATAAGGTTTCACCCTGGCTAATTTTTGTACTTTTTGTAGAGATAAGGTTTCACCATGTTGGCCAGGCTGGTCTCTAACTTCTAACCTCAAGTGATCTGCCTGCCTCAGCCTCCCAAAGTGCTAGGATTACAGGTGTGAGCCACTGTGTTCAGCCTACTTCGTGCATTTCTAGTAACATCCCTCCTCCACTAGATTGTGACCTCCACAAGAGCAGGAGCCTGTTTTGCCCACCATTGGAATGCACTTCATACACCCTTGATCGCTCTGATCCTCTCCACGTCCATTTCTTGGTGAAAGTGCTAGATCATCAACCCGACCTCTCGTCTTACATAACAAGCAATCTGGTCTGCTGACCCTACCCACGAGGCTGTGTGTGAGCCAGGTGGGCTGGGGAACAGAGACCAGCCCTGGCCCAGTGAACCCAAGATGGCCTGCTTCATGGAAGGGATCTGGTGCCCTGGTAGAAATGAAAGATACTTTGAGTACCCAAGACCTCAATCCCTGGGGCTAGTGAATGGGTCAAAAATGAGTCCCTTCTTCTCCTGTTCTTTTAATCATGTCCACTCCCCTCACTTGGGAGCTTGGATGGAGGGCACCTGGATGTCCATCCCAGGTATACTTGGGCCACTAGTAACACAGACCGAGGCAGCAAAGCAGGACAGGGTCAGGGTGGGGGTGGGAGAGCTGGGGCAGACACAGCCAAGGCTGTGGGATTCTCTAGAGGCCCAGATAAGCTTGAGCCTGCAGAGCACCAGCTTCTCTCCTTGGCAGCACTGGGCACATTCAGAAATTTTGTCTATGATCTTCCTGCTCTGCAGAGGCAGGGTGCCTTCATGCACCTCTGAATCCTTACTGTCCATGCCATAGTTTTCAGAAGATAGAGACACGTCCAATGGTATATGTCCAAGCAATGGGAGGTGCAGCTAGCCGCCATGAGTCCTTTGGATCTGACTGAGGCACCTCCTTGAGAAGTCTTTCTTCCCTGACACATTCTTTAGTTATCTCCATGCTCCTCGCCATGGTCCCCACAGCCTTGGTGCTCTCAGTATTGTAGGCTCAAAAAACATTTACTGAATGAATATAGAACTTGAAGACTGCCTCTCCTCTGAGAAGTTGCCAGGTCCAGTGTTCTCTGCCTGGAATCCTCTTCCTTCTTCATTCACCTAAGGACCAGGAACAGGACCATCCTGCTGTCCATTGTTGGCCTGTGGGTCTGAGGCTCCTGGCCGATGAGTATTCTGGTGTTGCTTGAGATGGTCAGAGCTCATGAACTCTTGGCTGCACTGATCACATTTATATGGTCAATGTCTGGTGTGTACCCACGTATGTCATCTAAGCTCATTAGAATGGAAGAAAGACCATAAATACCTTTCCCGTTGCACAAATAGGGCCTCTCACCCATGTGCTTGCACTGGTGGCTAACAAGGTGAGAGCGTTTGGTATACGCTTTTCCGCAGTTCTCGTAGTTGCAGCAGTAAGGCCTTGCCTCTGAGGAGCCCCCTCTATCAGTCCTTTCCTGAGGCCTGGAGTTCTGCTCTGCTGTCTATGGAGCAGGTCTGGGCTGCTCCGGTAGGAATGGGCCTGCTTGGGAGTCTGGCTGACTTACAAGAGAGTCCTGAGATCCTAAAACCAGCAATGACTGGGACTCAGCTGGAGGCATCCCAAGATCATGGGCATCTTGTGGGGGCAACATCTGAGCCACGGGGGGAGCATAGCCTGGGCCTCAGTGGAAGGCATGGTCGAGGCCAACAATGTTTCATCAGAAGGTACTGTCGAGAGGCCAGGGTAAGGCATTGTAGGGTCCCCAATATGAGACATCACTGGAATTCCAGTGGAAGCTGAGACTGGCAGCCTGAAGGCCCTGGCCACCTTTGGAGTACTGAGCTCTCCTACAGGCATTATCTGGGGCCCACTGAAAATCATCATCTCTTGCTGAGGGGGAGACACTCCCTGACAGTAAATCATCTAGGAAGGAGTGAGAGTCGCTTAGGGGCAGTAGCTCACGCCATGCTCAGGCAGTGGCATACTGAACTGTGGCCCCCCTTCATCCACAATCTGCCCTGATGCTTCAACAGACAACAAGGGGGGCCTCAGCATCTCTGTTCTGTGAGGAAAGTGCTGAATGCTTGGTAGGCCATGGTTCCAAGAGGTATGCACTCCAGAGCTTCCAGAAGATAAGTCATGTTCAAGATGGGTGCTGAGTTCTACTTATCCTAGGCAGCCTGGTGTGCCGCCTGCCACTGGCTCAGCTTCCCAGCTTCCTGCTCCTTCTCAGCCTGTGGTCGGCTGTACATGAAGACTAGGTGGTGTCTAGACTCTCTGCTGAACAGACAGGGAGCAACCCACCACAGCATTGCAGGTGGATATCGGGACATTGCCCCTGGTTGTTTTGTAACTTCTTTCTTCCTTTATTCCTTTGTTACTGTATTCCTCAGTGGTTAAATGAGTTTCTCATTTAATGGTAATACGTTTAAATTTGTTGCTTTTTATTTTTAGTGGATCTATTTTAGGTTTTTGGGGAAGGTTTGCTTGTTTGTTTTTCTTTTTTAGAGATGAGGTCTCATTGTGTTGTCCAGGCTGGACTCTAGGGCTCCAGAGATCCTTCCACCTTAACCTCCTGGGTAGCTGGGACTTTGGGTTCATGGCACTGCACCCAGCCTATTATAGATTGTTGCTTTGTTATTACCATAAGGCTTTCCAAAAAATGTCTTATAGACATGGCAAGTTATTTTAAATAGATGACAACTTCTATCGCAAAGAAAATTAAAAAAAAAATAAATGAAGGAAAACCTAAAAGTCTCTACACTTTAATTCCTCCACTCATACATTCTGACTTTGTTGTCTCAATTTACATCTTTTTATACTTCCTATCTTTTAACAGATTTCTGCAGTTATTATTTTTGATAGATTTGTCCTTTAGTCCATACTAGAGATATGAAGGATTGTATACCATAATTACAGTACTAGAATATTCTGAATTTATGTGTGTATTTACCAGCGAGTTTATGCTTTCAAATGGTTTCTTTTCTCTTTTTTTCTTTTTTTTTTTTTTTTTGAGCCAGTCTCGCTCTGTCACCCAGGCTGGAGTGCAACGGTGCAATCTCGGCTCACTGCAAGCTCCACCTCCCAGGTTCACACTATTCTCCTGCCTCAGCCTCCCCAGTAGCTGGGACTACAGGTGCCTGCCACCACGCCTGGCTAATTTTTTTGTATTTTTAGTAGAGACGGGGTTTCAGCATGTTAGCCAAGATGGTTTCAATCTCCTGACCTCGTGATCCGCCCACCTCAGCCTCCCAAAGTGCTGGGATTAGAGGCATGAGCCACCGCGCCCAGCCCAAATGTTTTCTTTTTGCATGTTAGTATCCTTTTCCTTCAGATTGAGGAATTCCCCTCAGCATTTCTTGTAAGACAGGTCTAGCAATGATGAATTTCCTCAGCTTTTGGTTGTCTGGGAAGACTTTATCTCTGCTTTATGTTTGAAGGAAAGCTTTGTTAGGTACAGTATTCTTGTTGGAAAATTTTTTCCCTTGACCGAATGTCATCCAACTTCCTCTTGGCAAGTTGTTTTCCACTGAGAAATCTGCTGTTAGATGAATATGAGCTCCTTTATTTGTTATTTGCTTCTTTTTTCTCGCTGCTTTTAGAATCCCATCTTTGTTCTTGACTTTTGAGAGTTGATTACATGCCTTGAGGTAGTCTTATTTGGGTTGAATCTGTTTGGTGATATCTGACCTTCCTGTACCTGAATATCAATATCTTTCTCTAGGTTTGGAAAGTTTTTGGTTATTATTTTCTTGAATAGTCATTCTACCCCTTGCTCTTTCTCAACTCTTCCTTGAACACCAGTGACTCTTATACTCTTTTGAGTTTATTTTCTATATCTTGCAGGCATTCTGTATTCCTTTTCATTCTTTTTTGTTTTCTGAATGTGCATATCCTAAAGCCTGTCTTTTAGCTCACTAATTCTTTTTTCACATGATCCATTCTGTTGAGAACTTCTAGTGCATTTTTCAGTTTAACAAACGTATTTCTCTGTTCCAGATTTCTGTTTTTTTAATTATTTTAATATCTTTGTTAAATTTATCTAGTGAATTTATACATTGCTTTGCTGTGTTATCTTGGAGTTTGCTGAGTTTCCTTAGAACTGCTTTTTGATTTCTTGATCTGGGAGCTTACTATTACCATGTCATTAGAATTGGTTCCTGGTTTCTTGCTTTGTCCATTTGGAGATGTCATGATTCCCTGTTTGTTGTTGTTTCTTATAAACATACATCTGTTGCTTCACTTTGAAGAATTATTTATTCTAGTCTTTGCTATCTGGCTTGTTTTCAACTTTCTAGGATATGTTTACCTAGAGATTCTTTGCAGTTGCCTGTAAGTGCCCTTAATCCTAGATTGCTGCCTCCTTTTTGGCATTAGATGGTGCATTAAGCCCCAGTTTGCTTCAGCTCTTGAAATCATTCAGAGCACTTCCCAACCCAGATTAGGGGTTACAGGGTCCCAAAGGGGATACCCTGACTGTGTGGGAAGGTTGGCTAGGAGTTCATGCACAGAAGACCAATGGAGGGTGCATCCTACATCTTGGTGTTGCTGAACAGCCAATCTGCTTTTACGTCTCTGGCTGAGATAAAGAGCAGAGTTTCATGAGCTGGAGTCTCTAGTCCTGCCTCTCTTCTTTGTTGCTAGCTGGCCTCAGGAGTTTTTCTCCCTATAGGCATTTGCAATGCTTCCCATGAAATAAAGCAGGAATGATTTTCCTGCAAGGGAACCCAGGATGGTGGGAAAATTGGCTGTCTCCCTTGATGTCAATTTTTATAGTGTGGAAACAATGGGCTTCCACATGGCATCCAGCAGATTGAAGGAGGGGCTTGATGAGTAGAAAAGTCCATTTCTCTTATTGTCTTCTCAGAGTTTCTCACTGCTTTGTGGTCCTACGGGTCATCTCAGCCCCAAATTTAAATTCTAGGATACTGCTGGTTATAATCTTGGCACTAGATATTTGTTTTTGGTTTTCTGTGGGGAAGAGTGAAGCCAGATTGCTTCCACTTCACATTTTGGTTACATCACTCAACAATAACCATTTGTTTTTGTGAGCACTTTCCATGTGCCAGGCACTGCGCTAAATATTTTATCTACATTATCTCATTTAACCCTCCCAACAGCTCTCTGAGTTAGGAACTATTATATTCCTATTTTACAAATGATGAATCTGAGGCTTAGAAAGACAAGTAACTTGCCCAAAGTTAGACATTTTGATTCCACAATCCAAATCCTTAATACTCAATAATTTTAATTGAAACTTTCTATTTATAAATATGACCATCCCACAAGATTTAGAGCAGAAATTATACTTTATTTATCTTTTTAGCCCTGATAACTAGCATTGTCTGAAATATTCTAAGTACTTACTAAATATTTGTTGAACTAAACCTAATCTATAATGACTTGTATTTACAAGTTATCAGCAGAACTACAGTATACAGTATTCGGATATGTAGGTATGTTTTCGGTATATTTTTATATATCCTAAATGTGACTGATTATCCTTGGACCACTCTTGCTCTGCCACTGCAGCTTCCTCTAAGCCAATTATAATCCATCTTTGCAATTCCAGAAAACAATGTCTGATTCCAAGATGCATTTATAAATATGCAGGTTTTTGTGAAACAGAAGAACAAAACTTTTTCCAAATTCCCTTTGAAGACTTTAGATCCTTTCACAGAATTTCTCTTTCCACAGAAGCCAGCCTTTCACTCCCTTTTTTCCCTCTGTGCCAATTTCAGTTATTTCTTTTTTTTTTTTTTTTTTTTTTGAGATGGACTCTCGCTGTCACCCAGGCTGGAGTGCAGTAGCGCGATTTCGGCTCACTGCAGGCTCCGCCCCCTGGGGTTCACTCCATTCTCCTGCCTCAGCCTCCCAAGTAGCTGGGACTACAGGCGCCCGCCACCTCGCCCGGCTAATTTTTTTTTTGTATTTTTAGTAGAGACGGGGTTTCACCATGTTAGCCAGGATGGTCTCGATCTCCTGACCTTGTGATCCGCCCGCCTCGGCCTCCCAAAGTGCTGGGATTACAGGCGTGAGCCACCGTGCCCAGCCCAATTTCAGTTATTTCTACCTCCAGAGTTTTCTCCCTGACTGTTCAATCTATAGTGAAGATAAATTGAGCTCTTTAGGTTTATTCCATTTCTATCCACAATGGGCTGACTATATTTTCTAAAGGTGACCACCACAATAAATCTCATACCACAAGCCCACCTCTTAAGTGCTGTCCATTCTTGGTTCACATCTTTTTCTTGATATATTCTTCCTAAGTAATTCCACCTTATCTCTGTATTTTAACTACCATTAGTATGCTAATGGCCCCTGAATTATAAGCACTGATCCTCATCTTTAGACTTTTACACAAAACATTGTAATAGAAATCTCATTACAGAATGACAGTGACACTCCTCTCGTCAATTAATAGCTCTTCTTTTTAGTTTTGGTGGACAATTGTGACTAGTTCAATCAAAAGAGTAGGGTAGGAGTGATGCTAAATGACTCCCAAGACCAGATCATAGAAATGATATGCACTTCTACCTTGTTTTCTTGGGATGCTCTGTCTTTCAACCTAGCCACCATGTTGTGGAAAAGAAAAACAGCTGCTTGTAGAGGCCATGTGTAAGTGATCCATCTGACCAAGAACCCCAACTGAGGTCCTATGCAACAGCCAGTATTAACCATCAGATATGTGACTGAGTGAGTCTTCAAATGATTCCAATCTCCCACCATTGAGTTATACACCACCCCATCTGATGCTGCACGAAGCAGAAGTGAGCTGTCCCCACTGAGCCCTTTCCAAATTGAAGTTTCACGAGTTAAATAAATGATTGTTGCTGTTTTAAGCCACTAACTTTCAAGTGGGTTGTTATGCAGAAAAGATAACCAGAATAGTTAGCCAATGCTTCTCTCAACATTACTAAAGATCTACTCTCCAAAAAGGCCAGAGAAAGAGTATAAAAAATGTTCCTAGTTATATATATTATATAACAAATATATATGTTGCATAATTATATATACTTATCGTACATAAATATATACTAAATATGTTATATAATGATAATAATAAAAACAAAACTGGGCCTGGCTCCATGGCTCACACCTGTAATCCCAGTACTCTGGGAGGCCGAGGTGGGCAGATCACCTGAGGTCCAGAGTTCAAGATCAGCCTGGCCAACATGGTGAAACCCTGTCTCTACTAAAAATACAAAAATTAGCTGGGCGTGATGGTGTGCACCTGTAATCCCAGCTACTCCAGAGGCTGAGGCAGGAGAATCGCTTAAACCCAGGAGGCAGAGATTGCAGTGAGCCAAGATCGTGCTATGGCACTCTAGCCTGGGCGACAGAGCAAGACTCCATCTCAAGGAAAAAAAAAAAACTAACAATAATTAATTTACTGTACAGTAAACTTAATGTAGTTTATTCTATGGTTTATAATTGTAATGCTCACATATGCTTTTAAATTATAATGTATTAGTTTGCTAGTATTATTTTTATTAATATTATCACTAAGTCCCAAGATAAAGCCCTCGGGAATCATGACAAGTAGTTGAATGAATAGACTCCATTCAATTATTTTATTCAAATTTTGGCATCTACAATGGTTGACCAGAAAAATAGCATCCATTATAGAATATATCCGATAAAGCAGGGGTTCCCAACCCCCAGGCCACGGACCAGTAGCAGTCCATGGTCTGTTAGGAACCAGACTGCACAGCAAGAAGTGAGCAGTGGGCAAGTGAGAGAAACTGAGGTCCACCTTCTGTCAGATTAGCGGCGGCATTAGATTCTCACAGTAGCACGAACCGTATCGTGAACTGTGCATGGGAGGGATCTAAGTTGCATGCCCCTTATGAGGATCTAATGCCTGATGATTTGAAGTGAAATAGTTTCATCCCAGAACTATTCTCCCACCCAAGTCTGTGGAAAAATTGTCCTCCAGGAAACCAGTCTCTGGTGCCAAAAAAGGTTGGGGACCACTGTTTTAAAGGCTTATTCTGTCTACCTCTGCAACACGTTACATAAACTCCTTGAGGAAGTATGTCTGATTTCGGTTTTGGTACCAACCAGCACCAAACACAGAACAGTAGAACTAACTCATTTCTAGGCTCAGACACTCCCTTTGCAGCACATGAGGAGAGTTGGAGACCCAGAATCAAGGGTAGTTAAGCAAGCAGCAAAGATAGGAAATACTAGCAATTGTTATTTGGACTGTAACTATCCCTATTTTTCTTCTGATGCCATAAAACTAACTTTTCTCGGCTGCTAATCAAAGAAAAGCATGACCATTATAGCAGCCAAGCATTTCTCCAGGAGAGGCAAACGTAATTCTCAGATTCGAGAAGTTTTTAGCTTGACCTCAACCTGAGTGGACTTACCAGGCAAATGATGGCTCAGGCAGTCTGAATTTATAAGTACTATTGCATTTATTCGTTGCACTATAATTTCTTGTTTCCATTGTTGTGTAATATTTTAGCCAGCAAATAATACTTAATTGGCTTCCTAATTATCAGGCATGGAGATCTAAGGTGGCTTTCATTGCAGAGTTGTTTTCTGACATAGGGACTTACAGATTGTAGGCTTGAATAAACCCTTGAAGATTTGTATGTTAGCTATATTTGGAAATGTTATAGCTAGCCAGACTTTTAATATTTTAAACTCTACATTCATACGTGAAAGAATCATTAATCCTGATCTGCCACTGAATATGACCTTATTATCACATCCTATAGACTTCTAATCTCAGTTTTCTTCATTAAAAACAAGCACCTCATCAAAATTCCATGCAACAAATATTTACTGAATACCCACTTACACAAGTCCCTGTGCTACATGCTTTAAGTGAGGTAAAAAAGGATATTTTTAACAATTTGAAGGTCACCAGGCATAGATGAAGATGGTTAAGAGAGTTCATACTGAGCAGTGAAAGCCTTCCCCTCTTTCCTCTCTTTAGCTTCAGAGAGAAGAAAAAAGGAAAATAAAGAGAATTCTAAGAATGATGACAAAGGAAATTACCAAGACAATAGCAAACATCAAAGCAGAGAATGCAATTAATTCAGACTAGCAGAAGGTCAGATGTGTCCAGTGTTGATGTTTCCAAAAAAGAAAATGGAACTAATAAATTATCTTAAAGTTTAGGACTAATGAAAATTACATTGAAACATATTTTATGAATATTTTGGAAGTATGAGAAAATTGTAGCCAAATTCAAAAAACTAATACATAAAAATTAAAAATCAAGCAATTATCAACTTAAAAAAAGAAAAAAGGAAAAATGAACAAGATAGAAGATAAAAGTATAGTTTAACACTTGGCTCAGCAGTGATAGATACTTGCTTAGCCATAAGATGCAGACACAGAATAGAGATTTATTTATTAATTTTAGAGATGGGTCTCTGTCACCCATGCTGGACCACCACACTGGGTTGTTTTGAGATGAGGAGGTCTCACTGTGTTACCCAGGATGGTCTTCAACTCTTGGCCTCATGTGATCCTCTCTAATCAGAAATTAAGGTACAATTACATAGAAGAGTGACAGAAAGGAATGGGAAGATGTAGATAAGCTAAAGTTTTTATGTCCCCAAACAGGAAAACAACAGATGTCCACGACTGATAATCTAGAGATGGCAGTATGCACATATTATTTTTTAATGGAGATAAATATCTGATTAAGTTTTTAATAGTTGAAAAGTGGCAGCTTTGGCTGGGCATAGTCTATAAGGATTAAAAAGCCAAGCTTCTTAGTTTGAGAAAATACAGTCCTTTGGAGTAAAATCAACATAGATGGAAGTATACATACCCTTGTAAACATAATCTATGAGTATAGGAACTAACCAACTTTTAAAACTCTCATCAAAAACATTTTGTTAACAAAAGCACCTTTTTTCAAACCCAGATTCATTTAAACATCCCTTGAAATGAGCCATTGACCTGAAAATTGGATAACAATGCGTGTTTTACCAAATTGTTTTGAAAACTATAGCCTAAATTATTAAGATTTTAAGCCAGTTATTTAGATTTTTAAAATACTAAGTTGTTTAATATATTAAGAAAATGAAAATACCTGTAGTTATAAAAGATTTTCATGCTTTGAATAAGAAAGACCAGCTGGAAGCCAGTTTCTCATTACATATTTTCACATTGAGACCGTGTTTGAATGTCAAGCTGCTGCTCCACTTAGTAACCTTACTGATAAAAGAAGCATGGCAGGAAAATGCTTTAATACTTATGATGCTGAACCTGCAATATAGCCCTAACAAATTTGGCTTTAAGAGCTGCCTAATTACATATTTATAAATGCATGTTATGTATCTACTAGGCTGGAATGAAGCCCTATAGCCATTTCAGTTTATCAAGTAAATGCGGTAATTTTTTAAAAACATTATGCAGTTGATTACACAAAGCAACAATATATACTCATGATTATTTGTAAAGGCTACCACTTACGGATTGATTTTCTGTTTCATTGTGTGCTAAAATGCCAGGCACTTGAACCAGCAAAAACTAACTATATGGTGTAAATCCAGAAAGCTGAGATGATGGCTCAGTAGCAATATTCTCTAATCACCACAGCCATTATTTAACATTCACTGCACATTGGCAGCATTCTAATCGTTTTATAAAATGACCCTGCCCAGTGAATTTACAGTTAACATCAAACAAAGTTAAGACATGAAAATGTCACTGAACCATTACAACATCTGCTTTTTATTCCTCTTCCAAGCTGCTTAACATTCTTTTTTGAGACAGGGTCTTGCTCTATCACCCAGACCGAAGGGCAGTGGTAGCATCATGGCTCACTGCAGCCCTGACCTGTCCAGCTCAAGCAATCCTGCCTTAGCCTCTCAAGTAACTGGGATTACTCTAGCTCCCAGGTCATGTGCCACCACACAGGGCTAATTTGTTTTGTCTTTTGTAGAAACAGGGTCGCACTATGTTGCCCAGGCTTGTCTGTAACTACTGGGTTTAAGCAATCGTCCTGCCTTGGCTTCCCAAAGTGTTGGGATTACAAGTATGAGCCACCATACCTGGCCTCTTTTTTTTTTTTTTTCTATCAAGAATGTATTGTATGCTCATTAAGAAAATTAAGAAAAACAAAGAAAACTAAAAAGAAAAAAAAAATCGTCCATAGTCTATCACCTGAACTCAATCGTTGTTATTTGGGGATGTTTCTTTTGTCTTTTTTTTTCTATGCATAATGTTTTATTTGGGGTTTAGGGAAGAACAAAGATAGATATATAAATCATGCCACATATACATTATAGCTATATATACACACATGCATTTTTTAATCTTTTCTATTTTAATAACACTGCATCAAGCCTTTTCCCATGTTATCATGCACTCTTTATGAAATAATTTTTAAGATGTGACAATTTATTGACCAAATATGCAACAGTTTATTAAACCATCCACAATGGTTTACTATTTGATTTACTTCCATTTTGCCAGAATAAATAATGCTGTAATCAGTATACTTGTGTATGTTTCCTTCTTGATACCTGAAGAAGTTTCACTAGGGTAGATTCCAAGATGTAAAATTGCTGAAGCATGAGGTCGGAACATCTACAACTTTACTAAATACCAAATTGTCCTCCAAAGTAGCTTTTTTCTATTTATACTCCTATCGGCAGAGCATTAAAATTCTTATTGTTTCACATCCTCATTAACACTAGATAATGTCAAACTTTTTAAAAATTTGCCAAACTGATGGAGGTGAAATGGTATCTCATTGCACTTTTATTTTGCCTTTTCACATTTACTAGTTTTGGTATGTTTACTGTCATTCAGGTCTCCTTTTTGGTAAATTTATCTATCTTTTGCCTATTTCTCTTTGTTTATTTTCTTATAATTTGTAGTGATTCCATTTTTTGTCAGTAATACTCACTTCAAATATCTTCCGCCACTCTGTGGTTTATCTTTAATGATACATTGTACAGAAGTTTTTCATTTCAGTATAGGCAAATTTGTCACTCTTTTACTTTAAGGCTGATATTTTATATCTCATAAAAGAAAGCTTTCCCTACTCAGAGTGTATACATATACTTTTTTCTAAAAATTTTAAGTTGTTTTTACATCTGGAATGTAATTTGTGTTTAATATGAAATCAAAATCACATTTTATTTTTTTCCTGTGGATATCTGGTGTCTCAGCACCACATAATGAATAGTGCAACATTTCTCCATTGCTTTGTAATGGAACCTCTGTTATATTTCAATTTCCTCTATACGCATTTATCTGATTGCAAGCTCTCAATTTCTTCCCTTTGTCCATCCCTTACCAATACCACAATATTTTACTTAATAGATAATTGATATTTGTGCGATCTTATGTTCAGCAAGCTTGCCAAGTACTTTTACATGTCTGCAGATTATCTTGAATTTCCACATGGACATTGACATATTGTCAATAAATAGAGACAATTTTCCTCCTATCTCACAATTATGCTCTATTTTTATATTATTAATATTGTTTAGTATGACTTAGTTTTCTTGACCAGTTTTGTTGAAATACATATATACACATTTTTCTATGTAATACATATAAATATATATTATACATAAATATATAAAATGTACATTTTGTAAAATATACATTAAAATATTTTTATAAAAATGTAATTTTATATATTTATTTATATATTTTATTTATAATACATATAGCTACATATATACATATTTATATATAAAGCAATATATATATATGCCTTTTCAAAAGATCAGATTTGGGGTTTTTTAATTCTTATTTTAGTTTCTGTTTTCTAGTTTATTAATTTCTGTAGCTTATTCTGTTGTACTTTTTTCAACACCTTAAGATAAAATTTTAGCTCATTAGTTTTCTTCTTTTCTTATATATATATCTAAGACCTTAAATATCACTCTTGGTATTGTTTTAGCACCAAATTACTTTTATTGTTATTCCTTTTTTTTTTTTTTGAGACGGAGTCTCGCTCTGTCACCCAGGCTGGAGTGCAGTGGTGCAATCTCGGCTCACTGCAAGCTCCGCCTCCCAGGTTCACGCCATCACGCCATTCTCCTGCCTTAGCCTCCTGAGTAGCGGGACTACAGGCGCCCGCCACAACTCCCGGCTGATTTTTTGTATTTTTAGTAGAGACAGGGTTTCACCGTGTTAGCCAGGATGGTCTCGATCTCCCGACCTCGTGATCCGCCCGCCTCGGCCTCCCAAAGTGCTGGTATTACAGGCCTCCCAAAGTGAGCCACCACACCCAGCCCACTTTTATTGTTATTCCTTTCTATATGCTATGTAATCTCTAACTATGATTTATTTTACCATGAACCATTTGGTTTAGTTTTCAAGGTGGTATTTACCACATGGATTGTTTTAGATTTGTTGAAATTTGCTTTATGATTGTACTACTCAATTTTTGTAAATATTTCATCATTGTTTGAAATAACCTATATTCTTTCATTGGGCTGAAGAATCAATATATTATCATTAGATCAAGCTTGTTAATTATGTTGTCCTAATCTTCTGTATCTTTACTAATTTTTGCTTTATGAGTTTTTGAAACAGTTTGTCACTTTCTACTTGTAATTCTTTGTCTTTCTGCTTTATGTGTTTTGAGGTCATTTATTTAGAAACAAAGATTCAGAATGGTACATTTTCCTAGTAAGTTGTTTTTTTACCATTAGTGACTTTTTTCTAATAAGTTTTTTTCCCTCAAAGTCTGTATTATTGATATTTGATTGATAGTAGATGTAAAGACAACTCTAAATTTTTATATGCCAGCAAAATCAGCTTTCTTTCATTAGCATTCCATTTGCCTGGCATGTTATTTTCTATCCTTTTACTTTCAACATTTCTGTCTTTAAGGTGCCTCTTATAAACAGCTTAAGGCTGTTTTTTTTTTTAATTAGGTATAAGAACCTCTGATTTTTAACAAGTCAAGTTAATCTATTTACATTTAATGTGAATATATTTGGCCTTATTTCTACAATCTTATATATGATATGTTTTCTATATGCTATGCCTTCCATTGCTTCTTTTTCCTGCATGCTGCTGTTATTGTTTCCTTGTCTACCTTATATTGGATTGCTTAATTTACTGTATTATTCCCCCTTCTACTCTTTTGAAAGTTTTTAACTCTTTTTTTAATCAGTGACCCCTACATTTTTAACATGCTCGTCTTAAGATCTAAAGTTAATTGACACTTCTATCTTATGTAAGTTGGAACTAATTTCCTCGCCACCATTTTTTTCACAACAAAATCATTTATTATTATGTAGTATTATAGAGGTGTAATGTCAAAACAGAATTGAGTAAACCCTACAGGCCAGTGAGAGCACTCTAATTACACTTACTCTCATTCAACTTCTCTCAAAAACTATGATGACAAAACATTCTGAAAGTGCAGGCATCAGCATTTGCCTTGTTCTTTCTTGTAGACAAGCTCCTTGAGTTTTCCTGCTTTACTGTGCATTACAACTCATGTGTCATGCTCAAAGTACAAAACCACATTTTTTTACTTTAAGGGCAAAGTAAGGAATTTTCAACAGTACCTTTGACTACACAACAATTTTCTAGATAGCTTTGGAACATAACCCTTACGTAGAACGTGACTTCACAGTGATATATTTTTTCCTTTTACCAGGCCAAATAGAAGACCCATAAACAATTAGATTTTTAAAAGAAAATCTAAAATCTATACCTTGCAGGAATAAAGGTTACCGTGCAGATTCCCAAAGACCTATAATCAGGCAAATGATGCATTCATTGTATGTTTTAGTATTCCCTTTGAGTGTTTTTATTCAAATAAGTTGCAACTTTATTGTTCAGAGAAATAGTCACTGAATTAAAATCAATGAAAAATTAGAAAGACTATTTCTTTTTTTGAGTCTTGGCCCTACTTTTGATGCAGGATTTTTTGCTCTTTAGTTCAGCTAAAATCTGGTTCTTGTGTCACAACCAGGAAAAATTAGGTACATGGACACATTGAAAGGTGAGGAGAGCAGAATTTATTAAAAGAAAGCTCTCAGAAAAAAGGGGGTCCTTTCAACAGGCTTCCACCTCACAGATTGAATACCAGGTTACCACACACGAGCTGAAGAGGCCAGGCTTCGCCCAACTTTATCAGGTGTGGATTCCAGGTGGGGTCCACCCCATTGTCCCAGTGCAGGGGTGGGCCCTTAGTCTGAGCCACTCCATATTGATTTATTTCCCTTACTACGCATGTATTAAGGGGCAGAATGTCTTTGAACATGACACATGAGTTGTAAGCACAGCAAAGTAGGAAAACCCAAGGAGCTTGTCTATACATATGACGCATGTGTTAAGGGACAGAATTTTTCACTGTGGGCACATTTAGGTAAGCTCCCTGTGCACAATGGCCTGGGCAGCATTTGGCTTTCTCCTTCTCCATCACTTTTATGAGGTGTATAACCTTTTTAAAAATGTGTAAAACTTATTATTTTACTGTATTGTGGCAAGAACACTTAACATGAGATCTCTTAACACATTTTTAACTGTACAATAAATTATTGTTGACTATAGGTACCATGTCATTAAGCAGATCTCTAGAGCTTATTCATCTTGCTGGACTTAATGCCTGTTGATTACCAGCTCTCCGTATCTCCTTCCACTCCATTTATTTTATTTGTTAAAATTATTTCCCTTCAAATTCTTTTTTATTTTTAATTGTGGCAAAATATATATAATAAAATTTACTAACGTAAACATTTTTAAGTGTGTGATTTAGTAGTGTTAAGTACATTAACATCGTTGTGCACCCAGTCTCCCAAACTCATCTTGCAAAACTGACACTCTGTACCCATTAAACAACAACTACCCATTGCTCCCTTCCCTCAGCATCTAGCAATCATCATTTGAGAAAATGGCTCAGAGCAGTCTGAAGAATGTGAGAGATGCAAAATTATCAGGCCCAGAGAGCAGTGAGCACGATACTTCAGTAGCATCCCCCGCACCCATGTCCCAGGGTAATTGTTTAAAAATTTTTGTTTTTTTCATTCCTTCCCTGTAGTTTCAGACTAGCTGATAAATTATCTAAAATGTTACCACACATTGCACAATGTGACCCTCACCCAGTATCTTCATGTTCCTGGAATTTGTGATAGAAAGAACAATGTACAGCCAATTGATAGATCGTTATTTTTTAAATTCTTGGTAAACAACTTAGGAACTGCTCCCTTCTCTTTTTTTCCTTAAAAAAAAAAAAAAAGGAAAAAAGACCACTTGTAACTGCTGTTAATCAGAACATATATTGAGGGCAACTTGAATCTATGATTTCCAGGCTGCAGTCCTCACCTTTGGCTTAAATTAACTCTCTACTTAATCTGTGTCCTTCAAGAATAGCTTGATGCCATCCTTATGGTAATGAGTAAGTTCTTACTCTATTAGTTCCCATGACAGTTGATTATTAAAAAGAGCCTGGCACCTCTCCCCACGCTCTCTCACCTTTCCTCTCTCACCATGTGATCACTGCATATGCTAAATGTGCCTCAGTTTCTTCCTCTTTGCCTGAGATTCCTCCCTTAGGTCAAAATTTCTGGTGTAGTCAGCAAGATTCAGAGCAACCTTCCAAATACCCGTTGTTCCCTCTCAGACTCAGTGCTCAGTACCAGCAAAAACCCACTGCATTCTTCCAACTCCAGATATTTCGCTGGGTGCAAAAGTGTGAGGTCTACATTTTATGTGGGCTTCTTTTTCAAACTGTCTTTTTTCTTTAAGAGCAAGAGTTTCCATCTCTGTCTCTAAACAGGAGATTCAGACAAAGAGCCCTGAGGAGAATTTTTGCCCTCTCCACCTGTGCCTCACAGCAGGTTTCGGTTACAGTATTGGCAGTCTAGCATGGGTGGTTTCACTTTTTTGGGGGGCCTAAAATTAAGTAATGTCTTAGTCTATTTAGTGTTACTCTAAAGGAATACCTGAGTCTGGGTAACTTATAATGAAAAAGGGTTTATTTGTCTAACGATTCTGATGTCTGTAAAAGTTCAAGATGGGGCATCTGCATCTGGTGAGAGGCACTCATGGTGGAAGGCAGAAGGACTTCTTTTAGCAAGCATCAGTATGTTGTAAATTCAGTCTCTTTAAAAATAACTCTTTATTTCCCTTCATCTTGAATACTTTAACTGAATACAGAATTTTAAGTTAACAGTAATTTTCCCCTTGGCACTTTGAAGATAATATTCTGGCATATATTTCTGGCATTTACTATAACTGATGAGAAGTTTTCTATCCAATGCTTCTATCTAAATGGCATTTTTAAAATAAGGAACTATCTTTTCTTTTTATATTTAAGATTTTTCTCTGAGTTCATATTTTTATGTTCATGAGAATGGGTCAAGGTATTTATAGTTATGCATGTATATGTATGACTTGTTTTATTTTTATTGTTCTTCTCAAACTCATTATAATTTCTGTACATATAGATGTGTGTGGGTATGTATGTGTGTGAGTTTTGTTCTTATTAAATTCATTGTAATTTCTGAATCTAAAAACTAGAGGTTTTTTTCCATTCTGGAAAAAAATAGGTATTATGTCTTTGAATATTGCCTGTTTATTTTTTATTCTGGAACTCCTATTAAACATATGCTGGGTTTTGGCCATTCTCTATGTGTCTTAATTGTTCTTCCATATTTTCATACTTTATCTTTCTGGCAAAGTAGTATATCAGAGAAATTTTCAGCAAATGATTACTCCCTTCCCCTCTCCTACAGGAGGAATGTACTTCCCTGATATTAATTGAGGTCTTGCATAGTTAGGCTTGTCTCTTGATCTCTTTTTGCAACGAAAACATGACTCAGCTAGCCTCTGGTTTAAACAGGATGAGAGATATGTGGAACAGACCAGGACCTGACCTAATCCTCAGAGACCAGCTGAGTCCCGCCAAGACCAGCCAATCTCCAGCTAACCCGAAAATGCATGAGTAGGAAATATGCGTATACTGTTGTATGGCACTAGACTTTGAGTGTTTTGAAAGGCAGAAAAATTGGGCTGATTCAGAATTTGATGTATAAAGTACAGTGCTGCCATAACTAAAACCTAAAATATGTGGCACTGGCTTTGGGAATGGGCAGCAGGTTGTCATATAATTGTTACAGGAGGCTGGAATAATAACAAGCAGTATTATGTAGTGGCAAAACATTTGGTAAAATTGTCACTTGCAATAATATGGAATACAGAACATGCAGATCTAGTAAACTTGTGAATTTGGATGAGGTGATTTCAAAGAAGAATATTGAAGAGCAGGCTGCTGCCAGGTGCCTTTGAAAAAGCGTAAGAAAGTGGTGAGCTCAAAACGAACTGCCTGGGTTACAAACAGAATTGAGAGGAAATAGAGAGTTTAGAAATACTGAAAGTTGTAGGCTTAAAAATGAAACTGTTTCTCAACATATCCCTAGCTCAAAGAAAAAGTAAATTTTGGCCACTGCCAGGGTAAAGACCAAAACAAGGGTGTGGTGCAGGCCCGAGTGCCCTGAAAGCAAACTCTGAGATGGAAAATAGCCTGTAAAGACGTACTCTCAGGATCAACACTCGTGGAAGAAAGGAAGCAAGCAAGATTGAGCAAGAAAAAGAAAGTGGGCTGTAATTAATTTATAAAAAGAACTTAACCAACCCACTGAAGCTAGATTGCTCCTCAGAGTTGTTCCCAATACAGGAAATGAAGCCAAGTCTTTAAAACCCTACATCAATTAGTCATTGCATATTGGCTGCCCCCTGAAGAAAGCAGGAACTACACAGGGTGCCTCTTTTCTATTGAGAGTGATTCCCAAAGAAGACTGACAGCTGAGATCAGTAGAAATCCCAGCAGCTAGAGGAATAAATTCTTTGGTCATGAAGGATGATGTTAATGGCACAGTTCATCACCCAATTCAATTCACCCCATGTTCCACTCAGACCTATATTTTTGCAAAAGTTTTTGAAGCAGCTCCAGAACTTGGGAAGAAAGTTAGCGAGATACATAGATTCCATTGCAAAGACCAAAAGTGATACTGAATATATGCTTCCTGATCTACCATTCTAGAGTTTCCTCACCTTGACTAGCTCCTCTGCTGGTCTTGTTGGCTTACTTGGTGGGATGACCCAGTCACTGATCCTTGAGAGTCACCATACCTTTCTCAGGTCATCAATACTTTACTAGTCAATTTACTGTCAAAGTTGTGCAAGAGCATACCAAGAGATGCCAAATACATTCCTTTTTGCCATCACTGTGTAACAGCAGCCTGACCTCCTCCCAGTATTTAGAATGATAAACCTGCCAGGATGGTGACCACTCTCATTGCCTGATCCTTTGGCACTAGAAGGCAGAAGTGCCCCAGTAACAGCCATAGTTTAAAGTTCAGTGGGCCTCTTGCTGTGTCTCCTGGTGGAAATGTTCACCTTTTGGGAACCAATACCTCTAAACCTACAAATCTCAGAGCTATGGAGATGAGTAACACAAAATCCCCAATTGGGTCACTGACAATGATGGTAAACAGGACCACCTCCACTTCTACATTTGATTCCCATATCCATAAATTCTATTTGTTGGGAACACAGTAACATATGCTGGCCATTGATTCAGAGGGTATACTGCATAGGGTATTATTGTCTCTAAGGTGGTGCTTAAGCTGATTCTTTGACAGGCCATTCCGTTGCTCTATCCGGCCAGCAATTGTTTACAGCTCTGGGTGAGGTGATATGTGAAAGAATCAGTGAATCGCATGGTCATGTGCTCACTACCACATCTCTTTTGCAATAAAATGAATCCCTTTGTTTGATGTGATATTATGGAAGATCCTGTGTCATGAGACCAAACACTCCATAAGTATGGTGGAAGCAGCTGAAGCACTATTGGCAGGAAAGGAAAATCCATACCTGAAATATGTGTCAATTCTAATCAAGATGAATCATTCATTGCCCCTTACATAATAGAAAGGATCCATGTAATTAACTTGTCATTTGATTCTCCTCCGTGGATGATTCTATATCAAGGGCTCAATATTGGTCTCTGTTCCTGACAGGTTGGACATTTGGCAGCAGCAATAGCCAAATCACTATCGGTAAGTGGGAGCCCGTGCTGTGGGGCCATCCACAGTCATGATGACTTCCCTTCTTGTGCCCATTGTTCCAGCTTTGAGGATAGAAGCTTGTTGATGCCAACCATTGGAGTCCTTCTGTTTATTCAGTACCTCTTTTGTGATATATGCTTTATGGCTGGTGTTCACTTGTAATGCAAAATCTTTACACTTTGTGCCCAGTCCCATAGGTCCATCCACATACTTTCTCATCAGACTTTCTAGTCCTAAATTTTCTAACATTTCTTCTTCCTTAAAGTAGGCTGTTCTACCACTTATCACTGCTATAACAAATTACCATAAACTTAGTGACTGAGACAACAGAAGTATTGTGTCTTACATTTCTGTAGAAGTCTGACGCAAATCTTACTGTGCTAAAAATCAAGGTTTTAGCAAGGCTCTGATCCTTTCTGGAGGCTTTAACAGATAATTCATTTCCTTATTCCTTCTAAATTCGAGAAGCCTGCCACATTCCTTGGCTCGTGGCCCCTTTATTCCATCTTCAAAGCCATTCTTCCATAGTTACATCACTCTCTGGCCAAAACCAGGAAAGTGTCTCCTACTTTTAAGGATTCATATGATTAGATTGGACCCAACTGAATTATTCAGGAAAATCCCCCCATTTCAAGGTCCCTAATCTTAATCACATCTGTAAAGTCCGTTTTGCCATTTAAAGTAATATATTCACAGGTTCTGGTATTACGATATAGTCCTCTTTGGGGAGCCACTCTTCTGCCTTCCATGATTTAAGTCCACATGGCAGTCTAAAATATGTCTTTGATCTGTTATGTATCTATGTTTGTGGTTACAGAACATTCATAAGCATTTAAAAATATTTTTTGCACCATATTCTTCCAATAGCTTCCAAATCAGCTTCCAAGTACACTGCTTTATCCCTAAGAATACCTTCACACAAAAGACTGAGTAAAGCTAGACTTTAAATATTATCCTTGTTAACCTCTTTGTAATTGTGTTTCTTTAATATGGGTCACTACTAATTTTAACACAGCTGTTTATGTTATTGCATAACAACTTTGTGATCTTATTAATTTGTTTATCTTATTACTAAAATCAGATTTAGTAGCTGCTCTGGTCTAAGGGAGGCAAATATTTTATAAATCATTGCCACTATATGTTAAGCTCTAATATGAGTTTCACGTTCATTATTTTATTCACCTTTAAATGAATCCTATAAAAGAAGTCTAGTATCCCTATTTTACATATGAGAAAACTAATGTTTCCAGTATCACAGAACTAGTATCAGAGTAGGGCATACAAATATAGGTCTTTTTGACTCTAAAATGCATACTATTTCCACTATATCCTTAATAAATTCCCATGAGTAAATTATTTGTAGAGGTATACTATTATATCCAGCACATTTCATGAATTTCTCATGCTGTAGAAATCATGTCCAATGTATTACACAGAAGCGTTGGGCCACTAATAATTCTTGAACTCACATAGTTCAAGACGACCTAGATAGAAGCATACTGGCTGGAAACAAAAATCAATGGTAAATATTTTTATGAAATCACTAGACTCGTTTTTTACTTCATTGTTGGTATCTTCTAATTTGACCTAAATCTACTGTGTGGTCTATAGTGTCCTGTTGCATAGCAAAACCTGGAGCACATTATAAAGAATACCTATTTAATGTTTCCATCAGTCCTGAAACATAGATACATTCTTGAAGACATGCTATTATATTGTTCTAAGACTCTTTGTAAGCAATTTAAATCCTTTTGCTATCTCAGCCCAAATGAAGTGAAGGATTGTCCAAACAGAAAGTCTGAATAATTCAGCTTCTCTTGGAAAAAAACAAAGTTAATCTCTCTGGAATCTATATAGCTGCAGAATCACTGGACCATTGAACAACTCTCTACTTCACTTTGGTAGTATAGATTTCCAAGATCCATGAGCATAAAATAATTATTTTTAAACTTTTGAATGAAACAGATTTAAAGTAAAATGGATCAAGTATATAACATTAACGTATTTTAATTAAATTTGACATTTAAAACAAAAGATCAGCATATTTTTTAAATGAGTAAAAAAATTAAAAAATGATCAGCATATTTGAAATGATTTTTAGCTTTCTAAAGTCCATTCATTATTATGAGGCTTAAGAAAGACTTCAGAGGCTGCTTAAACATTTCAATATTTTCATGTAGAGGTTCTTTATCAACCTTGAAATCTGTCAATAAATGTAGATAACAAGTAAAGAAAACATAAAGTATGTAGATTTTTCCTACTATGAACCTTGATTTGATCTATATCACTCTTAGTTGGATGGGATAAATTAACACTTTCTTGAAAGTTTCCTGCCATACATGTACATTTAATTTTTAAATATTCAGGACCCGCAGAATATACTATGCCTATTAAGGATTTTTTATTATAATTCTAGACCTGTTAGATACTTGATTTGCTTATCGATTCAAATCAATTTAGTTCTGGCCGGGCGCAGTGGCTAATGCCTGTAATCGCAGCACTTTGAGAGGCTGAGGCAGGTGGATCACTTGAGGTCAGGAGATCGAGACCAGCCTGGCCAACATGGTGAAACCCCATCTCTACTAAAAATACAAAAATTAGCCAGGCATGGTGGCACATGCATGTAATCCCAGCTACTCAGGAGGCTGAGGCACGAGAATCTCTTGAACTTGGGAGGCAAAGGTTGCAGTGAGCGGAGATCGTACCACTGTACTCCAGTCTGGGCAACTGGAGAGTGAGACTCTGTCTCAAATAAATAAAAACAAATCAATTTAGTTCTATCAGCATGTAGTGAGAGTCCACTATAGGGCAGACTGATATCAAATTTCATGGTATAGTCAGCTTTCTAGCACACTTTATGTACTTCTTAAAAAGAGGATAGGCCAGGCGCGGTGGCTCATACCTTTAATCCCAGCACTTTGGGAGGCCGAGGCAGGCAGATCGCCAGAGGTTGGGAGTTTGAGACCAGCCTGGCCAGCATGGTGAAACCCTGTCTCTACTAAAAATACAAAATTTAGCCAGGTGTGTTGACAGCTGCCTGTAATCCCAGCTACTCAAGAAGCTGAGGCAGGAGAATCGCTTGAACCTGGGAGGCAGAGGTTGCAGTGAGCCCAGATCATGAGATTGCACTCCAGCCTGGGCAACAGAGTGAGACTCCATCTCCAAAAAAAAAAAAAAAAGGATGTAAAGTAGGAACCTAGATTAATTAATTTGTAGACTTTATGCCCATGCTAAAATTAAACTTTTTAGATCCTATAGGACAGAAAATATAATATTGTTTGCTCTAATTTTTTAAATTTAGACCTTTAATTGGGATAGACAGCTCAACAGTCCCACAACTCCTTATTATCCCCAACAGATTACCTTCACCCATTTACGTTAGCTGTATCTAACCCCTGCAAGTATTTGAGTTTCAGCCTCCGAAATCTAATCACTTTATTTTATAATAAGAAAACGAATGGTCACAGAAAATAAATAACTTAGCCAAGGTTACCAGCTAGCAAGTGGCACTGAGCCAGAGTCAAAATCCAAGTACAGTGGCTGTTTGTAAAAGGCAGTGTTTTCATCTTACTATATTTTCATTCTCTTTATCAGAACCTAACATTTGTCTGAAATAAGGACCCTCTGTAATTTTTTTAGCTTTCAAAAGTGCCTCGTGGCACTTACAACTTTTATTCATATCCCAAGTTTCAAAATATCATTAACAGATTAAGCACTTTACTACATGCTATTTTGGTGTTTGCACTACTCCCCCGCCTTTCCACTGCCTTTTAGCTGCTCTGAGAGCTGGTAAAGAGAGACGAGAATTATACAATTACATAAGATAAAAGAATGAAAGGTTTAGAGAGGTGAGTAAGAATGAGTGGGTGGTAGGGTCGTGGGCAGGAATAACTGTAGAGGAAGGACAAGGAAAAGGAAAAACTGAGACAGTGGTTCCTGAATATCAAAGACAGGAAGAGTTGAGAAAGACAGCCAGTCATCAAACATTGTTCTTTTATGGGATGTGCTGATTCTGTGTGTGTGTACGTGTGTGTATGTGGATGTGTATATATATATATGTATATATGTGTGTATATGTATATATACACTATATATGTGTGTGTATGTGCGTGTGTGTGTGTGATTTGCTAAGTCCACTCAAATTTTAGGCAGATTTTTCCCTTAGGCTCATGTAGCCAGTCCCACACAAAATTATGAAATAGGCAAAACTCATCTTGGAATTCTCCTTTGTACTTTCCTCCATTAAACTGTATTACAAAATGCAGTGCTTTTTTTCTCTGGTTCACCCCAGGCTGAAAACTGGCTCTCTTTGACAATTTTGTTTTAAGCCTGACTCTCTCCTGGAGTATTTACATTTGAAGTCCCATCTCTTAATTATTGAGTAAAAGAACCTCTCTTAAAGGAATTGTTTAAATATCAGTAAGCAGAGAGGTTTGGAATTACCAGAGGGTAAAGGAATCCTTCCTAGAGAATCTCTAATTTCACAACCAACTGTGACTTTATGAGGTCCAGGTTGTTCATATCTAGCCTAAGTACTCAGCATACTCAACTCTCTGGCTTATGTTTTAAATGGACAAGAAAGATACAGAGAGTCTGAGAAGGAAATAACAATCACCAAGCAAACTGTACATTCATCAAAAGTTGACTAAGGAATGCATCAGTGAAGACATTCATTCTAAATAAGCAGATATAATCCCTGATTTATATTCAATTATTGGTGATTAAGGTGAAGTAGCTTTTCTCATCCATTTATCTACTTACTCAGTAGGGATGTGGACTTTAACCAATTTATGAACAGTATCTTATTTCTCTTCATAATTGAGAGAAGCACCAGTAAAATAAGCAGAATTTCCACAAACTGATCAACTGATATCACTAAAACATTGATTGCTATAAACAAAATAATAAAGGTCAATAGAAAAATAGAAGTTTACCCAAACTTCCCAGATTCTGCAGCCAGACTGCCTGGTTTCAATTTAGGTTCTGCCATTTAACTCGCCTCAATTCCTTACCTATAGACTTGAAATAATAATAGTACCAAAATCATATGATTGCTGTGAGAATTAAGTTAGTATTTTAAAGTGTTTAGAACCATGCTAGGCACTCTGTAAGTGCTTGCTAAATAAAATACTATAATTTTATCTCTTTCCTCACTCTGATGGCAGTTACTTAGGTCTACAAAACGGCTCCATAAATCTGATGTATAATTCAAATTGGCATTGAATTTACACATCTATATCCAGTTAACTTGCTGCCTTGAGCATGGTGCAAGTGAAGAAAATATTATTTTACTTCATTGTATGGTTGTGTCAATGCTTCAAAAATGCATTTTCTTTTAAGGGAAACTGGACATTAGGGTATGAATGATTTATTGCTACTTGGTTATGTTATGTTTATACAATGAAGGAGAGCACAGTTTTGCCTTCAAAGCCCCTAACACTTTTTTTCAATAGCTTTATTGAGGTATAATTCACATACTGTACAATTCACCCTGTCATCAATAAACAATACTAGTGTTTATTGAATGGCTATTACGTCCCAGGCAATAAACACAAATTGTTTCATTTAATCTTCATAAAAATCCCTTAAGGTAGGTATTATTATACTCAATTTTATGATTCAATTAAAGGGTAAGAACTTTGCAGCTAAAGGTTGAAGTGAGGTTTGAACTTACGTCCATGTAGCTCCAATATGTGTTTTCCACATTCTGCAGCTTCCCTTCAGAAAATTACTTTGTTCTCTTTCAGAGAGTGACTGGAAAAAGGGGGAAAATGTGACTTTTAGAGGGTAGCCGTGGTTAGAGAAACTCTTAATCTTTTAACCTGTCAGAAGAAAAGCCAGAAATAGCAGTCACTGAAAGTTGTTTTAAAACTCTCAATTCAAGGTTGGCATGATAATGCAAAATAGTGTTATTATGCAGAAATAAGCAATCATAATCATAATACTGATATACACAAATCATAATGCCAATATACACTACTTTCACTTGGAAGGATTCAGCACTTCCTACTAGCATAACTACACCTACCTTTATTGCATTCTCACCAACTGAGTTAGGGTTTAAAATAGGCAAACGAGAAATGATGCAGGGATTCAGGCCCATCTTTTGGACTTTTCACATCAATATGGTATGTTGAAATCAAACCCCTGGACATCATGCTTGGGAATACTTCAGTAATTTTGCCACAATTCATTTATTAAACAAATCTTTAGGTGATTTTTACATGTCCATCAGTACTGTGCTAACCACCAAGTGTACCGAGGTTAAAACAAAAGATGAACCCAGTTCCAGCTCTTAAGTTTACATTTTAGTTCAGGCTTTCATAAGGAGAGGCAGTGAGTGTGCTATACTGTATAGAATGTGGGCTCTTGAACCAGCCTCTCCACTCACCTCTCCACCTGCTGTGTGACCTTGGCATTTGATTTTTAAGCGACTCGATTTTCTATTTTGTAACATAACCGTTGACTTCAAATTAAAGACATATCTAGTTTCATTTCAGGTGTCCGGCACCATACGAAGATGGGGCTAAGAAAATGTTACTCTTGTATAAACAAGAGGATTTCTCGCACGTTTTCTTCCTTTAATATCTGGCATTATTCAATACTGTCCATATTCTACTCCCTCTTCACCGATGAACTGGGACATGTTTTTCACTGCAGCTTAGTCGTCTGGGTGTGCCTGGGGAGGCGTCACAAAGAGCCTATAAAGGGTCCTCACCTATAACGGGAGTAAGAGCGCTGGAAGGAGCCCAGGAAGGGCATGCAGACCAAGCGTTCGGTTTCGGAATGTTTTTTGTGTGTGCCCATATTCACCGAGCTTGGGTTATCCTGCTCGTAACGAAAAGCCCAGTCACTGAGCTGCTACATTTTCTGCCATATCTTAGCCTTCCCCACGCCCCCCCGCCCCACCCTACCTCACCCTCAAGCGTGAGTGAATGCGCAAATAAGGGTTTTCAAGGCGTCAGTGGGAAAGAGGGAGGGGAAGGCAACGCCGAGGATGCGAGGACAGGGCGGTGGCATCCCTCTAGCGAGAGAAAGCCAGAACCCTCGGCGGCGAGGAGAGCTACAACCCGGCAGTCCCGGGCCAGAAGAGGCCAAGGCAAGATGCTGGACGGGCGGGGACCGATGGGGGGCAGCAGACCATGGCCGCGCACTCAGTCCGCCCCTGGGGCCTCCTCTTGTCCCGAGGAGCACCCCCGCTCCCTGTGTCTTTTGGTTTCGACCGGCCGACTGGGAGGGGCCGTGGGACGCCATTCCCATAATGCTCTGGGGCGTGCCGCCGCCGTCGCTGCCACCTCCCCTACCGCTAGTGGAAGAAGATGGCGGAAGGCGGAGCGGCGGATCTGGACACCCAGCGGTCTGACATCGCGACGCTGCTCAAAACCTCGCTCCGGAAAGGGGACACTTGGTAAGAGAAAGGGGTTGAGATGCCCGCGGTTGCCCGAGGATAGTGGAGAAGTGGGCGGGAGCCGCGAACTGGTGTCTTTCGCTAGTGACAGGTGCGGGCAGGTCCGGCGACGGCGGCCGCCGGGGCAGCAGGATTTTGGCTGCTTCTGAAATGTTGGGGCAAAGGTTGGACTCTATATGAGGGTCAGGGTTCGTGGCTTGCCAGGGCATGCTGAAAGGTATCCGGGGAGCGGCGGCGGCGGCGGCTCTGACCCGTGCGGTTCTCTTCGTCCTCCTTCCTTCCGTAGTGCCGCTCCCACCTCAGGCCTTCCCGAATGATAGGTTATAGTGGTTTGGTTTGAGTCTTATATACGCTGTTTTAACAGGTCCCGGTGCGGCGGCTTATCACGATCTCACCGGCTTTACTTCTCTGTTCATTTCCTTTCCTAGAATTGTCGGCGTCCAAGTTCCCTTTTATTCTGATTCTTGTAGTCTTCCGGGAAGCAGGCTGCAGGATGTTTGCGGTCTGTACTACACAGGTGGCATGTCAGGGCTCCACATAAGAGACAGAAACCCTAGTTTCCAGTTCCTTGTCAAAGGAGGGAGAGGAGTAGGGAACCTTGGGCTTATGAGAGACCACGTGGTCTTGTGCTTTAGTGGTGGCTTGATAGAAGCCGGCAGCGTTTCTCTTAGACGTGCAGCCCTTCCCTTCTGTTTGAAAGATAAAGTAGGCCTGTAAGAAGTAGATAAGTCCACTTGAGGCTTAACTGCTAATATTCAAACTTGTAAAATACCAAAGGATATACATTTAAAATACTGAAGGATGTATGTGGACACTTTCACACTTGTCGACCATATCAAGTGGCATCTAGAATAACTTAAATATGTGAATATGTAACATAATTTAAAATTCATTATTTTTGGGGAAGCATAATGTGCCTCTTCATTATAATAAAAAATATTTTCACTTTCCACTGTTACCATAACAGTAGTATATAATTTATAGAGTGTTTCAGTATGGCATAGTGAAAGGAGCAGTAAGATTTAGACCGGAGTTATGTCACAGTTTCACCACTCAACTTGCAGTATGACTTTGAAGAGAGTTAATTTAAATCATTGCACCTCAGTATCTTCCTCTGTAAAATGGACAGTAATTTTATTATAAGGGTTTTATCTTGATTCGTTTTAATATCTTAAGAATTTCATATTTATGAGATATTAAATTTTTGTTACCCTCTTATCTCTGCTCTTTACTCCTGACAAGAGGCTGTGATACTGGGATCATTTTCAGTTAAGCTAATAGGTGGCAGACTTGGGACCTTAATTTAACCTTGATCTAAGTCTTAGTCTCTTTTTTCTTTTTTGGTAGGCTATATACTATGTTTGCGTAATAGAAATACCTAAGGGTGTAAATATATACTTGTTTCATTATATCAAAAAAATAGAATCTTCAAGTGACTTAATAATAGTTACTGTTGGCCTGGCAGGGTGGCTCACGCCTGTAACCCCAGCACTTTGGGAGGCCTAGGAGGGTGGATCACTTGAACTCAGGAGTTCCAGACCAGCCTGGGCACCATGGCGAAACCCCATCTCTACAAACATACAAAAAAATTAGCTGGGCATGGTGGCACGCCTGTGGTCCCAGCTACGCAGGAGGCTGAGGCGGGAGGATTGCCTGAGCCTAGGAAGCGAAGGTTGCAGTGAGCCGAGATCCGGCCACGGCACTCCAGCCTGGCCAACGTGAGACTCCATCTCAAAAAAAAAAAAAAGTTATTTTTATTATAATGTTAGATGTTTATTACTGTGGGGAAATTGGACATTTCCTAGGACACCCATGTTTACCTTGGCTTGTGGTAATGACAAATAAGTCCCCACTCGCTATTGTAAGTTAAAGAACATTTAAAAATTCTTAATTCACCCAACCTATTACCACCTTATTTTAAAAAGTGAATTTCCTTAAAATAGAAATCTATAAGTCTGTAACTTAAAATATAAGTGTTATTGTCTCTCATTAATGTCACGTTTTTGTATATGGAGTAATTGGTGGTGTTGACACTGCAGGATGACAGGAGCAATATGTGCATTGTGAGCGTTTATAAAGTTTGGTATTTTCAAATAAGTATGTTTTTGCTTTTTTACAAAATTAATGTAAATTGTATTATATATGTGCGTGTGTGTGTGCGGGTATAGCTCTGTAGGTACAAACAGTGTCTCACTATATTGCCCATGCTGATCTTGAACTCCTGGTTTCAAGTGATCCACCTCAGTCTCCCAAAATGCTAGTATCACAAGTATGAACCATAACTAAATACAAGAGGCTCATAAATTTGAGTCATTTCAGTGCTTTTATTTTAAATAAAAGTAAACTGAGGACCACATATTTAGATAAAAGCAGATTGTGCAAGTTTATCCTCACGTTAATTTTCTCTTAAAGGAAAAAAACTGCAAGAGAAAGATGGTACTGGGAGTTGCAGAAACCAGTTTGGTTTATTTGTGAGCCAGTTTATTTGCAAATTAGCAAGTGAAACCTGTCCAAAAACAAAGTAGTATAGACCAAAAATTTGATTCAGAGTTTTAAAGAGAATAATTTGATAAGTATAAATTTGATGATGAACTTAACAAGTACAGAACTGGTGGGGATATGTAATAATTTAGTTTATGTTTTTGGAACTCAATAGAAAGTTGTTTTTCCTTTTAATATCTTTTTTTAATCTTTGAATCAGGTTATTTGAAATTTGCCCTATGGAATATTGTCGTGGCATATGTATGTAACTTCCTAGGAAAGACTGGGCTATTGAGAAAAAATGGTGGGTTTACCATAAGTTTATGCTTGAAAGTTTAATACATATGTCTGAAGTTATAGTCAAGTGCATCACAGTGAATAAATTTCACTTACTAGCTTTTGAGCACTTTGCAGATAATGACTGTCTCATGGTAACTTGGGTAACTAACTTCCATACCTAGGCAAGTATAAAGATTTATTTGATTCTGTGTAAGCACTACAGTTTCTCTTTATTTGTAAGCAGTGAATGATTTTTATCTAAAAACTGATTTTCTAGAGATGAAAATAAGTTACAGAAGTGTGAGATGAAGAGAAACATACTTTATGATATATTTGGTTCTAGACTTTATATTGAGAAGTAAATCAAAATTAATACAAGAGAGTAATACCTTTTTAAAAAGCAAGAAGAAGGTAGCACTGATTTGTATAAGGAGTAAAGCAGTCTCAAAATGATATTTGTTGATCTGTGTTTCAGTTCCAACAAGAGATCGGAAAACCATGAACAAGGTTTAGAGTTTAGGAACTACGGGAAAGAGATACATGAACTAGAATTGTATAGCTTAGGATGAATTAAAAACAATTTTCAGATACATGGTGGTTTTGTCTGATGAGACAAAAAGATAATTTGCTTAAGGTATACATGAGTATTTTAGGAACATATTTAAGGAATGGTAGTTAATGAGTTACAAAGAAAATCATGGGTTATAAAATACTCTCTTTGGAAAAAAAGTTTTTGAAACAGAGTCTCGCTGTGTCGCCCAGGCTAGAGTACAGTGCGTGGTCTCGGCTCACTGCAACCACCTCCAGGGTTCAATTGATCCTCCCACGTCAGCCTCCCGAGTAGCTGGGCCTGCAGGCACATGCCACCACGCCCGGCTAATTTTTGTATTTTTAGTAGAGACAGGGTTTCCCCATGTTACCCAGGCTGGTTTCGAACTCCTGGCCTGAAGTGATCCACCTACCTTGGCCTCCCAAAGGGCTGGGATTACAGGTGTGAACCACCTGTAAAATTTATGGCCTGGAAATTTTTAAAGAAATGGGCCTATTATGAGTAAATAAAACATAACCACAAATCATCCAAAGCACTGCTTCATTTCCCTCATTTTTATTAAATGTTATTCATCTGCTAATCATTTTCAGTAATTTTTGTGTATGATTGTTAAGTGGTAATGTGTAGTTAACTTTTGCAGTTTAGCAAAACATTGCATGCCATTTTTGTATAAACCCTAATAACTGTAGTAGGTAACTTTACAGAGTAAGTAATTTGTGTGTAGAGGCATTTAAAATCAGTATGACATTTTCATTTCAATAATTGCCAAAGAATCTGATCAATGAAGTTTTAGGCAAGAGACGTTGATTTCAGTTTTTAGACGTTTCTGTCCATTCCTACTTTTACTTGGAAATCTCTGAGGCTTAATTTTATTTGATCCCTTATGTTTATGCAACTTTGAAACTAAAAAAAAAAACCTTATATTCACAAATCCCTTAATAATGAAAAAGAACACTATTACTCAACATGAATTTCAAAATATTTAGTGTAGACTTAAAGAAATTTTTATATTACTATTACTTTTAAAATTAATTTTAGTAGTGCCAGGGTGTTTACGACCAGAGTAGGGTATATACTACATCATTTATAGGAAATGAAACCAAAAGGAAAAACTTTTTCAGTCTTGGTAAATTGGTGAAAACAAGGGCAGAGATAGTGACCTTAAGGCATGTTTCACATCTTAGATGCTTAAAAATCTAGGAAAGCAACTTGTCTTAATTTAAGCCTTTTTCGTAAGTTTTTAAATGACTTCTGTTAGTGAGTTCAGGGTTAATGTACCCTAATAGGCCAGGAAGGTCCAGAGCTAGTCAATGATTTCATTTATCTGTTTGGTGAAATTCAGGCTTTATTTTTTTCTAAATTATACCATTTTCCTGTTAGCACATATAAGGCATTAAATGACCTTTTTGCAAAATGGTTTTGTGACAGTTAACAATTTTGCTTTTATATAAGTGTAACAAGATAAAATTAGTTTGTCAGGCCATGACCTGTAATATTACATTTAAAAACACTATGTGCCAGGTACTGTTATAAATGCTTATTGACTTATTTACTCATCACCATATTACCACAATTCTGGGAATCGGTGTTATTCACATTTGACAAAATAGGAATCATAGGCTCAAAAAGGTTTCCACATAGTGGTATAGCTGGGATTTGAACCCAAGTAGTTTAGGTCTTTGGTTTGTGCCCTTAAAGCACTGTGCCACATTGCCTCTGATTTTATTAAAAAAAAATTTTTTTTAGAGACAGAGTCTCGCTTCATCACCCAGGGTGGAGTGTAGTGGCATAGTCATAGCTCATTGTAGCTTCAAACTCCTTGGCTCAAGCAATTTTCCTGCCTCAGCCTCTGAAATAGCTGGAACTACAGGTGTGCGCCACCACACCCGGCTAATTTTTAAAGTTTTTGTGGAGATGGGATCTTACTATGTTGCCTAGACTGGTTTGAAACTCCTGACCTCAAATGATCCTCTGACTTCAGTCTCACAAGTATTAATAGCTGGGATTACAGTTGTGAACCCCTATGCCCAGCCTCTGTCTGTCTCTTATTTTAAAGATTCATTTTTTTAAAAGTAGATTCACTTTAAAAAGAACCTATTTTTCTTTTTAAAGGAAGTCTATTTTATATTTAGTAGCAGAATTCTACGATTTGCCTCTTGTGACTGTTCAGTTTAGATATGATAGAACATGTTGGAAATCTTAACACCTTGCTTCTGGAAATTAAAACATGCTTAAAGATTGATAGGTGAATAATTGAATATACAGAGCTAATGTCATTTTGATCCACAAGTAGATTCAGACAAGAAAAATTTGAGGTCATTTACTATTGAGCTTTTGAATTCTAATTGTTTATCAATAATCATTAGCTCTTATTAGAGATGATATGCCCTTCACATATAGTTTTACAGAAATAACCCATCAAGCATATAGTAAGATCTTGTAGGCTATTTTGTTTCAGTACTTGGTCCATATTTTAAAAGTATGGTATTGGTTTACTGTAAGCCACAAATACATAAGGCTTTCTTCTTGGACTTAAATCCATATGAACCACTCAGCACGGAAAATGCAAATATGAATGCATTATTATATTCCATGTTTACCAACCGATTTTTTTCCCTAGAGATAACTCTTAAAGAATTTTTGAAGTGAAAGAACATTTAAATTAAGGTAGTCGAAGATACAATGATAATAAAGCAGTCAATTTTGCTATCTTTGTCTTGAATTTATCTTATGATGTGAGTTTAGAGTGATTCTTCTTTTTTCCACTGAAAATCACTTCATTAATAAGCCATGATTATTGACAAAAGTGAATTGAAACCATTGGGTATATTGGTAGGGAAATAAGGGGAAGGTAGAGAACAACTGATAAAGGTTGATCATGTGCATTATGAGATTTGATCCTCAAAAGAAGGACCAAAATATATTTATTTATATGGCTTATAGATGAGGAATCCGAGAGAAATTAATTGGCTTGCTCATAGTTTACTACCAGCGGACATTTATTAAATGCTTAGTCTGTCGCAGCCACTATTTTAAATGCTTTACACTTACGCAGGCTTTAAAGTACATGCTCTTATTACACTTCATTTTATCTTTGATGATTTCAGAGCTGGTTTAAATACCTGGTTTATAAAGATTTAAAGTACTAGATACTATCTAATACTAAGAATAGATCCTTAGTATTAAAAATGGTTTTATGCTGTCACTACTCGAATGTAATTCAAACAATATTTCATTAAACCATGGGAATTTCTCTTTTTTCTTAGTCCTTGTATAGAATTTTTCAACAATTACTAAATACTTTTTTTCTTCCCTGAGTAATGTCAGTCTAGCTTGTTTCTTTTATTTTAATTTCCTCACTTACCACTGTAATTCACATTCTATGTCTCATATTCATTCCTCTGAAGCCCCTTCCCCAGACTTTCTCCCATTTATCCTTTAAACAGGGGAACCTAGATCCTTTAGATTTTATCACCCAGTTTACACAAAAGTCACTATTCAAGAAATCTAGCATAAGCCTAGTAAGTAGCCTCAGTTTTGGATACAGATTAAAATTATTTGAGGGAAGGGTCAAAAATGGCTTCTTACGAAGGAGGAAATAAGTTCCAATTATAATATAAAACAGAAAACCCCTATAAGATTAACCTGCATGTAATTATGCCTAGACTGCCTTTACTACTTCCATCACAAGATTCTACATGGTTTACTTATAGCTCTCCAAAAAGAAAAGAGTAATAATGACGCCTTTTTTTCCTCCAAGAAAGGAGAACTAAGAATGCTAACTGTCCTTTCCATTCTCCCTTTAGTTTTGAGAAAACCCAGATATTAGTGTGGTAATTCCCCACCATAAGAGAAAATCATTTAGCAGAAGTACCAGTAGAAAGGACTTCCTTTGTGAAAGAAGTCAAAGATCTCACAAAGAAGTTCAAGGGTGGCTCTGAGGCCAGGGTATTCTAAGTTTAGAGCCCGTTAAATCAAGACCTGAGAACATTTAGAGACAAAGTTACTTAACTGAAAAGAGCATCAAGTTCCTTGCTTCAGGTAGAAAACACCTGGTAATCTGGATTGATTTCTGTTATTTACCCATATGTTTTTACAGCTTGACAAAGTTTAACAGTTTAGTCAAGAGATTTGCCTTTGATAAAAAGATGGGAAATTTATATTCATACATTTGAATGGATTTCAAGGTGAAGAACTTTTTAATTCTCAGGAGAGATGTAGCTAAGTATTTATATGTACCACATAGTTGTGGCTATGGTTTACAAAAACTTATTACTAATTTACTATGTTAAGAGCATTTTAAAAGTTCTCTAGATACAGGTTCCTTATATAATGTAATATATTTATCCCAAATATATTACATATATGAAATACATGGTAGTATTCTCATTTTACCAGTACAGAAACTGAGATAGTTAAATGTATATGGTCATAACAGTTAGTCAGTGGTAGAGCAGGAGGTCTAACTTAAAGCTTGCATTTTAAATTCTAACTGTACTGCCTGCCTATGCGTGATAGAGCCATACCCAGATTATGGAAGCAACTTTTTGAAAGACGAATACTTGAAAGTATTAAAATCAAGAAATGACAGCTTTGTAATACTTGTTAAACACATTTTCATTTGTTATTAATATCAAGAGCCTCTAGAATTTTCTGAGTCTTCTTGGTTTAGCCTTCTAGTCTCAGCAGTCTCATTTCTAATTAATGTATCTCTGTTTTGATACAGATAGTGTCTCCCATTTCCTGCGAATTATTTGCTTTTTCCTGCTTTTGGGGCCTTTATACCCCATTTCTGTTGTTTCTAATACTTCTTAAAAATTACTGACTTTCATTTCAAAACCTAGTTCAAAGTCAGTCTCTAAAACCACCTCTAATCTCATCCAAATTTGTGGCCCCTCCATTCTTTGCTTTTAAAATATATATGTATATATAAAACAGCTTTATTGTGATGCTATTCACATACCTTACAATTTGCCCACTTAAAGTGGACAGTTCACTGGGTTTTAGTATACTCAAAAGAGTTGTGCAGCCATGACCATAATCAATTCTGGAATATTTTCATCATCCCAAAAAGGAACCTCATACCCATTAATAGTCACCTCCCATTTCTCTCCCAAACTCCTCTGCTCTAGGCAGCTACTAATCTGTTTTCTGTCTTTATATATTTGCCTATTCTGGATATTCTATATAAATGGAATCGTATAGTATGTGCGATTTTTGCATCTTGCTTCTTTTACTTAGCACACATGTTTTCTAGGTTCATGCATGTTATAGCATATATCAATATGTTACTTATTTTTACTGCTGAATGATACAGTCATGAGTCACTTAATGACAAGGATAACTTCTGAGAAATATGTGGTTAGGCAATTTTGTCGTGTGAACATCTTAAGAGGGTACTTACACAAATCTAGATGGTGTTGCCTACTACATACCTGAGATGTATTGCCTGTTGCTCCTAGGCAAAAAAACCTGTACAACATGTTACTGTAGTGCATACTGTAGTCAATTCTAATATAATGGTAAGTGTGTGTGTGTGTGTGTGTGTGTGTGTGTGTGTGTGTGTGTATCTAAACATAGAAAAGGTAAAAATACAATATTATGATCTTTTTTGTTTTTAGAGACAGGGTCTGGCTCTGTCACCCAGACTGAAATGCAGTAGCCTGATACTGGCTCACATTACCCTTGACCTCCTGCTTCCTCATCCTCCCAATTAGCTAGGACTACAGGCAAGCACCATTGTGTCTATTTTTTTATTTTTATTTTTTTGTAGAAATGAGGATCTTGCTGTGTTGCTTGCCCAGGCTGGTCTTGAACGCCTGGCCTCAAGCACTCCTCCCACCTTAGTCTTCCAAAGTGTTGGGATTATAGGCATGAGCCACTGTGTTTAGCCAGACATAATGTGTCTGTTATTGACCAAAATGTTGTTATATGGTATGTGACTATATTCCATTGTATAGATATAACACATTTGATATATCCATTTATCAATTGATAGACATTTGAATTTCCAATTTTTGCCTATTTTGAATAATCCTGCTATGAACATCCATTGCAAGTTTTCATTTCTCGTGTATATACCTGTAAGTGGAATTGCTAGGTCCCTGTTTAACTTTTTAAGGAACTGCTAGACTGTTTTTCTAAGTGGCCGTAATTTTACATTGCCACCAGCAGTGTATGAGGGTTCCAGTTTTTTCACCTCCTTGTCAGCACTTGTTATATTCTTTTTATATATATATATATAGCCATCTTAGTGGATGTGAAGTAGTATCTCATTGTAGTTTTGATTTGCATTTTCCTGATAGGTAATGATGTTATCTTTTCATCTGGTCATTGGCCATTTGTATGTCTTTTGGATGTCTGTCCAGATTCTTTGCTCATTTAAAAAATTTGGTTATTTTGTCTTTTTATTATTGCATTGTAAAAGTTCTCTAGACACAGGTTCCTTATCAAATAGTCAATTTGCAAATTTTTCTTCCATTCTGTGGATTTTCTTTTTACTTTCTTGGTAGTGTCCATTGAAACATAGAAGTTTTTATTTTAATGAAATTCAATTTGCCTGTTTTTTCTTTTGTCACTTTTGCTTTTGGTATCATGTCTAAGAAGGCTTGGCTTAACTCAAGGTCATGAGGATTTACTCTTATATTTTCTTTTCCAAGTTTTATAGTTTTAGCTCTTACATTTAAGTCTGTAATTCAACCGAGTTAATTTTTTGTGTATATGGTCACAGGAGGAGTTCAATTTCATTCTTTTGCTTGTGGTTATCCAGTTGTCCCAAAACTATTTGTCAAAAAGATCATTCTTCCCCTGTGCGATTATCTTGGTACCCTGCTTGAAAATCAATTGACTGTAAAAGTGAGGGTTTATTTCTAGATTCTCTATTTGATTGACATATATTGTGTATCTTTATACCAGTACCACATTATAACTGTATAGACAGTTTTAAAATCTGGAACTGTGTCCTCCAACAACTTTTCAAGCTTGTTTTGGCCCTCTTCTCTTACTAGTTTACACTATGTTGAAATGTCGTTTTGTAAATATTCTTAAATATGTGTTTGTATTTCATTACTCCATATAAGTGACACACTCATCTTTTTGCAGCCTGTCTTCTTAGCTTCTCTCATTCGAAATCTACCCCATCTCTTTATTTCTTAGAGGTATCTGGTATAGTAGTATTTGCACAGCAAATGCTTTGTGTCATTTAACCCATGGATCTCTCTTCCACTCCTAATCTCGTGCCCCAAAAGCACAAACAATGTGCTGTCTTAAGAACATAGATAAGTGTGCTAATTATCAAAAACACATTTACAGTACCTGGAAAATGTAAGACAACACCCTCAGCAGATGAAAATGACCTGGCATCCTAAAAGGAGGCTAAACTCATATTAATCCTTCAAATGAAAAAATAGTCACATCATACCCTTTAAATAATGCTTTAAAACATTCAAAATTATTTATATTGTTTGTGGAAATACAGTTATGTAAGAAAAGTATAAAAATATTCATGGAATGATAAATGCTAAATCAGAGTAAGGGTATTCCAAGAGAGGGGCCCACAAGGGGTTATATTAATATTTATAATAATTTTCTTTAGGTGCTTGTTTTGATGGTATATATGTAGATGCTCGTTATTATTCGAAGTTTAATGTATGCCTGCATATGATACAAAATACTTTTAAAAAGCAAAGTTGATTGTAAGAGCTTTTTGTTTTGAGGAAGTCCCAATTTTTCTTAGTTTTTTGTTTATTATTTTTATATTGTTAATACCAACCTAATTCTCCCAGTGTAGAAAAGTTACACAGAGCTGAGAGAATTTATGTAGAGTCAAGCATTATTATCATTTCCTTCTTGCTTCATATATGCTTATCACGCTTATATGTCACATATGGTTACAAGATATCTTTAGTATGGAAGACATACACATTTAAGATATTAATGATCATGTATGTGTATTCTAGATGAATAGTTTAAAAACAATCTTACTTGGCCTCCTTCTTGAGTTTCTTATTTGTCTTAGTTTAGATCTAAAAAGAGGTCATAAAAATTATTTATTGCTAGGTGATGGATTTAATGTGCGGAGCAGAAAATAGGTTAGAAATGCATGGAATCTAAAAATTAAGCTATAAAGAGATGGTAAACTATTCCATTGGTTTATTTGAGCGAATTTCATAGTTTTATTTGTTTAAGTTTTACTGAAACCATGAAATTCTGAGTCTTAGTTTGTGGTACTTAAAGTCAGTGAAATATCTGATTTATAATAATTTAAAATACTAGATGCTGCCAGTATCTCCTTAGTGTTGAAAATTGTTTTATGCTATCACTACTCAAATATAATTTAAGCATTTTGTTAAATAAGAGAATTAGTCATAAGAGTGAATTAGTATCCAGAATTGTTTATGCCATTCTGCACAAGATGATTATAAATATTTTTCTGAGATTAGGTGTGCTACATTGGATTAGGCTGAGATTTTTGTGTATTTTTTTACTTATAAAAAGACTGCCTATGCCTGCTCTTCAGAGAGGCAGATAGGATTTCAAAAAATAAACAAGGTTATATTTATCTTAACATTAGGCAATTAAGCAGGAACATTTATCTGAAAATTGTCAGCATAAACGTGCAAATCACCAACAACTACCTCTCTGGTTTCCTAAATCCTGCTGTTGGAATTTCCACATATTCCTTTTATACTCTGTTGTATCTGGGACTATTTCTTAATCATTTGTTGGTCCTTGTATATCTTTCTTAAATTTGCTTCTAGTGTAAAAGCACCAAACAACTTTTGATATTCTCTTTCTCCCCGCCAACTCCAAAGTATTTTACATTCATATAGTAGCTTTGCTGCCTTTGAACAGTGTCTTAAAATTGACTCTGAAGTCCCCAGTTTCTCCAGAGCCATTGAAAATTATTCTGTCCACACCATAATACAAATTATCATAATGCCTTCAGAATATATAGCACCATACAATTTAGATCATTTTGAAGTATTCGTGTTAATATAACTTTATGTAAGTTTTTGACTTAGTATTTCACATGTATTTGATCATTCCAGTAATCTTGTGAGGTAGTCCCAGTGGTCCTCATGAAATATAAATCAAATCATCTCTCTTTACAGTTAAAAATCTTTCAGTGGTTTTCAGATTCCTTGAGATGAAATCCTTGTCGTTGCATTAAAGGCACTATTTAGTTCGGTCTCAGTCTAACTCTCTAGTCTCATCTACCATTTCTCCCCCACCTTGTCAGTTCCAACTTTAGTCAGTTCCAACTTTAGTCCAGTTCCAACTTTAGTTAGTCAGTTTAGTCAGTTAGTCAGTTAGTTAGTTTAGTCAGTTTAGTCAGTTTAGTTAGTTTAGTCAGTTCCAACTTTGGTCAGTTCCTTCAACACTCAAAACTCCCAAAGTCCTTCTGGCCTTAGCATGTCATCTTCATTCAGTTTAGATACTTTTTCTTACCACTTTTCTTGGAGTAACTCTTATTCAGAAGCTAAAACATTACTTTTTCAGAGAGATTTTCATTTATTCTAAATAGGGCCCTCATTATATGCTTTCATAGCTCCCTGTACTTTTCCTTCACAGCACTTAACAATATTTTATTATGTACCTTGATTGCTTACTTTTCCTCTCTCCTCCACTGGACTCTTGAGTTACATGAACAAAGGGACCTTGGCTGTTTTGCCAACCATTTTATTCATATGAAGTATTTTTTGAATGAATGAATTCCCATTTCTAAGATGAACAGTCAAAGGGTTTTATTGCTGAGTAACTTTTCTAAGACTTCACAGCAAGTAGTGTCAAAAATAGAAGTTTGGTGTGGTGCTTTTTCTATAGTAAATTTAGAATTTGTATCTACTCAAGTCTGATTTCAGGAGATAAGAATATATATAAACAAAAATAATCATGAAAAATTGAGATTGGTATGACAAATTCATCCACAGTTTAATGTTTGCTACATTTCTAGGAAACTTCTTCAGAGAACAGTAGTGTTTTTGTGTGTGTGTGATCTTAATTGATGTGAAAACATGAATCTCATATAGGCATACGTGTGAACATTCGGGCTCTTTTTCTACTAAGTTTCTGATAGGCAAAGCTCTAACCCTAAAGATACCCACTTTGAAAATACTTATTTTCTCAATAAGTAAAATGGATTGTTAGAAATTGTTGGAATTTATCTTCTAAATAAGCCTTCCAGTTGTATTTATAGCTTGGTGATAATATTATCATATCCTCTGCTATCTCACTTTTAAAAGTGAACTTATTGTTTAATAAAGAGGGAGTGTGGTATATGATTTTACTAGGCATCTGTTACATTTCTAGGTCTTTGTTAAATAAATGGAATTTAAAGTTTGGTGTAATGAAAAGAACACTGAACTTTAGAGTCTGAAAACTAGAGTACAGGACTTTGTGTACCCACCGAGTAGTGTTACATGACCTTGATAAGTTATATAACCTCTCTGAGTTTTGGCTTTTCCTTCTGTTAAAAAGGAGGCTGGGCACAGTGGTTCACACCTGTAATCCCACCACTTTGAGAGGCCCTGGCAGGAGGATCACTTGAGGCGAGCAGTTCAAAACCAGCCTGAGGAACATAGGATTTCAAAAAATAAACAAGGTTATATTTATTTTAATATTAGGCAATTAAGCAGGAACATTTATCTGAAAATTGTCAGCATAAACATGTACAAATCAGCAACAAAAAAAAACTGTGCATTTACTACCCCTCTGGTTTCCTCAAATTAGACCTGTCTCTACAAAAAATTTTTAAAAGTTAACCGGGTGTGGTGGTGCTGTCTGTCATCCCAGCTACTTGGAAGGCTGAGGCAGGAGAATCACTTGAGCTCAGGTATTTGAGGTTACAGTGAGCTGTGATCACAACACTGCATTCCAGCCTGCACAAGAGTAAGACCATCTCAAACAAACAGATAAATAAATAAATGAAGATAAATAAAAGGTTGCTCTACCCTGTCTCAAAGGATGGAGGGGAGGGAGGGAAGAAAAAGATTGCTCTACCATCAACTAATGTAAAAACACTTTGTACAAAAACCTTATATAAACATTAAACATTTATATTATGCAGATACTAAGATTTTAAACAGAAGTGAGATGATCATGTTTGTGGTTTTAAAATGATTGGCAGCAGAGTGGAGGACAGCTTGGAAGCAAGCAAAACTTAAAGTAGTTGGAGAAGTCAAGCAGCTACCATAGTAATCTGTGCCACTAAAAATAGTGTGGAAGGGGAGCTACAGAACTAAAGTACTTTTCTGAGGATGAAGAGGCGAGGGGCAGACTCTTAGAAATATTCTGGAGGTACTTGGTTACTGGATGTTATGGAGCAGGGAATATAGGTTAATATTCTGGTTTGTGGCTTGGGAAATTAAATTACTGATGAAGTCACTTATTAAAGTAATGGAGAATGGGTAAATGTAGAGAGAGAGAATTGACTCAAGGTTGAGATGTCTGGAAAATCCAAGTTGACATGGACTAATAGGAATTGGAAATATGATTCAGGAACTTGAGGACTAGCTCTGAGATGCAGATTTTGGAATTATTCATATGAATTATAGGAGAATATAAACAGTGAAAGAAGAAATCAAAGAGCAGCGCTATGTAATACATTTAAGCAAAAGAGAAGGTTGTAAGAAATTGGGAGGAGTATCCCCCCCAAAAAGAAAAGAATTACAGAGGTTAATTTTTAGAGAGATTAATAGATATATAAAATTATGAATCCATTGGATTTGTTAAGGTAGTCATTGGTGATTTGTGAGGGCCCATTAGACTAGGAAGACCTGTTTTATTAGGTTGGAGTGTAAGTGAAAGTTGAGGAAATAGAAACTTGAGAAGCTTGACTGTAAGGACAAGTCATAAAATAAGAATAGATGAGAAAATACAAGAGTTGAGAGGTGGTATGGGGGGAGAAGAAAAAGACTTAATCTCTGTTGAAATGCTGAGTAGGAAAAGGTCTCCAAGGAAGCAGAGGAAATTAGATCCACAGCATAGGAGCAAAAATTATTGGCCTGGGATGTGAGGAAGATTACTTCCTCTACTGATACATAAGGGAATCAGGTAAGATTCAGGTGTGATGCAGTAGAGTTGGACAGGCTTCTAACTGCTTTGTAAGGTAGGTAGCAAGGTTGTTCAACCTAATGGGTTAGAGACTAGGTAAGACTGGCAAAGGTTTGAAATAATTATTGAGGATATAGAAGGGTATGCTATGGACATGGTGGAAGATTACAGGTCATCTTTGAAGGACTTGAGAGATTGAAAACCATAAGTCTTCAATCTCTGTATCATTTTCTTTAGTAACTTTGAACTCAGATAATATTAACATTATGATAAAAATAATTTCAGATTGATGTGCTAGTATGTAAGAATCATGTGTAATGACCAGGTATGAGGCACCCTCATAAAATTCCTTGTAATCCTCTGAAACAGGAAGATGATAGTGATTAAGCCATAGATCTTTTAGATTATACATTGGTACATTTACTTCATAACTTCTTTACAGGAACACAGTCAAATGTCTTAGTATTCAGAAATATTTCACCTTTGGTTTCTTTTATAAAGCATTGACTCCTTTGTATTAGAAATTTAGCCTGTTCATCACAAAACAATTTAATTACTACTCTGGGCTACTCAAGATGGTTTGTACATTAGTATTTAGATGAATTTTAGATGGTTGCAGGTCTGTAGTTAATATAATATTTGGTACCAAAATTTGATCAGCTTCAAATCAGTAAATATGTCAGTTTTGGAATTTTTTCCTTGTTTGTTTTGCTTATATTATATTCCAAGATATAAAGGGTAATAATCTGTACTTTATGTGCTTTTCCTTTTATATGAGATATCACTCATATAAAATCATATATGAGATGTCACTCATATAAAATCATATATGAGATATCACTCATTTTTCTGGCTTATTCACTGGTTGCTCTAGTTAGCAAAAGGAAGTATTTTCTCAGGAATGAATACACTACCGTATATCAGAATCACATTTTGATAAATTTAGAAATGATTGCAAATGAACTGTGCTTTTCCAAAGAAAATTCTTCAAGACTTATGTGAATTTTTAATTAAAATCTAATGCAAGTTCACCCGTTTAGAAAAAGTACAACTATAAAAAATATATACAAAAGATCATATAGTTATGAATTCTTTCAGAAATAAAAAGTAGTGAATAAAAACTGTGCCTTTTATGCATTTTGCTGTATATATTTTGTCCCAATTTTAAAATGTGTTTATAATTAGTTTTATTTTTATGCATAAAATTTCCATTGTTGACTGTCACTGAACACTATCACTTTTGCTAGCCTCAACATTATTCTTAGTCTATTTGACCGTACTTCATTCTGTATGCATATATGTGAAGATGTATCTATACATAACTTCTGTATTAAACAAAAGACATTTACTCTTGCTGTTAAAACTTTTGGCAGATTTTGGATAACCCTCCTTGCACCACTTGACAATAACTCACAAGCTGCAACTCTTCTGAATCCCACTTCCACAAGCAGACAATCTTTTTTAAGATAAAATGTCATGTTTATTATGGTATTTATATATTTCCTAACCATTTAGCACATGTAAAGCTGTGCTACCGTTTTTATTATCTTCTTTAAAACATGTCACTGACAGTGCCTCAGCAAGAGAAGGAAGGGGATGGGATTAGGGAAGCATGCAAACCTGTACAGCATGTTACCATACTGAATAGTGTAGGCAGTTTTAATATAATGTTAAGTATTTGTGTTTCTAAATATAGAAAAAGAACAGTAAAAATGGCATATAAAAGATTTTTTTAAATGGTACACCTATTTAGAACACTTACCATGAATGGAGCTTGCAGGATTGGACGTTGCTCTGGGTGAGTCAGTGAGTTACTGGAGAGTGAATGTGAAGGCCTAGGGCAGGATTGTCCCATCTTTTGGCTTCCCTGGGCCAAATCAGAAGAAGAATTATTGTCTTGGACCACACATAAAATACACTAACGCTAAAAATAGATGATGAGCAAAAAAAAAAAAAAAATCACAAAAAATCTCATAATGTGTTTAGAAAGTTTACAGATTTGTATTGGGCTGCATTCAAAGGTGTCCTGGGCCATCTGCGGACCTCGGGTTGAACAAGCTTGGCCTAGTGCGTTAATGTTCACTGCTGTAATCTTTATAAACACCATACACTTAGGCTACACTAAGTTAATTTAAAAATATTTTCTTCAATAATATTAACCTTAGCTTATTGTAACATTTTTACGTTGTAAACCTTACAAATGTTTTAAATGTTTTTGACTCATTTGTTGTAACACTTAGTTTAAAACACCAACACATTATACAGCTGTACAAACATATTTTCTTCATATCCTTATTCTATAGGCTTTTTTCTATTTTTAAATTTTTTCTAATTAAAAATTTTTTTTGCTGAAAACTGAGAGACAAACACACATTAACCTAGGCCTGCACAGTCAGGGTGATCAGTATCACTGTCTTCTGCCTCCGTATCTTGTCCCATTGGAAGGTCTTCATGGGCAATAATATTCATCATCTCCTTTGATATCAATGCCTTCATCTGGAATACTTCCTGAAGGACCTGCCTGAGGCTGTTTTACAGCTAACTTTTTTTTTTATATAAGTAGAAGGAGTACACTCTAAAATAACGATGAAAAGTATAGTAAATACATAAACTGATAACAGTTGTTTATTATCATTGTCAAGTATTATATGCTGTACATAATTATATGTGCTATACTGTTGTAAGACTGGCAGCACAGTAGGTTTGTTTACACCAGCATCACCATAAACATGTGAGTAATGAGTTATGCTACAGCATCACAATGCCTACATCATTAAGCAAAAGGGCTTTTTTAGGTACATTATGGTGTATGGGACCACCATCATATATGTAGTTTGTCATTGACAAGAAAGTCATTATGCAGTGCATGACTGTACACAGATGGTCCTCAACTTAATGATGGAGTTACAGCCTGCTAAACTCATTAGAAGTTGAAAATATTATAAGTAAAAAATCCATTTAATATACCTAACATACCATACAATATAGGTTAGACTAGCCTACCTTAAACGTGCTTAGAACACTTACATTAATCTACAGTTGGGCAAAACCACCTAACACAAAATCTGTTTTATAATAAAGCATTGACTACTGTACTGAAAATGAAAAACAGAATCATCGTATGGATATTAGAAATATGGTTTCTGCTGAATGCTTATCACTTTCACACCATTATAAAGTCCAAAAATCTTAAGTCACACCATAAGTTGGACTGTCTATATCAATTTTTTTCATTATAGTAAGAATACTTAACATGAGCTCTGCCCTCTTAATTTTTTTCTGTACAATATAGTATTGTTAACTGTAGGCACAATATTGTACAATAGACTTACTCATTTTGCATAACTGAAACTTTATACCCACTGAATATCATCACCTCTTTATTTCTTCCTTTCCCCAGCCCCTGGCAGTCACCATTTTACTCTTTGTTTCTATGACTATGATGTTTTAGATACCTCATAAGTGGAATCATGCAGTATTTGTCTTTCTGTGACTCATTTACTTCATTTAGCATAGTGACCTTCAGGTTCATCCATGTTGCTGCATGTGGCAGGATTTTCTTTTTTCGGGCTGAATAGTATTCCATTTTTCTTTATTCTTTCATCCATCAGAAGACATTAAGGTTGTTTCCACATCTTGGCTATTGTGAATAATGCTGCAGTAAACATGATAGTGCATATATCTTCAGGACCCTGATTTTAATCCTGTTGGATATGTACCCAAAAGTAGGATTGCTGGATCATATGGTCGTTCTATTTTTAATTTTTTGAGGAACCTTCATACCATTTTCCATAGCCAATGCACCATATTATATAGTCTGCAAGAGTTCCAATTTCTCCACATCCTCACCAATAATTACCTTTTGTTTTTTTCTATAATAGCCATCCTAACACGTGTGAGGTGGTACCTCATTGTGGTTTTGATTTGCCTAATTAAGTGTTGTAACACCTTAAAGTTTTCAAAAACAAGCATTAGAAAAGAACTGACTGCATGTATAAGATAGAGCTATAATTGATTTTTTCCTTTATGCATGATCTGTTTTGCCAGTACCTTTTATAGAATAGTCCATCTTTGCCTATTAGTTTGTAATGATGCTTTTGACATATGTCTTCATGTATATGTGAGTCTGGCTCTTATTTCTTTGCACTGTTTTCATTGGTCTTTTTACTTCTTTCTATGCCAATATCACATTTTCTTAATCACAGCTTTGACAATTTGTAACCTTGGGCAAGTTAATTTCTGCGTGCGTGTGTACTCCATCTGAAATTAAGATAATAGTACCTCCTTCATTGGGTAAATGAAAATACATGAATGTGCTCAGAAGTATGCACATAGCTCAAGAGTAAAACTCAAATATTAGTGATTTTGTTATTAAATTAAACTTAATAAAGTTAATAATTAACCTTAATACGTTAACAATAATTAACTTAATAAATTAAATTAATAATTAAGCTTAATAAAGAGGCTTAGTAATGAGGAAACTGAGATTTCCACCTTGTTTTTCTTCCACACTTTCTGGGCAAGTGGGGAGAGGGTTATGGAGGGATTCCCTGAAGCAGTGACATTTAGGCAGATATGTGAAAGATTATAGTTTTTAACTATGTGTCTTAGCCCCTTCAGGCTGCTATAACAAAGTACCTGTAAGTGGCTTAAAAACAGCAAATTTATTTGTCACTGTTCTGGAGGCTGGGAAGTCCAAGATGACTAGGTACTGGCAGGTTCTGTGTCTGGTGAGGACACAGCATACTTTCTGGTTCATAGATGGAACCTTCTAGCTATAGTGGAAGGGATGAGGTGTCTCTCTGGGAGCCTCTTTTATAAAGGGATAAATTCCATTTGTGAGGACTCTGCCCTTATGATCTATCTAATCACCCCCTAATTCCCTATCCTTGGGGGTTAGGATTTTAACATTAATTCTGGGGGAGGAGACACACGCATTCAGATCATAGCTCTACATGTTGAAGAGAATAAGGCAATTTTCTAGGTATAAGGGGTTATGAGGCAGAAAATGGTGTGTCAAGGAACTGAAAGAAGGCTCTTGCAGCTGGATCTGGGCACAAAGAAAAATGGTACCGGCTGAGTCTAAAGAGGTAGCTAGGGATTAGATCATGCAAGACCTTTTAGACAATGTTAAGCATTTTAGACTTCATCCTACATAGTTACAACTATTTGTATTGGTAGATATCGTAATGACTTTAAGTCAATAAAAGAAACTCAAAGTGAAAATTGGGCTTATCTGTACCCTAATAGTATATGAGGATTAAGAATACCATCGAGAATATATAAATTCAGGTCTTTGTTCATTATTTGTAGTCTTTGTAATCTATTGATTCTGTTCTAGTATTTTATCAGTTCAAATTGAACATTGGGAATTTTGGCAGATTTCATAGATGTAGAAGTATAGTTTTTACAGTGCAACAGATCTATATAAATGTATTGAAATAAAATCTTTTCATTTATTTGTCTATGTCATCTAATCTTACCTTTCTTAGTCTTCTTTCTTGTCTACGTCATCTAATCTTGTCTTTCTAATATATACCTAACAACACTATACATTATTTCTGGAATAGATTCTCCTATTTTTCTTTTTTTGTTTGCTTTTTGAGACAGAATCTTGCTCTATTGCCCAGGCTGGAGTGCAGTGGCATGCTCTCGGCTCACTGCAACCTCCACCTCCTGGGTTCAAGCAATTCTTATGCCTCAGCCTCCTGAGTAGCTGGGGTTACAAAAGCGTGCGCCACCACACTTGACTAATTTTTGTATTTTTAGTAGAGACGGGGTTTCAACATGTGGGCCAGGCTGGTCTCGAACTCCTGGCCTCAAGTGATCCAGCCATCTTGGCCTCCCACAGTGCTGGGATTACAGGCATGAGCCACAGCACCTAGCCAGATTCTCCTATTTTTCTACTTTCCTGATGTTTCATTACCATAAAATTGTGTAGATAGCCCTAAGAGAAATATGGTGCCCTTTTTCAATTGAAGATAGTATTGAAAGCCATTAAATATCATCAAATGGGAAAGTCACCTATCATAATAGTATCATTGTACAGAAAGAAGTCACTACAAGATCTAGGAAAGATAGTTGATACAGAAATGTATGGCAATAGATAGATAGTTGATATAGAAATGTATGACATTAGAAGGTTTACCAAGTACATGCTTTTAGTACCGTAGTCCCTTTTTATCAGCAGAGTATAAGTTCCAAGACCCTCAGTGGATGCCTGAACCTGCAAATAGTGCCAAACCTTATATACACTGCTTTTTCCTATACTTAGATATAATAAAGTTTAATTTATAGACCATGCACACTGGCTCATGTCTGTAATCCCAGCACTTTGGGAGGCCAAAGTGGGAGGGCAGCTTGAGCCCAGGAGCTTGAAACCATCCTGGGCAACATAGTGATATCTCATCTCTACAAAAAATAAACAAAATTAGCTGATTTTGTGGCACATGCCTGTAGTCCCAGCTACTCAGGAGACTGAGGTGGGAAGATCACTTGAGCCAGGGAGGTCGAGGCTACAGTGAGCTATGATCATGCCCCACTGCACTCCAGCCTGAGTGACAGAGCAAGACCCTGTCTCCAAAAAAAAAAAAAAGTTTATAAATTAGTCACAGGAAGATTAACAGCAACAATTAATAATAAAATAGGACAGTTATGACAATATCCTGTAAAAGTTATGTGGATGTGGTTTCTCAAAATACCTTACTGTACTGTACTTACCCTTTTTGTAATAGTGTGAGATGATAAAATGCATATGTGTTGAGATGACGTGAGGTAAATGACATAGGCATTGTGATGTAAACGGAAGATTTCAGAAATAATTTATAGGTTTTAAATTATATGTGTGCTGCGTAGCGTGATGAAATACTGTGCCATTCCACCCAAACTGCCTTCAAGCCGTCTTGGTTATCAGGTCGACTGTTGCAGTATCACAATCCTTATGTTCAAGTATCCCTTATTTTATTTAATAATGACTCAAAATGCAAGAGTAGTGAGAGTACCACAGTTGATGGTTAACCTGCAGAAAGTGAAACTGCAGATAAAAAGAGGCTACTGTGTAACTGTAAAGGATTTATTAAGTACTTTTGGAGATAAAACTCTATATATTAAAAATGTCTAAGTAACTATAAATAGAATTTCTATACTATTCCACAAATTGTTTTTAATGTGTTTTATAACTGGTGTTTGTAACTGTAGTATTAATGTTATCTCAAGTCCATATTCTATTTTTAATGGATATGGCATTAGCTTTCTAAGAAAACTAACAGGAAATTTTGCATTTCCATTTTAAAGGGAAAAATCAATAACTAAGAAAAATTAACTGAAGATCAGAATCTACCCTCCCAAATGATACTACACTCCCCAGTAGTTTTTCATACAAGTAAATCATTAAGGGGCAGATAACCGCTTACAAACTACTTTTGTAGATAGTAGAAGAGTAAAAGCTATTCTAGGTTTGTTCAGAAGAGTACAGGAGAAAAAGCTTGGCAAGTGCAGAAAATTTTCATCACCTTCAACACTTAGTCATGATAGTCTAAACAAATGTTGAATAGAAAGGAACTTCTCTAAGTTCATAAGCAGTATTTATCAAAAACCTACAGCAAGCTAATAAGCAGCATTTATCAAAAATCTACCTAGTGGTGAAAACTTTAAATATTGTCATAAAAAAAGACAAAAATATTTGCTGTCTCTTCACCTATATTTTAGGAGCCCTAGCCAAGAAAAATAGGCAGTAGACAAGAACAATAGGAATACAATTAGAAAGGAACGATTAAACACATTATTTGCAGCAACAATATGAGTTTTTAGATAGAAAAATCTAAGGGAACCTACAACCAGGTAGAACTACTAAGAGTCCAGGATGCTGGTGGATATCAGATTAATCACTTAAAAAAAATTAGGCTGAGCACAGTGGTTCATGCTTGTTATCCTAGCACTTTGAGAGGCTGAGGCGGGCGGGTCGCTTGAGGCCAGGAGTTTGAGACCAGCCTGGTTAAGATGGCGAAACCCGGTCTTTACTAAAAATAGAAAAATTAGCCGGGCGTGGTGGCACAAGCCATAATCCCAGCTACTCTGGAGGCTGAGGCACGAGAATTGCTTGAACCTGGGAAGTGGAGGTTGCAGTAAGCCAAGATTGTGCCACCACACTCCAGCCTGGGCAGCAGAGCGAGACCCTGTCTCCAAAAAACAAACAACAAATATTATTTCTGTGCATCAACTACAAGCAGTTATAGAATGTAATTAATTGGGGAAAAAATGTAAAATTCACATAGAAAAACTGAGGTTTCTAGGAATGAATTTAGCAAAACATGATTTTTATTGGAAAAACATATAAAATTTATTGAAAGACATTAACCTGAATAATGGAGAGATATGCCATGGCTGTGGATAAGAAGACTCACTTTGGTAAAGATGGCAGTGTCCCTCAACTTTGTAAGTTTAATGTACTTCCAATCAAAATCTTATTAGACTTTTTTGTGGAAATTTGCAAAGAAAGCAAGTCGAATGTCTGAGTATAAGTAAAGTCATTGCTAGTCTAGTCAGTGTTTATTTTAGAAAATAGGATTTTCTTAAGACTTAGTCCCTCGATTCTTTTCTCACAAATCTTAAACTCCACAATGTGTGGGGGCTTTCAATTGCATAATCTAGACAGTGGGTTCAGAATACTGGTACATAGATAATTCTGCATATCCACTTTTAGGGAGTTAAACTCATGAATATTCGTTAAGGATTCTGAGGTTTTGTTAGGTTAGTGCCTTTGCTTTAGCTATTTTCGGACGTAACTGTGGGTTTTTGTTCTTATAGTGCTATATATGGTAAGCACAGAAAGAAACACTAGAATGGATAATCTAAAAAACTTTGTTACCTGTACTATTACACACATGAGCTTTAAATCTGTCATTAACCTTTATCTTTACCTTTGATTCTGCTTGTGATTGAACCTGGTTAAATGTGGGGGAAATGTTTCTAGAAAAGAATTTAAAATCATTGTGAACCAATGACAAAGCAGTATTTTATAGCAAGCATACTGTAGTCAGAATAAATTTTTACAATGTTTTAGGTATTTTTTTAATGCTTTCTATCCTAGTGAACACTTGTTTTACTTTTTCTGTCATTGGTCATCTGATGAGAAGCTAGTTTCTAGGTAGCTGAAAATAAGATAGATATAGTTTCAGTAATGTTTACAGTGTTAGCTGTATCACACTTTTGAAATCATTCAAAAACCAATCTTGCTTGCCCCATATTTTACTACTATAGGAGGAACAGTCAGAGATAGTATTGTTGTTATTAACTTCTGTTGGTAAAGAAGCTTAATTAAGGTTTTAAGACTTGATTATACTTTCTATTAATATTTTTATAGATTTAGGGACTACAAATGCAGTTTTGTTACATGGATGAACTGCGTAATGGTGAAGTAAGGGCTTTTAATGTAACCATCAGCTGAATAGCGTATATTGTACTCATTTAATAATTCATCATCCCTCTCCTGCCTCCCACCCTTCTGAGTCTCCAGTGTCTATTATTTCACTCTCTATGTGTATACATGATTTAGCTCCCACTTATAAGTGATAGCATGCAGTATTTGATTTTGTATTTCTGAATTATTTCCCCTAAGATAATGGCCTCCAGTTCCATCCATGTTGCTGCAAAAAACATGGCTTCATTCTTTTTTATGGCTGAGTAGTATTCCATGGTGTGTGTGTGTTTGTGTATATGTGTGTGTGCATGAGTGCGCCACATTGTCTTTATCCAATCATCCATTTGTGGACACTTAAAATGTTTCCTAAGATAATGGCCTCCACTTCCATCCATGGTGCTGCAAAAAACATGGTTTTATTCTTTTTTATGGCTAAGTAGTATTCCATGGTGTGTGTGTGTATGTATCCATATATGCCACATTGCCTTTATCCAGTCATCCACTGATGGACACTTAGGATATTTCCCTATCTTTGCTATTGTGAATAGTGCTGTGATAAACATACAAGTGCAGGTGTCTTTTTGATAGAATGATTTCATTTCCTTTGGGTATATACCTAGTAGTGGAATTACTAGATCCAGTGGTAGTTCTATTTTTAGTTTTTTGAGAAATCTCCATACTGTTTTCCATAAAGGTTGTACTAATTTCCATTCCCTCCATTCCCACCATTCCTTTTCTTCTGCATCCTTGCCAACATCTGTTATCTTTTGACCTTCTAATAATAGCCATTCTGACTGGTATGAGATGCTTTTTCACTGTGGTTTTACTTGCATTTATCTGATAATTAGTGATGTGGAATTTTTTTCACATGTTGACCATTTATATGTGTTAGTTTGAAATTTTTCTGTTTAGAGTAAACAGACAAATCTACAGAATGGGAGAAAATATTTTCAAACTATGCGTACAACAAAAGACTAATATCTGGACTCTATAAGGAACTTAATAAGAAAAAAAAAAACCATGAAAAAGTGGACAAAAGACATGAACAGAATTCTCCAAAGAACACATACAGACAGCAAATGTATGAAAAAATGCACAAAATCACTAATAATCAGAGAAATACAAATCAAAACCGCAGTAAGATACCATCTCACACCAGTCAAAATGGCTGTTATTAAAAAGTTAAGTAACAGATTTTAGCAAGATTGCAGAGAAAAGGGAATGTTTAATATGCTATTGGTGAGAATGCAAGTTAGTTCAGCCCCTGTGGAAAGAAAGCAGTTTGGAGATTTCTCAAAGAACTAAAAATAGAAATACCATTTGCTCAGCAGTCCCATTACTAGAAAATAAATCATTCTAGCAAAAAAACACTTGCACTCATATGTTTATCACAGTACTATTGACAATAGTAAAGACGTGGAATCAACCCAGGTGCCCATCATTGATGGATTGGATAAAGAAAATGTGATATGTGGCCGGGCGTAGTGGCTCATGCCTGCAATCCCAGCACTTTGGGAGGCTGAGGCGGGCGGATCACCTGAGGTCGGGAGTTCGAGACCAGCCTGACCAACGTGGTAAAACCCCGTCTCTACTAAAAATACAAAATTAGCCAGGTGAGGTGGCGCGTGCCTATAATCCCAGCTACTCGGAAGGCTGAGGCAGGAGAATCGCTTGAACCCAGGAGGCAGAGGTTGCGGTGAGCTGAGATCGCACCATTGTACTCCAGCCTGGGCAACAAGAGCGAAACACTGTCTCAAAAAAAAAAAAAAAAAAGAAAAAGTGACATATATACCATGGAATACTTGTGCAGCTATCAAAAAATGAAATTATATCCTTTACAGCAACATGGATGCAGCTGGAGGCCATTATTCTAAGCAAATTAACACAGATACAGAAGACCAAATACTGTGTGTTCTCACTTATAAGTAGGAGCTAAACATTGGGTATACACGAACACAAAATTGAGAACAATAGACACTGGGGATTCCAAAAGAGAAGAGGGAGAGAGAGGAGTAGCGGTTGAAAAACAACCTCTCAGGTACTGTATTTGCTACTGGGCAACAGGATCATTAGAAGCTGAAAGCCCAGCATCACTCAATACACCCATGTACCCCCTGAATCTAATATTTAAAATAAAATTTAAAATTTTTTAAAAATGAATTTATGATATAAAAATAAATTTTAAAAATCTGTGTTCTTTGCCCATGTTTAAATGAGTTTTTTTGGTTACCATTGTTGTCATTGAGTAGTTTGAGTTCCTTGTAAATTCTGAATATTAGTCCTTTGTTGGAGGCATAGATTACAGATGTTTTCTCCCATTGTTAGGTTGTCTGTTCACTCTCAATTACTTCCTTTGCTGTACAGAAGTTTTTCAGTTAAACTAAGTCACTTTTGTCTATTTTTGTTTTTTGTTGGATTTGTTTTTGAGATGTTAGTCATAAATTCTTTGTGTAGGCTAGTGAACAGAGAGTTTTTCCTAGGTTTTTTTTAGGACTTTTATAAAAGTTTCAAGGTCTTGAATACACCTTGCGTTAATTTTTGTTGTTGTTTTTCGACCCTGAGTTAAATGTTTTATATAGTGAGAAGTAGGGGTCCAGTTTCATTCTTCTGCATGTGGCAATCCAGTTTTCCCTGCACCATTTATTGAATAGGGTCTCCTTTCCCAGTGAATGCTTTTGTCAGCTTCGTTGAAGATCAGTTGGCAAAGGTATGTGACTTTATTTCTGGGCTCTCTGTTCTGTTCCATTGATCTGTGTGTCTGTTTTTGTACCAGTACCATGCTGCTTTGGTTACTATAACCTTGCAGTTTAATTTGAAGTTGGGTAATGTGATGCCTCCAGCTTTGTTATTTTTGCTTAGGATTGCTCTATCTATTGAGATTCTTTTTTTTATTTCATATGAGTTTTAGAATTGTTTTTTCTAATTCAGTGAAACATGATGTTGGTATTTTGATAGAAATTACATTGAATCTGTAGATTGCTTTGGGCGGGGGAGTATGAGTTATTTTAACATTATTGATTCTTCTGATCCATCAGCATGGGATGTTGTTCACTTATTTGTGTCATCTACAGTTTCTTTCATCAGTGTTTTGTAGTTCTCCTTATAGAGGTCTTTCACCTCCTTGATTAGATGTATTCCCTGGCATTTTACTTTTTTTTTTTTTTTTGGTAGCTTTGGTAAATGAGCTCAGTAATTCTTTTGCTTAATCATTTCTGCTACTAAGACTCTGTTGCATTCTTTAGCACTTCAATTACATTTTCAACTCTAGAATTTCTGCTTAATTCTTTTTAATTATTTCAATATTTTTGTTAAATTTATCTGATCAAATTCTGAATTCCTTCTCTGTTATTTTGAACTTCTTTGAGTTTCTTCAACAGAGCTATTTTGAGTCATCTGTCTGAAAGGTCTGACTTTGATTTGATTCTCAGCTCGATTGTTACTAGTGTATAAAATTGCTTCTGGTTTTTGTAAGTTGATTTTGTATGCTGAAACTTCACTGAGTTCGTTTCTCAAAGAAGTCTTCATGGAAACTTTATGGTTATCTAGGTATAAGATGATATTGTCAGCAAACAGATAACTTGGCTTCTTCTTTTCCAACTTGGATGACTTATTTCTCTTGCCTGTTTTCTGGCTGTGACTTTTAGTACTATATTGAATTGGAGTGTGTAAGTGGGCATTTTTGTCTTGTTCCCATTTTTAGTGGGAATGCTTTCAACTTTTCCCCATTCGTATGATATTGGTTGTAGTTTCGTTGTATGTGACTTTTATTATTTTGAGATATGTTCCTTCTGTGCCTAGTTTGTTGCAGGTTTTTATCATGAAATGTTGAATTTTACCAGATGGTGTTTTTGCATCTATTGAGATTATTATATGGTTTTTGTTTTTAATTTTGTTTAGGTGGTGAATTGCGTTTATTGATTTGCATATGTTGAACTTTCTTTGCGTGCCTGGAGTAAAACCCACTTGATCATGGTGTATTATCTTTTCGAACTCTGTTGTATTCAATTTGCTAATATTTTCTTGAGGAATTTTGCATCTGTATTCATCAGGAGATATTGATCTGTAGTTTTCTTTATTTGATGAGTCCTTGTTTGGCTTTGGTATCCGGGTGACACTGGCCTTGTAGAATTAGAAAGGGAAGATTCCCTCTACTATTTTGGAACAGTTTCAGTGGGATTGGTACAAGTTCTTTGTATGTCTGGTAGTATTCAGCTCTGAATCTGTCCTCTCCTGAGCTTGTTGTTGTTGTTGTTGTTGTTGTTGTTGTTGGGAGATTTTCGTCTTACTGATTTAATCTTAGTACTCATTATTGGCCTGTTCAGGGTGTCCAGTTCTTTCTGGTTCAATACAATCTTCGGAGGTTGTATGTTTCCAGGAGTTTACCCACTTCCTCTAGGTTTTCTAGTTTGTGCATGTAGTGATGCTCATAGTAGTCTCTGATGACCTTTTGTATTTCTGCAGTATCAGTTATAATATCTTCTTTTTTATTTCTGATTGTGTGTATTTGAATCTCTCTTCTTGGTTAGTCTAGCTAGCAGTCTGTCCATTTTGTTTCTCTTTTCAAAGAACTAACTTTTCATTGATCTTTTTGTATTGTATTTTTGGTTTCAGTGTCACTTACTTTTCCTCTGATCTTCATGTCTTTTCTTCTGTCAACTTTGGATTTAGTTGTTGTTTTTCTGTTTCATTGAGTGTGACATTAGGTTGTTAATTTGTGTGTGTGTGTGTGTGTGTTTTTAGACAGCAGTATAAACTTTCCCCTTAGCACTTCTTTTGCTGTATCCCAGAGGTTTGGTATGTTGTATCTCCTTTTTCATTCATTTAAACATTTTTTAAAATTTTCATCTTAATTTTGTTGTTGACCCAAAGATCGTTCAGGAACATGTTACTGAATTTTCATGTATTTGTATAGCTTCAAGAATTACCCCTTGGGATTGATTTCTAGCTTTATTTCACTGTGGTTTAAGAAGATACTTGATATGATTTCAATTTAAAAAAAATTTTTTTAAGACTTGTTTTGTGGCATACCATATGGCCTGTTTTGGAGAATGTTTCATGCATGATGAAAAGAATGTATATTCTGCTATTTGGGGGTAGAATGTTCTGCAAATGTCTGCCAAATACATTTAGTTTAGAGTCCAATTTAATTCTGGTGTTTCTTTGTTGGTTTTGTGTCCTGATGATCTGTCTAGTGCTGTCAGTGGAATATGGAAGTCCCCCACTATTATTGTATTGCTGTTTATATCTTTTCTTAGGTTTAGTAATGTTAGTTTTATGAATCTGGGTTTGGGTCCTCTGGTGTTGGGTACATATATATTTAGGATTGTTATATATTTCTATTGTATTGATCACTTTATCATTATAATAACTTTGTGTATTTTTTTACTGTTTTTGATTTAAAGTCGGCTTCATCTGATCTAAGTATAGCTACTCCTACTTGTTTTTGGTTTCCATTTGCATGGAGTATCTTTTTGCACCCCTTTCTTCAGTCTGTAAGTTTCTTTACCACTAAGGTGAGTTTATTGTAAGCAGCATATAGTTGGATCTTGTTTTCTAAATTCATCCTGCCAATCTTTATCTTTTAAGTAGAGCATTTAACCCATTTATGTTTAAGGTAAATACTGATGTGTGAGGTTTTATTCCTGTAGTAATGTTAATTGTTATCACATTGCTTTGTAGTTTCATTGGTGTAATTATTTTACAAGACCTGTGGATTTTTTACTTTCTTACATTTTTATGATGGCAAGTATTGACCCTTCGTTTCCATGTTTAGACCTCCCTTGATCATTTTTGTAGAGCCAGTCTAGTGATGACAGATTCCCTCAATGATTGTTTTTCTAGGAAAGACTTTATATCTCTTTTATTCATGAAGCTTTTTCTAGCAGGATACAAATTTTCAGGTTGACAGTTTTTTTTTTCTTTAAGCCTATTTTGAAAATAGAATCCCAGTCTCTTCTGACTTGTAAGTCATCTGCCAGGAAGTCTGCTGTTAGTCTGATGGAGTTTCCTTTGTAGGTGACCAAATGCTTTTCTCTTGCCGAGACCACACACAGTCTGATGACTCTATGTCATGATGAGGTCCTTCTTGCAATGTATTTTTCTGGGTTTCATTGAGCCTCTTATTCTGGATGTCTAGATCACTTGCTGGACAAGAGAAGTTGGTTTTCCAAACTTTTTGCTTTCTTTTCTTTTCTTTCTCAAGAATATCTACAGTTCCTAGGTCCAGACATTTTAATGTAGTCTCCTACTTCTCAAAGGCTTTGTTCATCTTTAACATTCTTTTTTCTTTCTTCAAAAGACCTGTCTTTATGTTCTGAGATTGTTTATTCTCCTTGATCTAGTTTATTCTTGAAGCTTTCATCTGTATTTTGTAAATCCTTCAGTGAATTTTTTATTTTCAAAAGATTTCATTTATATCCTTAATTGATTTTCTGTTTCTTTGTGTTGGTTTTTCACATTTTCCATGAATCTCATTGAGCTTCCTTAAAAATCAATATTGTGAATTATTTAGCATTTCAGTAATGTTGGTTAGGATTTATTGCTAGAGAGTGTGATCCTTTGAGGGTATTGTAACACCCTGTTTTTTCAAACTTCCAGAATTATTACACTGGTTCTTTCTCATCTGGAAAAACACATTTCTCAGTTTGAATTAATTTTTGTTTGAACAAGACCGTTTTCCCTTGAGGATGTGACTATAATGCACGTTGAGTAGGGTCATTTGGCTTTGCTTCTGGGTGCTTTTAGTGGCAAAGACTTTATATGAATTTCCTCGTTTTAGATAGCCTTTGGTGGCTTTCTCAAAAGTCAGGTGTGATAGTGGTATACTTGGCTTGTGAGCAGGCTCACAGCCTCCTGTAGAGTCAGGGTAGCAGAGGTCTCAAGAAATGTATCTTGTTCCCAAATTGTGTGCATTTATGTTAGCAGATTTTGTATTGGGTTGTGCAGTTCATCCTCCAAGCCAGTAAGTAGCATTTGCAGGTATGAGTCAGCTTCAGTGGTAACAGTGGGGTTTACGCTTAACCTTTGTTTGCCAGGGAAAGCTCAGATATTCTGATGACTGGCAAAGGCACCAGCCCTGACAAGGGTGGCAGGGGAGAGGGGAGTCATTGGGCCACTGGTAAAATGCACTGAGGTCTTTTGTGGAGAGGGGTGGGGGGTTGTGGGCTGGGTGATGAGCTGTCTTAGCACCCTGGCCTCAGCAGGCAGGAATGTGATGTTTCCCTCTTACACTCCTATTTTGGTGCTCAGGTTGTTCAGTTCTCTTAGACACTGCTGTTTATTTCCAAGCTGCAATGTAGCCTAGAACTACAGGAGATGCTTGCCCCATGGCTTGACAGTACACTTCAGTGCTATCTGGAAATGGGTGCCATGCAGACTCTGCTCCCCATGGCAGGACCCCTGAAACTCTAGGCAGAGAGTGGGACAGGACCCACCTTTCTCATGAACCTGGGCCCAGAGGCCACTGCCAGTGGAGCTGCAGTTGCCCCTCACAGCTTCAGATAGCCTGCTCTCTGGTTTCTTGCCAGCTTCCCATGGGAGCAGCAATCACTATGTCTGCAGCAGTGGGTGGAGGGGGAGGAGAAGTCCCATTCTCTATGTCTGGGCTCAAGCACAGAGGCCACTTGGCCAGTGGTACAGGACCTTACTCCTCACTTGCAGTGCTGAGCAGTTTGTCTCTGTGTCTCTGCCAGGAGCGGGCATTCACTTGCAGCCCCGAGCAGGGAGCTCTTGGACAGCTCTGGAAAATGCATGCTTTGGTTTCCTTAGTCCCAGGGGCTGTCCCTTTGGTGCACCGCACTTTTACTTCCCTTAAAAGTAGCACTCCTTGTGGGATAGATTATTGGGAACCTTGCAGCCCCCCTGGGTCTAACTAGCACTGTGCCACTGCTGCCCGCTGAGTGGGTGCTGGGGAAAGTCAGCAAGAGCTCCCAGGATGTGGAAGCACAAGGGCTGAGGTTCCCTGGGCAAGATAAAGTCCGCTGATGGATATGCTCTGACAATGATGCCTTGCCACAGATGCTCGAGTCTAGGAGTGTGGGAAGGTGAGCAACCCAGAGTGAGCTTGCAGTCTGGTGTAACACCCTCAAAAAATCCCTACCCTTACCACTGTCTGGGTTTGTGAGAGCAGAGCTCTCCCATAGATCGCATACTAGCACTCTGCCACAGGAATGAATGAAGGATCCCAAACACTTTCGCTTACCCTTTGCATGCAACACCAAGTCCCTTGGGGCTCCCAGCCACTCTTTTTTGGCCTCTCACTTCCTTCTTTTTCTATGCCTAAATTTTTTCCTGTGATTTTTGTGTACTAGTATTCTCTCTCTGATATTCTGTTAGAGCTGCAATTATGTGTTTGTAATTTTGGTTCTTTTTTCTCTTTTGAGACCAAGTCTCTCTCTGTCACCCAGGCAGGAGTGCAGTGGTGCGATCTCGGCTCACTGCAACCTCTGCCTCCCAGGTTCAAGCAGTTCTCCTGCCTCAGCCTCTTGAGTAGCTGGGATTACAGGCACCTGCCACCATGCCTCCCAATTTTTGTATTTTTAGTAGAGACGGGGTTTCACGATGTTGGCCAGGCTGGTCTTGAACTCCTGACCTCAACTGATCCAACCACCTCAGCCTTTCAAAGCGCTGGGATTACAGGCGTAAGCCACCACACCTGGCTGTAATTTTTTTTCTTTTTTCTGAAGAGAACTGGAACTTGATGTCTTTAGTCAGCCATCTTGAACCTCTCTCTCTGATTATAATTTTTATAATTAACCTTGCATCCCCTGATAACTGGTTTCCTTTACCTCCGAAACACACAATAAAGTACGTAAAATTATTTGCAAGCTTCTTGTAAAAGAACCATTTTTTCTATTTACCATATTGCATTTTTAAATTTATTTTGACAGATTCTTATGATTATTTCCATTTTTATTCAATTGAGAAGCATTTTCTTGAATATGTATATTTGTATTTTTATGTCAATATTTGTCATCAAGTAACAATAGGAATAATACTTTATACAAATGAAGTTTTGTCTTTCTAATACTAAGGGGCATTACAGTTTTCAAATATGCTTTGAAGTAGATATGTCTTTTAATATAAAAGGAAATATCAAAAAATAGATGGCTCTTCTACTGTTCCTGTATTTTCCTTTACCAATTTCTTTTATTTTTTAGGTACCTAGTCGATAGTCGCTGGTTCAAACAGTGGAAAAAATATGTTGGCTTTGACAGTTGGGACAAATACCAGATGGGAGATCAAAATGTGTATCCTGGACCCATTGATAACTCTGGACTTCTCAAAGGTCATTATTTTCTTCCTTCAGTCAAGTTGTAAATGTGTTAAATTTCATTATATAAATGTCAGTGGGTTGAATATGGAGAAGTTAGTGCAAATAAGTTGATAAAGTAGAAATATCTTTGCATTACAGATTTGACCTAATGAACTTATTATTCTAATTAGTTATTAAAAATTTTATTAGTTATTATTCTGTATGACAAGTTTTGTTTTTCATTTATGATGTAATAAGGTTTATTGTTGTTTAAACCCTTAAATGAAGAATGTGATTTCTTCATTTAAAGATTTCATTATTAAGTAATCATTATTTAATGATTATTTATTACTAAATTATAAGACTGATTATTTGTTATTAAATAATAAATAAAGACTGATTATTTTGAGAAATGCTATGTCACATATTGTTTTTCCTAGTGGACACATGACATTTTTTAAAATTTGAGGAATAATCATATATGCTTACATTCTTAAATTTTTGCATGAGCTTTCTACAACCCTCACTACTTCCCAGTCCTTCTATATACCTCTTATTATGGGTAAAGGGAACAAAACATAAGTACCAGAACTTCCATTTCTAACAGTGGTTCTCAAAACACTGGATATCAGGCAACGGAAAACAGTGATCTTTGAGAGATGGGAAACAAAATAGGTAAGCCCTCCAACTGCCTTCAGTTTACTGCATTAAAAGAGATTTCCAAGACACAACATGGGAAGATGAAACCCATGCAGACCCTTGCTATCTCCCTTAGTTGAGGAAACAGAGTTTGCAGTCAAGAAAAACCAAGGCTACAAGAGTCCAGGAAAATACCAGAAAGTAGTGAGTAGCTCAGAGAGAGAGAGAGAGACCTAGACCCCCCATAGGGTTGCTCTTAAGTCTTCAACTATTAATCAGCACTTTGCATATGAGAAAACTGCCCAAGGCCAGACAAGGTACCACTGAAAAGAAGGAACAATCATCGAGGCTAATATAGGATTGGGAATCATTTGTGTTCTCAGCAGCCAGAGTAGAAAACCACATAATTTAGAGAGACTTCTGAGAACAGTTTTACTTATGTAATAGGATGAAATTAATTTTCCTGCTCTGCTAACCTGAAAGCATCAAACTATTTCCAAGAAACTTAACTGCATTTCAGAATAAAACTTGAGTATTTATAAGAATACAAAAATATCCAGCATTTTTTGTAAAATTTATAATGGCTTGGATCTGACCAAATATTACCTGGCATATGAAGAAGCAGGAAGATATGATCAATAATGACAAGCAATGTCAATCTTAAAAACAAATCTCCCCCACAAGACATGGAAAAAATTAATAAAGAACAGATGAGACAAATACAAAATTAAAAGTTGCTAGATTGAAACCCAGCTCTATGAATAATCACATTAAATGTAAATACCTCAACTAAAGGTAGTGACGGTGAGATTAGATTAAAAAGTTAAGAACCAGCTATCAACTGCCTACAAGAAACTCACTTTAAATGTAAGAACACAGATAGATTAAAAGTAAGATATGGAAAAAGATAACACCAGGCTGTGGTAAGCAAGACTAACCCCCAGTGATCCTCACTCTTATATAATACTCTCCCCTTTGAGTGTAGGTGAAACCTGTAAATAGGATGAAGATATCACTCTTGTGATTATGTTATGTGGCAAAAAGAGACTATCCTGGTAAATGTAATCTAATCACACGTACCCTTTAAAAGCAGAGAGTTTTCTCTGTCTGGTGGCAAAAGAATTCAGAGATGCATGAAAGACAGTCAATATGTCATTGCTGGTTTGAAGTTGGAAGGAATCATGTGAGATGCAAGGCAGGCAGCCTCTAGGAATCCAGAGAGTGGCCTCAGGTTGACAGCCAGCAAGGAAACGGGAACCTCAAACTCACAACCATGGGTAACTGAATTCTGCCAACAACCTGAATGGGCTTGGAAGCAGATTCTCCCTCAGCCCTTCAGATAAGAGCCCAGCAGGGGTGATACCTTGACTTCAGCCTTGTAAAACCCTAAGCACAAATCCATTTGAGCCCTCCTTAACTACTGACCCACAGAACTGTGAACTAATGAATTGGTGATGTTTAAGCCACTATGGTAATTCATTATGCAACAGTGGAAAGCTAATACACATGCTAACACTATTTTTTAAAAAGCCAGAGACATTAAGTTTCAGGATAAAGAACATTATCAGGGATAGAGGGTCACTTTATAATGACTAATGGGATGGGATAGTTCATGAAGAGAATATAGTAATCCTAAATATATACCTACCTAATGGCATAACTTGAAAATATATGAAGAAGATTGATGTCAGCAGGATGATAGAATAGAAAGTCCAAGCCCCCAACCCCCAACAGAAACACTGAAGTAGCAATGGACCAGACTATCTTTATGAGAAACCCAAGATCCAGTTAAGAATTTGTAGTACTCCAGATGAGCACAAAACTGAGAACAACATTGAAATGAGTAAGAAACATTTTATTTTGCCCACATCAGCCCCTCCTCCAAGGAGTCTTAGCTTAGTCTCAAGAGAGATTGTCTCAGATCAGGACCTCTCCCTTGGGGGGAAAGAGAGAGATCATGTGCTTAATTTTCCAGCCCTTCAGTGTACTACCCAACAGGCCAGTTTTCTAAAAAAAATTTTTGTCACTTTACACAGAGTGCTGATGGAACCAGCATAGTTCTGATGCCTGGGGGCAGTTAACAGAGGAAAAGGGGTAGGTGGTTGCTGCAGCTGGAAGGCTCTGAGAGATTGAGAAAAGGCTAAGAACCTGAGGCTTCTCTCCCAGGAAGGAAGGAGAGGAGTGGGGGCATCCTGCACTGCCCATGCTTTTCAGTGTGCTGCCTGAGGGGCCAGTTTCTGTCATGCCTCATTGTACCAGAGAGCTGACATAGTTCAAATAACTGGGGGAAGTTAAAAACAAAAGAAAAGGGATAGGTGGCTTGCTGCAGCTGCCACAACCCTGTAATATTGGGAGAAGGCATAGAACCTGAGACTTGTCTCCCAGGGAAGAGGAAAAGGAGTGGAGTGTACCTCCAGTGTTCCAGTCTTTCAGGGTACTGCTTGAAGGACTGATTTCTGTCTTACCTTACGCAGTGTGCTAATGGAACTGGCAGAGTTTGGTGGGGGCAGATAGGAACAAAGGAAAAGGGACAAGTGGCTTGCTGCACTCAGCACAACTCTACAAGATTTGAGAAGGCAGAGAACTCAAGGAAGAGGGAGACAAGTGGGATATGCCTCTAATGTTCTGGTCTGTGGTATGATGTAGTAAGATACCAGAAGGAGGAAGAGATTATGGGCACCTGAAAAAAAGGAAGTCCACAAATCCTTCTAATTAGGAATCTGCATGCACAAGTACAGAAAAGACGTATCCACAAAAAAAGTTTGAGATGTTCTCAGAATCTCTAGCCAGGCTGATGGGTGGAAGTGAAGCTATTTACTTTTCAAAGCCAGTTGATAAAGACTGGGAGAGGTGGCTGTTTCTTCAGTTGCCCAGACACCTGTACAAAGCTACAAGAACTCAATCAGAGAAACGTGACACAGAAAAACAAAATCCCCAGAAACTGACCCTAAAGAAATAGAGATGAATTGCCTGACAGAGAATTCAAAATAATTGTCTTATAAAGCTCACTGAGTTACAAGAAAACATAGACAACTTAACAAAACCAGAAAAATAAAAATTCACAAAATTAAAATATCAACAAGGAGCTAAAAATTATGAAGAACCAAACAAATTTTGGAATATGATAACTGAAAAATTCACTAGAGGTCTTCAACAGCAGACTTGATCAAGTAGATGAATTGGCAAACTTGTAGACGGATCATTTGAAATTATCCAATCAGAGGAATAAAAATAATAAAAAAGAATAAAGGAAGTCCAAGTGACTTATGGGACACCATCAAATGAACCAATTTGTGTGTATGGAAGTTCCAGAAGGAGGAAAGTGAGAGGGCAGAAAACATATTTAAAGACATACTGGCTGAGACCAGGTGTAGTGGCTCACACCTGTAATCCCAGCACTGTGGGAGGGCAAAGTGGATGGATCACATGAACATAGGAGTTCAAGATCAGCTTGGGCAACATGGCGAAACCCTGTCTCTAGAAGAAATACAAAAAAAATAATCCAGCCAGTCGTGGTGGCTCACACCTGTAATCCCAGCACTTTGGGAGTCTGAGGCAGGAGGATCACAAGGTCAAGAGATCAAGACCATCCTGGCCAACATGGTGAAACCCCATCTCTATTAAAAATACAAAAAATTAGCTGGGTGTGGTGGTGCGCACCTGTAGTCCCAGCTACTCAGGAGGCTGAGGCAGGAGAATCGCTTGAACCTGGGAGGCAGCAGTTCAGCGAGCTGAGATCGTGCTACTGCACTCCAGTCTGGCGACAGAGCAAGACTCCATCTCAAAAAAATAAAATAACATAATCTGTGGGTGGTGGCATACACCTGTAGTCCCAGTACTTGGGAGGCTGAGGTGAGAGGATTGCTTCAGCCCAGGAGACAGAGGTTGTAGTGAGCCGAGATCGCACCACTGCACTCCAGCATGGGTGACAGAGTAAGACTCTGTCTTGCAAAAAAAAAAAAGAAAGAATGAAATAATGGCTGAAACTTCCTGAAACTGGGAAGGGAAATTGGACATCTACATTCACAAAGCCCAAAGAATTGAACAACACTGTTAATCAACTTGACCTAATTGAATTTTGTAAAACATTCCTTGTACCCATTAGGAATCACACCCTATCCCTTCTTTGCTGCCACCCCCCGCTCTAGACAACTACTAATCTCCTTTGTCTGTATGGATTTGCTTATTCTGGACATGTCTTATAAATGGAATCATACAATATGTGTGTGTTTTTGTTTTTTTTTGAGATGGAGTCTCACTCTGTTGCCCAGGCTAGAATGCAGTGGTGCAATCTCAGCTCGCTGCAACCTCCGCATCCCAGGTTCGAGCAATTATCCTACCTCAGCCTCCTGAGTAGCTGGGATTACAGGTGCGTGCCACCACACCTGGCTGATCTTTGCATTTTTAGTAGAGACAGGGTTTCACCATGTTGGCCAGGCTGGTCTCTGAACTCCTGACCTCAGGTGATCCATCTGCCTCAGTCCCCCAAAGTACTGGGATTACAGGTGTTAGCCACTGTGCCCGGCCCAGTAAGTATTCTTTTATGTTTGTCTCCTTTTACTTAGGACAGCACAATGTTTTCATGTTTTATCCATGTTGTCGCATGAATCAGTACTTGATTTCTTTTTATAGATGAATGATTTCTACTGAATGGTAGCACATTTACTTTATGCACTCATCAGTTGATGGACATTTGAGTTGTTTTCACTTTTTGGCTCTTCTGGATATTGTTGCTATGAACATTCATGTAAAAGTTTTTGGGTAGATATGTGTTTTTCTAATGGGTAGATACCTAGACATGAAATTGTTGGGTCTTTTTAAACTTCATTGTTTAACTATTTTAGGAACTGTTAGACTGTCTTTCCAAAGTCATTGCATCATTTTACATTGTCGCTGGCAGTGTATGAGGATTCATTGCTTCACATTATTGCCAACACTTGTTCTTGTCTGTCCTTTTTATTATAGCTATCCAAGTGGGTGTGAAGTGGTATCTCACTGTGATTTTTGACGTGCATTTCCCTAGTGATTAATGATGATAAGTTCTTTTTTGTGTGTGCTTGTTATATATCTTTTTTAGTGAAATATCTATTCAGATCCTGTGCCTGTTTTTAAGTTGTTTGTCTTTTTATTGTTGTATTTTCAGATTTTGTTATTTATTTAGGATGCTAGACCCTTATCAGATGTATGATTTGCAAAAATTTTTTCTTATTCTGTGAGCTTTTTATTTTCTTGATGGTGACCTTTGAAGCACAAAAGTTTTTTTAATTTTAAGTCCAATTTGCCTTGTTTTTTCTTTGTTGCTTGTGCTTTTGGTGTCAAAGCATTGCTGAAACCAAGGTTGCAAAGATTTATATAAGATTTATACTTACATTTTCTTCTACGAGTTTTATAGTTTTGGCTGTTACATTTACACCATTGGTCTACCTTAAGTTAGTTTTGTATATGGTCTGCGGTAGTGTTCTAACGTCATCCTTTTGCATGTGGATATTGAGTTGTCCAGTAGGCTTTTTAATAGGAAAGGATAAGCTGATCCAAAAATTCATGTGGAAATTCAAATGACAGAACGGCTGAAACAACTTTGAATTTTAAAATAAAATCATAGAAGTTAACACTATTTGATTTCAATCCTTATTTTAAAGCTGTAATAATAAATATAGTTGATATTGACATAAAGACAAATACATCAATTGACCAGATGAGAGAATCCAGAAACAGATCTACACATACATAGTCAATCAGCTTTAGAAAAAGGTAAAAGAGGAATTCACTGGCAAAAGGATAGTCTTTTAAACAAATGCGGCTTGAGTATTTGGATATCTGTTTGCAAAAAACTGAACTTTGATGCATACATGGCACTGTATACAATATTAATCCAAAATGGATTATAGACCTAAATGTAAAAACTTAAACTTTTAGGAAAAAATCTTTGTGATGTTGTATTAGCCAAAGTTTTCTTGGCTATGATTCAAAAGCAAGGTTGATAAAAGAAAAAATGTAGTTGTGTCTCATCAGTAACAAAAGCTTCTTTAAATGACACTGTTAAGAGAAGGAAAAGAGAAGCCACAGTGTGGGAGAAAATATTTACAATCATGTAGCTGATAAAAGACTTGTATGTAGAGTATATAGTTTATAAAACTCATTTTGAAGAAAACATAAAGCCCAATGGAAAAAGTAGGCAAAAGATTTGAACACATAATTCACCAAAGAAGATATAGGTTTCAAAAAGCACGTGCAGGCGGGGCGCGGTGGCTCACGCTTGTAATCCCAGCACTTTGGGAGGCCAAGGCGGGCGGATCACGAGGTCAGGAGATCGAGACCACGGTGAAACCCTGTCTCTACTAAAAATACAAAAAAAATTAGCTGGGTGTGGTGGCGGGCGCCAGTAGTCCCAGCTACTCGGAGAGGCTGAGGCAGGAGAATGGCGTGAACCCAGGAGGCGGAGCTTGCAGTGAGCCGAGATCGCGCCACTGCAGTCCAGCCTGGGCGACAGCAAGGCTCCGTCTCAAAAAAAAAAAAAAAAGAAAAAAAAGAAATAATTTAAAAAAAAAAAGCACGTGCAAAAATGCTCAACATAATTCATATTAGAGAAATGAAGATTAAAACCACAATGAGAAAACTGATCCATACCAAGTGTTGGCAAGATTGTAGAGGAAGTAGGACTCTCATACACTGTTTCTATTGATGTCATATCATAAGAGCACTTCAGAAAACAGTCTGGCAGTTTCTTAACAAGTTAGACATACATTTATTATAGAGCCCAGTCATTCCACTCCTAGGTATTTACCCAAAATAAATGAAAGCGTTTTATCCATATGACCAATTGTACACAAATGGTCATACAGTGTTATTTGTAATAGAAAAAGTTGTGAACAACTCAAATGCGCATCAACATCTGAATGGATAAACAAAATGTAGCATATCCATACAATGAAATCCCACTCAGCAATTAAAAGAAATTAAGTATTGATATGTAAAAACATGGATACATCTCAAAATAATTACATGGCATGAATGAAGCCAAACAAAAAAAAGGACATACTATTTTTATGTAAGACTCTAGAAATTGCAAATTCGTCTATAGTAACAGAAAGCAAGTGCTGTTTTCATGTACAGGTCTAGAAAATGCAAAGTAGACTATAGTTGCAAAACACAGAATAAGTAACATTCTCTTAATCCCTCAGATTTTTTCTCGCTTCTTGATTTATATTGTTATATCTTATTGGGAATAGTGTGTTCTCATTATTGAAATGCTACCAAGAACAATTTGCTTTCCGTATCTGTTAATTAAGACTAACTTAGGACAAGAAAAATCTCCATTAAGTTGGATATAACTCAGTGAGATATTTCTGTTCCTCTTTCTGCATTTTAAAAATTCAGATGGACAGATAACAAGTCTCAGATTAGGACTGTAATGTAGGTATGGTTCCAGAAATTTCTTCTAGATCTGTGGCCTGTCTTATACTAAATTTTTTAGTCTAACTAGAAATTTGAAAGTGGATTGTGAATTAGAACCACATCTGAAGAATTACCTCCATTTTAGATCTTGGGAGAAATCCAGATTGTGGGCCTTCTGGAATAATGAAATGGTTCACAAGATGCCCATTTGTGATTTCTGTCATGGTTCCTAGCCCATGTGTCTTGGTGTCATTGTAAAAGGTTGTTGATTTGCTTCTGAATTTCCTACAAAGGCTGATGCTAGAATGAATATTGTTACCATGTGAGGGATCTCTGCTACTCAAAATACGTCGGAAACACTCTTTTGTCAAGTCTCTTGACTAACAGTTAGTCCGTAGTATTTTTTAAAGAACCTAATAAAAGAATTATGTTTTTAAATATTGCTTTTTGATTTATGGTACAAACGGAAAGTTTTAAAGCAATAGTTTATTTTGAAATATGTATGTCAAGCTTGTCCAACCTGCAGCCCAGGATGGCTTTGAATGCAGCCAAACACAAATTTGTAAACATCCTTAAAACAGTATGAGATTTTTTTAATGATTTTTTTAAGCTCATCAGCTATTGTTAGTGTTACAATTCTTCCAATATGGCCCAGAGAAGCCCAAAAATTGGACACCCCTGATGTAAGGGAGCTGAATTGCTTTAGAGCTTAAAACTTGTTTTAAATACTTAAATTAGCCTTCATGAGTTTAATTTGTAATGTGTCCAACCAAAGTATTTAGAGTTAGGTACTACTGTTTCTTTTTATGTATTGAGTTTATTTTTTCTTTTGCAGATGGTGATGCCCAGTCACTTAAGGAACATCTTATTGATGAATTGGATTACATATTGTTGCCAACTGAAGGTTGGAATAAGCTTGTCAGCTGGTACACATTGATGGAAGGTCAAGAGCCAATAGCACGAAAGGTACATTTTAATAATAACTGACTATAAATATTTTTTTTCTTGATTAGTTCACATTTTATTATTAATTCAATGAATTGTGAAGTCTTATCACTTATCTTAGAGAAAAAGCCAGCAAAATTACCATACACTGTGTTATAATAATGGCAAGTAACATGTTAAGAGGGTTTACTTATGCTAGCCGCTATATAAGTATGTATTATTGATTAATCCTCTATATATATAGAGAGAAAACTCTATAAGGTAAGTAGTAGGAAATGAGGATAAAAAGTTAGGATCTAGTTATTTTAGAGAGTCATACCAGGATACAGACTTTGGCAACCTGACCCTGTTTTCTGTGCTGCACTGTTTTTGATAAAACAATTAGAAAACAATGAAGAAACTAAAAGTTGAAGCAATGTTTTTTGGAATGTAAAAATTTTTTAAACTTGAAAATGTAGATTTTTTTTCATATCCTTTAACATTTTAAAATCGTAGTCTAGAAACATTAAGAATAACCAATTTCCTTTTTTTAGGGAACTAAAAAGCAATAGTAGAATACCAAATATTCAAGGTAAATGAGCGATCCTTAGACATGTATTTGATCATTTATTGTGGGAGGGGTGGGAGGCTGAGAAGGGACCAAAATCTCTTGGCATAATTTTGTATCTGGTTTGGGTCCCGCCCGCCCTCCTGCCATCCCCGGCCACATAGAAACAATTAAAAAGTTGGATTAGGTAACATAAGGGTAAAAAAACCTCTAGTAGACCTAACTATATTTGAATTTATTTGAAATTGATGCTACAAAGTTGCCATGTTAACAATTTGTATTTGTGTATCTATGGTTTTAGGTGTATTAGAAGCTAACCTTGGATCTTATTTTCTGAATAGATCTTGAACGTACCTTTTATTTATTTTTGTTTAGTTTTATTCCTTAGTTTCACTGAGCCACTTCAAAATTAGAATTTATCTCTTGTAGGAATGCTAGCCTTACAGATCTGTGAAATGATCTAGTTACTTTATCTATAGTTGCTGGAGAATTGAGTGTTTTGATCAAAGGTAGCCTATTTAGCTGTAAAACTGTGTAGAATTATTTCATTCTAGGATAAAGGAAAATTTGTGTCCAAAATATCTCTAAAGGTATTAAACTGTATTCCTTTAATCTTAATGATACACTTTTTTTTCTTATAAATGTAGCACATAATATACTAGCAGTCTTCAGTATGATAAACAGATCAACTATCAACTTCATTGCCATTACTCTTTGAAGTAGTCATTGAGAGTTCTTGAAACCTGTGTCTAATAACAAAATAAAATATAATCGAAAATTTCACACAAGTAGAAAGAAAAAACATTGACAAATCTCTTGGAAGACCACATATTTTTAACAAGATGAATGAAATATATTCAACGTGTAAAATAGTTTGCAAATGTTTATGTGCTACGTTACATTGCCTGGAGTTCTTATTACAGATGCAATTTCCTACAACATTAAATCTGCAGTAAAATTTAATTAATCACACTTACATTTGGGAATTTCATTTGCATTTTCACTGTGCCCCACATGACTGATGCAGGTGGAATTCAAAGAAGTAAATAGACCAGCTTATAGTGTCTGAAGCCCATCTTTGAATGTTACCCATCTCCGATTGCATTAAAGAATCTAGGATTGGTGGTTCCCCTAGCTATAATGCAGAAACCAAGTTAAACATCTTCCTGTACCTCAAAGATCTCTAAAATGCATCATTTATAGTGTCAACACTCAAAGAATGGACGAAAAGAAAGCAGGGATATAAGCAGAAAATACAATGGAATCAAAATCCAAGAGAAACAGCAGACAATAGAAACAGACCCATAAGAAACCCAGGTAACTGAGTTATTAGATTTTAGAATAGTGGGCTTATTATGCTTAAAAAAAAAAAAAAAAAGGCAGATGAGAAGTAGGGCAAAACTATTAAAGAAGCAGCAAATCTAAAACTAATAATATGAAAATTTTATGGATTTAATGTTTAGGAATAAAATTATTACACCAAACAGAACTGAAGAGAAAATTTGTAAACTAAATGATTTGTCAATAGAAAATATACAGTCTAAAGCTTAGAGAGACAAAAGAATAGAAAATACAGAAAAAAGCTAAAGCATAAACAGAATGCAGTAAGTAAGTTTAACATGCATACATATAGTTGGAATCTTAGAGAAGAAAGAAAGAATGGGTAGAACTAATACTAAAGGAGATAATAGCTGAGAATTTTCCCAAGCTGAGAAAGGTGTCATGCTTTAAGTTAAAGAAATGCTATGAATCCCAAACTGAAATAATACAAACAAAACTGTACCTGGTACAAATGTTGAAAAGCAAAGGCAAAAAAAATTTCGAATAATAGCCAGAGAAAAAGACATGTTGTCTTCCAAATAAGCATAAGACAAAGTAATGATTTCTCAAGAGAAACCATGGAAGCCAGAAAACAATGGACTTTGATATATTAAAAGAAAATAACTGCCAATATAGGATTCTGTGACTAAGAAAATAATCCTTCAGGGATGAAGGTGAAAAAAGCCATTTTCAAATAAAAACTAATAGAATTTGTTACCTGCAGACGTGTATTAAAGGCACTACAAAATAATCTTAAGAATGGAAGGAAAATTATTCCACATGAAAGCTTGGAGATGCAGGAAAACAGTGTAGACTGACAAAATATAAATGTTGTGAGTAAATCTTAAGATGGACTGTTGAAAACATTAATAATAATTTTTATGGAGTTGAAAATGTGTATAGAATTAACTACACAATAGTGTTAGCGTGTAAGTTAATATTCTCCACTATGTTCCCCAGTGATCCCCAACTCCTCATATCCATATTCATGGGCACTCCTCTTCCATGTTGTACTGAGGTTGGTCTGTGTGGCCAATAGCATATATCAGTACTCATGGTACATCGCTTTCGAGATTAGGTTATAAAAAAACACCGCGGCTTACATCTTGGGTGCACGTGCACTCTAGCTGTCTCTCTTTCTCATTTCTCACTCGGGGGAATTCAACTGCATATGGCGAGGACACTCAGGCAGCCTATGGAGAGGCCCACATGGTGAGGAACTGAGATCTCTGGCCAATAGAGAGGAACGGAGGCCTGCAACAACCATGTGAGTGACCTTGGAAGTGGATCCTTTAGTTCTAGTTTAGCTTTCAGATGATTGAAACCCCAGCCATACCTTGAGAGCAACCTCATGAGAAACTCTACACCAAATCAACCCAGTTTAGCTGTTCCCAGATTCTTGACCCTCAGAAACATTGTGAGATAATGTTTGCTGTGTTAAGCTGGTGAATTTTGGGGTAATTTATTGTGCAGCAATAGATAACTAATACTAATCTTGGTACCTGTAAATAGGTGCTGATATGAAAACTTGAAATGTGGCGTGGCTTTGGAGCTGACAGTGAATAGAAGTTGTCAGAACTTTAAGAGTATCAATGAAAGCTTAAAGGGCCTTAAACTGTTAGTAGATTGCTAGACTTTGAGATGGCTGCCAGTGAGAACTTAAAGTGAGGAAAGTCTTATTGGAAACTGGTAGAAAGTGGTCTTTGTTATACAGTGGTAGAGTAAGTTTAGCAACATGTTGCCTGCAGTAAACTGAAAGGTTAAAGATAGTATTTAATGAAATTAGAGGTCTGCCAAAGTGTTAAAAGTACTGCCTAGTTTCTTTTTGTGTTGCTTATAGTCAGATGTGAGAGAAGAGAAATACACTAAAGAAAGAATTGTTCAATAAAACAGAGTCAGTATTTACTAATTTTGAAGATTCCTAGTCCCTCCAGATGGCAAACAATGCTAATACTAAGAAGTGTTTCTGAGCAAAGATAAAACTCAGAGTATTCTCAGAAAAAAGTATGATCTAATCTGCCAGCCAAGGGTGTGACTGTAAGTTACCTCAGAAAAAATCAAAGGTCATGCCTCACAGTACTATTCAGAAAAAGGCCCTATAAAGCATTTAAGGGTTAACTTAGAGGTTGTCCTGTCAGTAGTAATATTAACTAATATTAAGGGTGTCTTCTCAATATGTGGCTTCTAAGAACAGGAGGGCTTCAAGAAGCTTATGGGCAACCCCTTAGCTTTCTCAGCATAAAGCCAAAGTAGAGAGGACTTATCCTACAGAACGTTTGTGGATATGGCTTTTGCCTAACGGAATGAACTCCAGTAAGGTCCAGTGGAGACCTACGTTGTTTTCGAATTACCTCGCAGAACCACTGCCATTTTGGACTGCAGAGACAGTATTAAATGAAAGACGCCTTTGACCTCCCAGACTCCAATAAGTAGGAATCAGTCTGAAAATTTACTTAACTTCAAGCATGTGCTAATGCATGAAAAAAGGATGACTCAGAGAACAGAACCAAATGTTAGTAGAATAATTTTCAGGCAAGGGTAGAACTGAGTTCCAGTCAAGGAATTTCTAGTATTTGTCCAGGTAGATTTCATAATTGCTATAGAGCATTGATTCATTTGTACCTCCTATTTCCCCTCTTATAGAACAGGAATATTTAAAAGGCTATGTTCTGTGTGCTTCATCATTTTATTTTGGGTGTATGGGGGGCAGAAAACTTGTCTCTTAGTTCACAGGCCTATAGATCAAGAGGCACTACAGTAGTTCCCCTTGTCTATGGTTTTGCTTTCCGTGATTTCAGTTACCTGCAGGCAACCATGGTCCAAAAATATTAAGTGGGAAATTCTGGAAATAAACAATTCATGAGTTTTAAATTGTACACCATTCTGAGTAACGTGATGCCATCCCTCTCCATGTCCTCCCCTGGACACTATATGCTACCTTTCCGTTTGTCACTTAGTAGCCATCTTGGTTATCGATCTACTGTCACAGTACTTTGTTGAAGGGCATTAGTAGCATAATGCAGCGTTACAATGTACATCATTCACTTCACCTCTTCTTATCAGATAGACATTTAATCATCTCATATCATTACAAGAAAAAGGGTGAGTACAATATGATAAGCTGCCTTGAGAGACCACATACACATAACCTTTATTATAGTATATTGTTCTAATTGTTCTATTTTATTATTAGCTATTGTTAATCTCTTACTGTGCGTAATTAATAAATTAAACTTTGTCATAAGTATGTATGTTTGTAAAGGAAAAAACATAGTGAATATAGGGATTAGTGTGCTATTTGTGGTTTCAGGCATCTACTAGGGGTCTCGGAATATATGTCTTCAAAGGCTTATAGAAAATTTATAATTTGTCAATTATAGATGACAAATTTCTGAACTCCAGGTTGCTAAAATGAATTGAGACTAGTCAGGGCCTTTGGAAGAGCTGAGTGTATTTTGTATTTTGGGGGAAGGAACTGTGAATCATTGGGGGCCAGGGGGTAGACTGTGGTCGCCAGCCTTAAAGATGCTCCCCAGTGATTGTGACCTCTTAGAATCCATACTCTTGTGTAATCCTTTCCCACATTGTACTACAATTGGTCTGTGCAGTCAGTAGCATATGGCAGAAGTGGTGGTATGTCACTTCTGAGATTAGTCCTTAATGGATGCTGGTACTTCTGTTGGGAGTGCACATAGGCGTGCTATACCTCCCTCATCCCCTCCCCTCGGATCACTCACTCTGGGCGAAGCCATAACTTTGCCCTTAACTTACCCTATAGAGAGACTCACATAATGAGGAACAGAGGCTGCCAGCAGCTACATGAATGAGCTTGTAATTAAGATTTGAACAACATGATTAACCACCATAACCTAATTGACATGTACATTGTACTTAGTCATTGCAGAATACACATTTCTATTAAGTGGAATTTTTAAGCAAAATTGACCATATTCTGGGTTATCAAAATTCCAGTAAACTTCAAATGATAGAAATTGTTCACTGTATTTTCTGTCATTAGTGGGATTAAGCTAGAATCAGTAACAAAGAGATAACCTGATTATCCCCCAACTATCTAGAAATGGAAAAATATACTTTTAAGTAATCCTTGAGGCAAAGAGAAGAATGAGAAGTAGATATATTTTAAACTGAATAATAATTAAAATACAACTTAAAAGAATGGCTGAAGTCATTCTCAGAAGGAATTTTATAGCTTCAGTGCAAATATTAGAAAAGAAAGTGAAAATCTATTGTCTCAACAAGTTAAGAAAAGGAAATTGAACTTAAGAAGAAACATTATAAAGTAGACATTAACAAAATAGAAAACAAACCTACATTAAATGAACAACATTCAGTCATTGTAGAGAGCAGTGAAATTAGACCAGTAAAATAAGGATGAGTCCTGGCAAGATTGTTTAAGAATAAAAAGAGAGTAGGCACAAATAACCTATATTGCAAATGAAAAAGGAAACATCAAGCAGTCTAAAGACTTTTTTTAAAAAGGTGATGTTTTGAACAGTTTTATGTAAATTTGAAAATTTAGATGAAGTGGATAATTTCTAGACAAACAAAACTTTAAAATGTCAATACAGTAAGAAATAGGAAACTGGAATTCACCTATATGATTAAAGAAATTGAGTCATTGAAAACCTTCCCACAAAGAAAGCTTCAGGCCAAGAAAGCTTTACCAGTATATTCTACCAAATATTTAGGGAAGCCATAAACCAATATCATACAGATTCTTTCTGAGAATAGAAGAAGCAGTACTCCCCAACTTATTTTATAAGGCTAGCATAAACATGACATAAAACCTGAAGGACATTACAAGAAAGAAAAATTACAGGCTGGTCTCACTCATGAACATAGATAAGCATCTGCTTAAGTCCTAAACACAATGTTAGCGAGACAAATCCAGCATTATGTAAAAAGGACAAAAATGATCAAGGTAGATATTTTTCAAAGAATACAATTTTAACTTTGAAAAGCATTCATAATTTTAGCAGAATAAAGAAGAAAAATAATCTCAATAGATGTACAAAGAACATTTGATGCTCAACATCCATGTATGATCTTTAAAAATAAACTCTTAGAAAACTAGGAATAGAAATCACCTGTAAATATTATACTTATTGGTAAAATATTAAAAGTTCTTCCTAAGTCAAGAATAACTGTGTTAGAAATCTTAGCCAGTATGGTAATATAGTAAAAAGAACTAAAAGAGTGAACCTTGTAAAAGAAGACATAAGACTGTCAGTATTTTCAGAAGGCATGATTCTACAGGTTTAAAATTCCAAAAATATGTACCGGTAAACAATTAGAATTAATAGGTAAATTTAACAGGTTGCCTGATATGAGGGCAGTATAGGGAAACCAGTTTTTTATTGGCAACAAAGTTTATTTTTATTTGTACAAATTTGTGGTGTACATGAGAAAATTTGTTACATATATATAATAAGTAGTGATCAAGTCAGGGTATTTTGGGTGTCCTTCACCCAAATTCAATACATTTTTGTTAAGTATAATCACCCTGTTCTGCTATCAAACATTGAATTTATTCCATCTTACTGTATGTACTTTTACGCCAGTTCCCTTCATCCTTCCCTGCTCCCTTCCTTATCCTTCCCATTGTCTGTTATCTATCTTTCCACTCTTTACTTCATGTGATCAAATTTTTTAGCTTCCACATGTAAATAAGAACATATGATATTTGTCATTTTGTCCCTGGCTTATTTCACTTAACGACCTCCAGCTTCATCCATGTTGCTGCAAAAGACATGATTTCATTCTTTGTAATGGCGGAATAATACTCCATTGTTTATATATATATATACACACACACACACACACACACACAATATTTATCCGTTCATCCATTGATGAGCACCTAGGTTGGTTCCATATCTTGCTATTGTAGATAGTGCTACAATAAACATGTGAGTGCAGGTATCCCTTTCATATATTGACTTCTTTTCCTTTGGGTAGATATGCAGTAGTAGGATTGCTGGATTCAATGGTAATTCTATTTTTAGATTTTTGAGAAATTTCCACACTGTTTTCTGTAGTGGCTGTACTAGTTTACACTCCCATCAACAGTGTATAAGTGTTCCCTTTTCTCCGCATCTTCGCTAACATCTGTTGTCTTTTGTCTTTTAAATAATAACCATTATGGCTTGGTTAAGGTGATATCTCATTGTGGTTTTGATTTGCATTTCTCTGATGATTAGTGATGTTGAACATTTTTATATACCTGTTGGCCATTCATTTGTCTTTTGAGAAATGTCTATTCATGTCCTTTGCCCACTTTTAAATGGGATTGGTTTTTAACCTGTTGAGTTTTTGAGTCCTTGTATATTCTGAATATTAATCCTCTGTTGGATGAATAGCTTATAAATATTTTCTACCCTTCAACAGGTTGTCTCTTAATAAAGTTGAATTTTAAAATAACATTTACGGGTCAAAATACTTAGGAATAAACCTAATAAGAACTGTGTTTTTCTATACTGAAAGTTGTAAAACATTACTGGGTAAAATTAAAGAAGACTTAATGAATTAATGGATCTAGCCTGAAGGTCTAGAGGCTGAAGATGTAGAAGGAGTAGGTCACTAACGTTTTTCTGTAAAGGGCCAGATAGTAAATGTTTTTAGCTTTATGCGCCATTTAGTTTCTTTTGAAATGACTAAACTTTGCTGATTTAGGCATAAAAGCAGCCCTAGATAATTAATAATTGGGTATGAAAGTAGCCATAGACATAAATGAATGGGCGTTGCTGTGTTCCGGTAAAGCACTATATACAAAAATAGATGATGGGTAGATTTAGCCATCTAAACCTAAGTTTAGCCAAACTTAGTTCTTAAGTTTGTCCATCACTGGATCTAGGCATTGGCTTTAATGTCTACCAGCATCACAAAAAAAGGAGCAACTAGATATTTGCAACCTGTTGAGAGTGAGTGTATGTCACCATCTATGAAGTGGTCTAAACTAAAAATTACAAGAATAGGAAAGATGGAGAACTTCTAGGTTAAAAGACACTTAAGAGACAAATTAGTCTATTGCAGTATATGGACCTTATTTGGATCCTGATTCAAACAATACATTAAAAATGAGACAAAAGGAAAAATTTGACTTTTGACTGGATATTTGATATTAATTGATTAGTTTTAATTTTTTATGTGTGATGATGGTATTGTGGTTATGTTTGAGTCTTTGTTTCTGAATATTCTGAAGTATTTGTGGATGGAAAATCACGTATATAGGATTTGTTTCTTACACATTAAGAACTATGATTTCATACTTCCCTGTCTTCACCATTATCTGTTCTCACTCAGACTCCAGGATCTAGGTCTAATTTATCTGCACCAAATGTAGGTACTCAATAAATGCTTTTAAAATGAATGAAGCTAGCTCCTACAGAAGAGTCAGTCAGTCTGTTAGAGGCCTGGTATTATGAAATAGTTTATATAGTACTAGATTTTTTTAGAAATTACTTTTATTTCTCTTCCCATTTCAGGGAGGGAGGCACTTGGAATGAAGGTAAAGTTTCTATGAAACTTTTCATACACAGCTATAAAGAGTAGACTATACTAGGTTTATTTAATATGTTTAATGGCATTGTAAAAAATGCCCTCAATATTCACAGCAAAAAACGAACAAATAGAAATTATTTATTTTAATTCTCTATAAACTTATATTTAGCTCAAATACCTAGTAAAGAGACTTTGCCTTCATTATGGTTATGAATTAATGAAAATATGTTTACATATCCATAAGTCTTAAATTTTGGACAAGCAGCCAGATTTCATCATGTACTCACTTTTTATTTATGGTAATATAACAGTGTTACAATTCATTTAGTGTAAACCTTATAACTATCCATCTGTAATACTGAAACATAGCTATCACTTCTGAATATCCCCCTTCCGATCTTATTTCAAATATATATTTTAATACTTATAATAATTAGGTAAATAAAACTATACTTTTTTTATAAGCTTGTTTCTTCCTGTTAGTCTTCATGACCATCATTTTGAATGCATACATTTTTAATTAAGGTAGGAAGGAGATTTTATGTAAACAAATATGAAGGAGATTATATAAGCAAATAATCTACATGTGACCATTATAACATTGATTCGTAAATGTGCTAATTATTTTTCTTTTTATGGTGCTGTTATTTTCAAGCTTTAATAGTACATATAGTATGACCTTTTCATATAAAAATAGTTTGACAACAAACTCATATTTTTTAAAATGACACCTTGTTAATACACTACTTTGGGAATTAGTAAAATAAATATCTTATAAATATAGTAGCAGTATTCTGAGTAGTGATGATGAAGGTTTTAGCAATGTAAAATGTAGGAGAGAAGAAAAAAATGTTGAGAAAAATTCTGAATCCCAGTAGTGTGGATTTTGAAATATTCTTGATATTTTGTTTTCATAGATCTCACAATAACTCTGACAGTTAAGTCACCAGGTTCTTTCCAGGAAAATATCTATAGTATTATGAAAATGTATTTTCATTTTTAGAAAACTATGCCTCTTTAGAAAGTATATACCTCAATATAAATCATAATGGGGGGGTTGTTTTTTAACCATACTTATTCCTTTTCCTGCTTTGTGTTGGTCATTCCATTTTTCTTTTTCTTCCATAAAAATGAGGCCTGCAGTTTACCTTAGTTTTAGTTACTACCAGTGATTAGTAGCTACTTTAATGTAGTTTATTTTAGGATTTTACTCAGCTATTGAGCCCCAGTACAGAAATTACTGATAAGAATATTTGATTCCTTGTTTCTCTACTTAAATATAACTACAAGTAATCTTATAAAATTAAATGTTACTACATTTGTAACCATGAAGTAAATCAGCCTAAGATGTTTAAAACAAATCTCAGTCGTTTAACATACTGGTTTTACAAAACAAATTACATTTATTAGCAGAAGGAGAGGTACAGCCTGCTACCTGCTTAAAAAAATTGTAACAAGTATGATTAAGAAAATATATATGACGAAGTAACATAAAAATGTGTGTTGGATTAGATGATAAGTACTAGATGAACTGCATTTGAATTTTTTCCACGCAGTGAAAGACAAGTTTGTAAAGTCCTTTTCTGAATTGATGTAAGCTTGTGAGTATATCCAACGGTCATTTGGAGCCTCCCTTTTGCCATATTTGTCTAATGGATCACATATCAGGCCTATTACTATTTTCAGAAACAGTATTCATGACTGAAATCCTACAGTTAACCTTTAGAAGATCAAAAGGAATTATACTTATTTAAAAGGTGACCTTCATATATACATATTTCCTTTTTATGCTTTATGGCTTGCATGCTTAACAGCTTGCTTTTAATTGCTACATAAAATTACTAAGTGTGTAGTTAAAGGTCAAACAAAGTCACTGTAGGGTGAAACTAACATATCAGTTACCTAGCCATAGCTGAATATTTTGGCAACAGTGATTTGGAGTTATCATTTTAATAGATATATTTTAATGTAACAGTGATAATATAGCCATTAAGTTGAAATTGTGTAAACAACTTTTTAAAGGTTTTCTGCTTGGGATCACTACTAAAAGCTAAGAAGTATGTTTGCATCTTCAACCAGAACTCTGTTTATTTGTATTATAATGTATAAAGAGAGAACTTATGTATATATTTGCACATAGTCATTTTGGGTAAGCTTTCTCATTATAAATACTGAATATTAATTATTTATGGTGTACTAGTGTATCTTCATAGATCAACAGAATGCCTTTCCAAACTGTCATTTAATGTCTTAAAATCATGATTATTTCTTTCTTTTAAATATCAAAATTTCCAAAAAGGTTTCTTGCTTTTGAAGTTTTAACTATCCAATATCTTTTTTTATATATATTGACAGGCTTTAATAGTGACTGGTTTTTCATTGGAGATCTGCAGTTTTCTAAAGTCTCTTTAAATGTATTGTTATTAGAGTGAAATATATTGATATAGGTGACACTGATTTGTTTCGTTTCATTATTTTAGGTGGTTGAACAGGGTATGTTTGTAAAGCACTGCAAAGTAGAAGTATATCTCACAGAATTGAAGCTGTGTGAAAATGGAAACATGAACAATGTTGTAACTCGAAGATTTAGCAAAGCTGACACAATAGGTAATGCAAGATCCTGTCTTGTTTTTAAACCATTGCTATTAGATATTTAATTAGGATTATCTTTGTATATGCTACTTGGATGATAACCATTTTAAGGGTTTATATATAGACGTTCGATTTCCAGCTTTGATGCAGTGTCTTAGAGTTAAATTATTTATTGTTTCTTGTATGCTTTTGCATTTATTAAATGAATTTTAACATTTGCACCGTTTTGCTTTTTTAAAAATCATCAAATAATTATTGTTTTTATTTAGCAGCTGGTGTGTCATTTGTAACATAGACCTTTAAATAAAAACTTAATTAAAACTTGGTAAGGTAGCATGGAAAATGACAATTGGTTATTTCCTTTTTTCTCCTAGTTTATTATTTGGTACAGTCAACTAGCCAAGGCAGCAGGCTTAGCGTTATTTTGACACATTGACTTTTCAAATTAATGAGTAGCGTAAGCAGTTGTAAGTCAAATATAAGTGGACTTAATTCTCTCTATATATTAAAATATATATAAATTGTTTTCTTTCTATTTAAAAGACGTATTTTTAATTTTAGGTAAAGAATAGATTGAATAAAATGTTTTTTAAAATAAATGATTATGAATTTAATAAAAATTACATAGTTTTTGTTTCATAAAACAACTCAAAAAATTTTAAAGTATTTAATTTCAAATGAAGTTGTAAAACAAGATTAATGGTAATAACATTGATCTTAGAAAATACAAATGAACAGTGAAGAAGGACACATAACTTGTAGAACCCAGCATGGAAAAGAGATTAGCAAATTTATGAATTATAGCGTGGCATAAGATTTCCTTGTTAGAACCAGTCATTAAAGTAAATGAAAGTATTTCTGAATTTCATTAAGTGCATTTGGCTTTCTTTTACCACTTACCCACTTCACAGCAGGAAAATCCTTTTAACCCATATTTTTTATGAAATAGTATCATTATTCAAGTACTCAGTGCTTGGTTAATCCTAATGTTTGCACCAAATAAAATACAGCATTATGTTATGAATCTTTATTCTGCACTCTTCATTTAGCTAGAACATTTATAAGTTCGAGATTAAGTTTCAATAAGCTCATAGTTGGCCAGACGCGGTGGCTCACACCTGTAATCCCAGCACTTTGGGAGGCTCAGGCGGGTGGATCACCTGAAGTGAGGAGTTCGAGACCAGCCTGCTCAACATGGTGAAACCCCATCTCTACCAAAAGTACAAAAATTAGCCAGGTGTAGTGGGCGTGCACCTGTAGTCCCAGCTACTTGGGAGGCTGAGGCAAAAAAAATTGCTTGAACCCAGGAGGTGGAGGTTGCAGTGGGCTGAAACTGTGCCTCTGTACTCTAGCCTAGCAACAGAGCGAGACTTCATCTCAAAAAAAAAAGCTCATTGAGTCATCTTTCTAAAATGAATGCTTAAAAGATAAGGAATTTCATACATAAATTTTATTATAATTATTATTACAGATAAATTGCTTGACTTTTGAATTTCCAGATTTGTGGAATATATTCAGGAAAATAAGATATTTCTACATATTAAAAACAAAGTTTTCAACATATGAAAATTATTTTAATCATGAATATGTACGTGAGAAGAGTCTGTAAATTTAACAAGGGTAGTCTGTTAAAATTAATTGAGAGAGTCGTCTCTGAAATTTATAGCCAATTGGAATATAAATGAGAAGCTACCTCTTAAAATAATGTTTTCTAGTTATGTTTAAACTTTGGTATTTTCTTCTCTCCCTACCTCATTTTGATAGGAAAATTACATATAAATATGAGACCATCAGAGATATTATTTTAGAACATTATTATACTAAGTATTTTGAAACTTAGGAAAATCAGCAAATGATTTAATTTCTGAATTCAAAACAAGCATTATGGGTTCTCATGATAAGAAGTGTGTAAGAATTTGTCATGAAGATATATAATTTATAAAGGATCACTGCTTCAAAAAGTTTACAATCTAGCATAGATTTTAATCAACATAGATTAATATACTAATATCTTAAAATGCTAGATAGGCTGGGCGCGGTGGCTCACGCCTGTAATCCCAACACTTTGGGAGGCCGAGGTGGGTGGATCACAAGGTCAGGAGATCGAGACCGTCCTGGCTAACACAATTGGGAGGCTGAGGCAGGAGAATGGTGTGAACCCGGGAGGCGGAGCTTGCAGTGAGTGGAGATTGTGCCACTTCAGTCCAGCCTGGGTGGCAGAGCGAGACTCCGTCTCAAAAAAAAAAAAAAAAAAAAATGCTAGATAAATTGGATATGTACTTTAACATTATATATGAACCCAATTTTTGCATAGCTATAATTTTTTACTGTATTAAATCATTGTTTTTCAAACTGGATTGTTGATATTTTGGTGGTTCATTAAACAGTTTTGGGAGTAAGGAAAATTGAATGGGAGATATTAGAATACAAAATATCAACATATATGTTTATGTCCTGGGTCACAATTTCTTACTATAGCTCTTAGTTTAAAAAGTTTGAAAGTCTGTAGTAGAATGAGTCTTCTTTTTAAGCAAAAAGATTTGCAAAACTTAGTCAAGTCAGGAATTTTAGACACTTCATGGTTATGGTTATCATATGGGTTAACAGTTATTGAATGTTTACTATGTTTTAAGCACTTTACAGGAATTTTCTTGTTTGAAGTTAAACAAGCAAGTATCTTCCTCTTATAGATAATGAAGCTGAGATTTAGAATCTACCTCAATTCACCCTGGTACCAAGTGGTAGAGCTAGTACTTTAACTTCGTAAGCAGAGCTCTTAAACCAGAGTCTCATCTCTCAATTGCTGCCTTACACAATCTGTGTATGCTAAAGGAATATTCGTTTTGGAGATATTAACTGGGCTGATTTTGTTTTTCTAAAGGAAGTGGGTTTTGAAACACAGAATTTACATAAGAAACTTAAGATGGATATGTATTTTTCCCTTATGGTCTTTTAAGAAATCTTAATTGAAAATGATTAAAATAGCTATGTATGTGAAATACAGCTATATAAATTTTATAAATAGAATTAGGAAATATGTGTCTGTTTTCTCTTGTTACCAAATTAATAAAATATTCTGTTTTCAGCTAGTACTACCTACATTGATATGTAGTAAAAATGATAGCAGGCCACAGGCCATATCTAAATGATTTACCTCTCAGGGCCAAAATCTTCTGCCTTCAAATATTTTCTGCCAAAATTGATATATTTGAGCATTGAGCATGTTTAAGTAAGATAGATAAAATAATAGTTTTATTTTCCTTTAAGATTAACTACCAAAAACATAAAACTTCTTGAAAAATATGATTTAATTTCTATGACCTGTATTAATATTTTTTAATTTCTAATTTTTGTGAGTAACCTGTATTATTTTTCTACCTCTGTATACTTTTCATTAACTGGCTAGTACAGTTGAATTAATATGTGGAAAAATAAGCACACACTGTCAGTCCTTTGACCATTCTCAGCTTCAGTGATCTCAACCTCAGCCAAGCTCAGCCACCAATTATTATAGTTAAACCTTAGACTGTTGTTCCCTGTGACTGCACTTGCCAGATCTCAATTTTAGCATCCTGCATTCTGGCCACCACTTTCTCTGCTCCCATTTTCTCTTGAGCCCACTACATTAGACATCAAAACCTGCCATTCCGTTGGTACTACTACTGTCGTAGTCTCTCATAACCTTGCCATTGACAAATCCAGTGGTGGTATAGAAATCTTCCGTTTTCCTGACCTGCCAGCAAAGTACAACACAGATAAACTACTTTTCCATCTAGAAGCACTTTGTCTTCACGTGGCTTCCTGGGCAGTTTCTCACTGGCTGCATCTTGTTGGAGTCCTTTGTAAAACCTTCTTCATATTCTCAAAATATCAGTGTCTCCATATTCTCCCAGCCCTCCTCTCCTTGGTGATTTCTTTAAACATGTCTTTAAATATTTTCCACATGTTGATATCTTTTAAGTTGATAGGTCCTGCCCTGAAGTCTCCCATAATTCCAGTTTGAACTATCCCATATCTTCATTTGTATATCTGACAGGCTTCTCAAGAAGACTTTCAGGTATAAAACTAAGCTCCCTTTCCCAAAAAACCTAAGGCTCTGTCATTCTTCCTTATCTCCATAATTCCCACTTTTGCTCTTCCAATTGCTTAGGCCAAAAATCATTTCTGATTCTTTTATTTCTCACCCTTCATGTAATCTAGCAGCATATCTTCTTAGCAATTCCTTCAGAATTTATTCTCAGTCAGACCACTTAACACTGCTTCTATTGCTACCACTTTGGTTAGGATTGTTGCAGTAGCCTAGTTTCCCACCTTTGACTTTGAATTAGTCCATTCTCGAACTGCTATAAAGAACTACTGGAGACTGGGTAATTTATGAAGAAAAGAGGTTTAATTGACTTAACAGTTCCATAGGCCGTACAGGAAGCATTGCTAGAAGGCCTCAGGAAACTAACAGTCATGGTGGAAGTCAAAAGGGAAGCAACCACATCTTAACCATGGCATAGCAAGAGAGAGAGAGCAAAGGGGGAAGTGCTACACACATTCAAACAACCAGATCATGTGAGAACTCACTCACTGTCATTGGAACAGCAAGGGGGAAATCTGCCCCCATGATCCAGTCATCTCCCACCAGGTTCCTCCTCAAACACTGGGGATTACAATTCGGCATGAGATTTGGGTGGGGACACAGAGCCAAACCTTATCAGACCTTCTGCAGTGTTCTTCACTACCAGCAAAAGTGAACATTTAAAATGTCCCAACTCCTCAATAGCTTCCTCTTTTGCTCAGATTAAAATATAAATACTTTGATAGCTCACAGAAGTGTATATAATCCTACAGAAGTACCTTTATAGTCTCATTTCTACCTCACTTATTCTACTTCAGCCACATTGATGTACCAGGCTATTCTAAAACATGCCAAGCACATTTGCACCTCAAGGCTTTTGTGTTACTACCCCTACGCCTGTAATGTTCCCCCATATGTAAATTAGATCACGAAACTCAATGAAGAGGAAATTTCCACATTTGTTTATAACATGTTATGTACACAGATGCCTGTATTAATAGAAAAAACATCCAGAAGAAATATCAGAATGTCAACAGTGGTTGTATCTAAGTAGACATTTTATTTATATTTGTCAGTATTTTTGGTATTTTTGCCAAGAGCAAAAATTATTTCTGCCCTCAGGAAACATTTATTCACTTTTATAGAAAGATTAAAACAGCTCCCTTCCTTGGCTTCTTCCTGTATCCTCTTTCTAGGTAATGTTTTGTTTCTTGATCTTGGTGCAGTTTACATGGGTGTGTCCGCTTTGGAAATTTATCACAAGATACTGATGATTAGTGCATGTTTCTGTATACATGTTCACTTTAATAAAAAGAACGAAAAGAAAAAAATACAACCCTGCCAAAATAGAAAACAGTACTGATAAGGCTTGGCTATGTGTTCCCACCCAAATCCCGTGTCAAATTGTAATCACCCATGTGTTGGAGGAGGTGCCTGCTGGGAGGTGTTTAGATCACAGAGGCAGATTTCCCCCTTGCTGTTCTTGTGATAGTGAATGAGTTCTCATGACATACGGTTGTTTGTGTGTAGCACTTCCCCCTTGGCACTCTCTCCTGCTCCTCCATGATAAGATGTGCTTGCTTCCCCTTCGCCTTCCACCATGATTGTAAGTTTCCTGAGGCCTCCTAGCCATGCTTCTTGTACAGCCCATGGAATTGTAAGTCAATTAAACCTCTTTTCTTCATAAGTTACCCAGTCTCAGGTAGTTCTTCATAGCAGTGTGAGAACAGACTAATACAAGTACTAACAGTATATTTATTTTATGTAATTATTTAAATATTCTGGGTGATTTGCTTTAAGTTTTGAGATAATGCTGTTGATATTTTGAATTAGTGCCTTTTTTTCCTACTGATGTAATGCCCTTATCAAAACCTCACTGACTACAAGACTATTACAAAACATTAGCTGCTAAGTAGATAGTAGTATTGGACTAAATTATGTAGGATAGATGTAGGTTTTCGTATTTCTTCAGAGAACATATTATTAAGTTTAATATTTTATAATTTTTTTCAAAACTAACCAACTATTCTAAAATTTAAAAGTATTCTGTATTCATATATCATAAAATATTTTGATTACTATTTTCTTGAGTTGGTTAGGCAAGTTATTGACCAGAACTAGATGAAATTTAAGTAAATTGATTTAGAAATCAGAAAAAGGCATGGCTTTACCTTGAAAATACTAAATTTTGGTGAATACAGACATCCCTTCAAACAAGGCACTTTCTTTTTTATTGTGTCCATATATTCTAGTTAGCTGTTCAGTTTAATATTAACTATTTTTAAATTGCTTATGTGGTACTTAAAAAATTTTGCATCTGTAACATCTCTTAATCATACTTTAATTTCTAATTCCTACATCTCCTCAGAAAATATTTGAATTATAATATGTTAAAAGTTAAAGTTTATCCTGTGTAGCATAAATTGTATTTTGGTGTTAGGTGATTGAACTCTTACCTTTTGAGATTTTTAATTCCCCAAGTAATTTGTTGGAGTACAAATACCATTTTTTCCATAAAAAGCACACTTGGTCTTAAAAACCCTTTTGTTGGTTTGTGTTTTATAGATTTATTACATATTTAGTCTTGATTTTCTATTAGTATTTTAAATAATTTTTATGCTGGTAACATTTAGCTGTATGTGGTGTATTTTGAAACACTATATTTATATATCTTTCCTCCTTCAATCTAGATACAATTGAAAAGGAAATAAGAAAAATCTTCAATATTCCAGATGAAAAGGAGACCAGATTATGGAACAAATACATGAGTAATACATTTGAACCACTGAATAAACCAGACAGCACCATTCAGGATGCTGGTTTATACCAAGGACAGGTATTGTTTATTTTAAGCCTACTGTACATGAAGGTTTTTGGATTCACAAACTTTGATAATTATCCTGGCAATATATAATGGGCTCTACTGTTTCTGGCTTCCTCTTTCTAAACTCATCTCTTGTCTCTCCTTGCTGGTTACTGACTCTGACTTCTGATTCCCTCCTTGAGCTTGGGAATAATCTACTTGTTAAAAAGAAATCATTTTTAATTAGAAAAAAATCCCAGCTAATATTATAAGATGGGTCAGCAAACTTTCTGTGAAAGACCAAATAGTAAACATATATGGAGGATCTCTTATTTACACAGTTCTTTGTTACAAATTACAGTTCTCTGCAGGCCATAAAGTAGCATCTAAAAGGTTGCCATTGTAGTACACAAAAACAAGCATAGATGATACATCAATAAATGAGTATGGCTATGTTCTAATAAAGCTATTTATATAAATGTGCAGCAAGCTAAGTGAACTCTAGTTTGCCAGCCCTTGTTGAAAGGTGTCAGCTCCCAATTTGGCTTTTTTGTTTGTTTGAGATGGAGTCTCACTCTGTTGCCCAGGCTGGAGTGCAGTGATGCAATATGGGCTCACTGCAACCTCTGCCTCCCGAGTTCAGGTGATTCTCCTGCCTCAGCCTCTTGAGTAGCTGGGACTGCAGGCATGCGCCACCACACCCAGCTAATTTTTGTATTTATAGTAGAGACAGGGTTTCATCATGTTGGCCAGGATGGGCCAGAATGGCCTCGATCTCTTGACCTCTTGATCTGCCCGCCTCAGCCTCCCAAAGTGCTGGGATTGCAAGTGTGCGCCACCGTGCCTGGCCGGTATTTTTTTAATAAAGTATTGAGAAATGAAGAGGTTTAGTCACAGTCAGCAAGTCCTACTGATTCTATCTTCTAACTATGTCTTGAAGTAATCTCTGTGTTCCATTCTCAGCCCTTATCTTTCATAGTCTCTTCACAAATTCCTCTAGCTCCAGGCTCTTGTATGTCTGTTGAATCTTTCTTCGTTTTTTTGTTATTAGCAGATAACCATAGGACAGTCTTGTTTTTGCAAGAATACTCATTCTAAAATGTAAACTTCGCTGTCTTCCTTTCATAAACTTTTCCTGGTTCCTGAATAATTAAGTCCAGGCACTTTAAGCCAGCATGCTAGTTAGGTTTTAACCTCCTACCTACTCTTCCACCATCTTTAGATTATCTTTGTTTTGTGGTTTATACTCAAGCAGTACCAAACTGGCTGCTTATAGTTCCCTGAACACACTATGCTATTCCATATTCTTGTGCTTTCTGATGTGTTATTCCATCTGCCTGATGGTGTACACGTCTTTGGAGTCCCTGTATTCATCCAGCAAAAAGTCCTTTTAACCATCCATATAATCAAATTAACCATCCCATACCATCATGTAGGCCAGCTGTATCAGATTATTCGTCCTTCAGGTTCTAACTCAAATGTCACATCATCTATTCAGCCTTCCCTATTTCTGTCAATATCCATTGAGGTACAGGATGTTTCTACTTTGGAGAAAAGAATTGCTTCCTTAACTTCCACAAAGATTTATGTATATTTGTTTTGTATCGTTCATTATATGCTTTAGTTATTTGTATTTTAATCTCCCCAGACTATGAGGTCCTTGTTTTGGTTAGACTTTGTACCCCATTTTTATTTTCAGAACCTAACATGCCCCGTGCTCTGGTAAATGGAAGATTTTTTTGTTTTATTTAAAAATTACTGTTAACATCAATAATATGATTCTGAGTTGTGGAAAACTTCAGATAAAGTGAGGGAAATTAATTTTTAGTAAATGCCCACTATATGTCAAGAATTGTACTAGGCTGTCAAAATACAGTGATTTTCAGATTTATTTTAGTCATTATATTCTTAAGAAAAATCTTACAAAATCCAATATGTATTACAGTTAAAAGGGAAATGAAGCCAATGGAAGCTTGAAGTGTGGACCTTGGAAATCCACTGATTAGGCAACACTGCCCTTTTATGTAACCAGCTCTCTCTTTCTCTCTTCCAGTAGACATAACCTCTCTCCTTGGTTTTCATCCATTAGGCCTTGAGGTAGCTCCAAAAGTACAATTTGAAATCTGTAGAATTCTTTATTTAAACCTTTTCAGCAATCCTCTGAAATGAGTGTTACTCTTTTCATCATGTACATTAGAAAACTGAGACTTAGAGAAGTTAAATAATTTGATGTTCTTGATAGGTATGTATTTATCAGATGGCAGATGAGAAAATAATAAGATTAACTATGCTTCAGGACTTGACCTTTAAAAACAGAAATGTTTCAAAGAATATTCATTAAATTTTTCAGATTTTATAATAATTCTTCAGCCAGAGAAGATAAATGAACTAAACCCTCTCCTGGACCTTATTTTTTTAATACTTAAATTGAAAGTATCCTCACTAGAAAATAAAACAAAGACATATTATTGAAGAGTTTGCCTCCCAAAATGTGAAGCATTTCTTCTCTCCTTTTTGTGTGGGTTTAATTTTAATTTTGAAATCTTTTCAAAAATATTTTTATTTTGAGTTAAAGTTTTAACTATTACAAAATTTTATTCAGAAAATGATGCACTTGAATAAAGGACTGAATTTTAATATTTCTGATGGCCTTCAGCATTAGTATTTGTGGTTTTTAAAACATGGAATTTTAAGTATAAATACTGTTAGGCATTATGGTTAAATATTTATAATTATTTATAATTATATTAAATTATATTAAGTATTAAATTATATTAAATGCATAACTTTGAAATCTTCTATAGCTAAAATCTCTTGTTTTAAAACTGATTTAAGTCCTTAAATGATTGTAAAGTTTATATGTATATTTATACATATAGTTAATATGTAACTTACTCTTGTATAAATTGCAATAAAGCAAAACATTCTTGAGGAGTTAAAAATCACTCTCTAAATTCTACTTTGTAAATCTTTAAAAATTTGTAAAACTGTATCGGAATGAAAATCAGAAAATTGAGACAGTGATTACTTGTCTCTAGTAGGTAGGGAGAGGAATGTGATCAGGAAGGGATCAGTATATTAGGTACATGGTACAATTATTTTTTATATGGTAAAAATACACTTTTTAGTGTGTGAAATAAGATTTTTTAAAACTAACTTTAATATTTTAATTAGCATCTCTTTTAACAAGATTTCATGAATTTTTTTTAAATCAACATTTTATTGTTACATACACTCTGAAACATGCTTACATTTTACATAGCTAGGCTCTAAATGCCAATTTGTACATGGCCTGGAAACATATAGTTCACAAAAATATATTACTAAGTGCATGTAGAGTAGGTTATGAAATTGCAACTTTAAGAAAATGACAATGAAACAGTAAATGAAATGTATTCAAATTTATAATGCCTTGGATTTACTTCACGTCATATTGTCTGTATTACAGTTTTTCAATGGAAATTGTAGATTTTAACTTTTTGTTGGTATTATCACATATTTCCTTTGCTAATTTAATTATTTTTGCTAAGTTTTTCTTCTTTGCACAGACTAATCCATAGCAAAAACTAGAAAGACTTATTAGACTGGAAGATATAAGGAAAGATGTTAGGGTGTTTTAAAATAAACTATAGCTCTCCCTAAGCCTATACTTTTTATTTATTAGAGGTGATTTCTGTCTGCCTCATCCATGCTGTAACAGAGAACTTCAGTCTGATTCTTATAAATGGGACTCTATCATTTGTATATTTAAAGATTCTATAATTTCCATTGTGATAATGTAAATACACACTAATTTCAAAACCCCAAATAAATTCTACATAATCTGTAATTTGGAATTATCTATGTCACCCTTCGTCTGCATTTGCATAAAAATAAGTTAGCCAAGATCCTATGTCAGTATGTTTAACAACTGCAAACATTTATTGAGCATCTGTTATTTACAGAGTTCTCTGTTCAACCTGCAAATACAAATAGAAAATTTATTCTCTAAATTCAAGGAATTTATATTCTGTTTACTTGATTTAAGTTTTCTTATACTTAATGGAACCAATGGTTTTCTTTACGGTTTATCTTCTAGGATTCCTTCTCACTATCATTGCTGATTTCTTGTTATTTGAGGTCTTTTAGTCTCCCCTGCCTAGCTTTGGAATTGAAATGCAGATTACCTGTTCACCTTGTCTACTGTTTTCCTTTAAATAATCACAGAGTTACTTTAGTTTCTGAGTTTATCCAGCTATCTTCTAAAGTTATTTTAACTTCAGAGTTATGGAAAAACACCCTTTTATTGTGTCATATTTGCAGGTATTAGTGATAGAACAGAAAAATGAAGATGGAACATGGCCAAGGGGTCCTTCTACTCCTAAGTAAGTGCTCCCACTTCTTATGGCTTATTGTATGATTTTGAAGCCCTTGATGTTAGATAATCAAATCCACAATGATAGAAGAACCTAGGAGTGTATTGCAGAAATTCATGCCTTCTTTATATTTGAGTATTTTGTTCTTAGTATATAAGCTATCTAAATTTGCTCTTAGTTTGTTAGTATTTTTAAAGCTTCCAATTCAAATATATTAAGGCCTAGTGTAAATATATGGTATAAATGAGAAAGTTGCATTGTCTAATACAGTCAAATCATTAAACATTTGTTTAATTTTTTGAAGCTTTTTTGTGCTTTTTAAAAGTATCTTAAAATATTTCTTTATCAAAATGAATCTGATGTGAAAGTAATATACTTATTCAAATGAAAAGTTTTAGAATAAAAAAGAACAAACAGAGATAGAGGAGTATATGAGGTATTTTTGAGGGTAAATGAAAGAAGAATTAGGAATCTTTTTAGCTGTTTTAGAACTAATAGATCTACACTCCATTATCAAAACACAAGGCCAGTTGTGTTTAAATATACAGACTTCTCAAAGCTTTAAGAAGTAATATGGTACATGTCCGCCCCTTACTGTAATGTTTCTGTTTCTGCAAAAGGACACTTTATAATCAAACACATTAATATTTTTTCAGCAAATATTCACAGTAAGTGGGATAAATAAGGACTATAAATAGCATTGTATCAGTTCAGGTTAGGTTGCCACCAAATGAACTGTGAAAAAATTTTTAAGTTTTCAGAGCTTTGGAATTTCAGATGTTCTGATAAGGGGTTGTGAACATATATTTTGAAATTCTTAAAATAATGATATTTTTAAAAAATTAATAACAATTTAGTACATTTTAACCAAGCAAATAAAAAAATCTGCTACTTTATTTTATTTAAAACTACAATGCCCTCTGGGCGCAGTGGCACATCCCTGTAATCCCAGCACTTTGGGAGGCCAAGACCAGCCTGGCCAACATGGTGAAACCCCATCTTTACTAAAAATACAAAAATTAGCCGGGAGTGGTGATGCATCCCTGTAATCCCAGCCACTTGGGAGGCTGAGGCACGAGAATCACTTGAACCCAGGAGGCAGAGGTTGCAATGAGCTGAGATCGTGCTGCTGTACTTCCAGCCTGGGCAACAGAGTGCGACTTTCTCCAAAAAATAAATAAATATATAAATAAATAAAATAAAATACAATGTACCTTTTATAAGTGGTTTTCTATCCTTTTTATCTGACGTGAAGTTTTTTTTTTTTTTCATTTAAAAATATCATGAGAAGGCACCTAAATATGTTAATTACATGGAGGTGATTTTTATTCTTACCCTACTTAGTTGGATGTAGTACAGGGTAGAACTTAGTATAAAAGTAGAACTTTTTTTTTTTTTTTTTTGACATGGAGTCTTGCTCTGTCGCCCAGGCTAGAGTGCAGTGGCGTGATCTCGGCTCACTGCAAGCTCTGCCTCCCGGGTGCACGCCATTCTCCTGCCTCAGCCTCCCGAGTAGCTGGGACTACAGGTGCCTGCCACCACGCCTGGCTAATTTTTTTGTATTTTTGGTAGAGACGAGGTTTCACCGTGTTAGCCAGGATGGTCTTGATCTCCTGACCTCGTGATCCACCCACCTCGGCCTCCCAAAGTGCTGGGACTACAGGCGTGAGCCACCATGCCCGGCCAAAAGTAGAACTTTTATTAAGAAGATGTTAATATTAAAAGCATGTGGGTTGAATTATGTAGATTTCATAACTGATGTTTAGATAGGAATATTTTTTTGTGAACATTTACTTTTAGTCTTCAAAACAGAACCGCTGTTGTTTCCTAAATGTTTAGATTGCTATGTACTTGCTATATCTTTAAATTATTTTTGAAATTACAAAATTGTTTGTGGATTAATATTAAAAAAAAATCCATGAGTTCTAAAGATTGAAAAATCATTTCTACTTAAAATGACTGATTTTTGCCCAAAAGATAAGACTAATTTTATATTTTCTTTTATTCCCTAATAGCACAATATCATTTTTATTTATTCCAACAACTGTAGTACTTGGCTTTGTGTGAAAGAAAACACAATTACCTATGTAATACCCAACACACCATACTCATGCAGTAAATATTGGTGAATGCAGATGCTGTACTAGAGATGACAAAAGTACAATTAAGAGTCCTATTTTTCACTGAATCTACTAGTCGAATAAGGATGCCATATAGTAAAGCATAGAAAAGTTAAATATCCATTCCCTATGCAATGTAAGAAATGCTATACAGTAATATGTCATAAATTGCCAAATAATAATTTACTAGAATACAGAAAAAAATTTGCACCTGCGTATGAAAAGATTCTCAGAAAACTAAGAATAAAGGGAAATTTTAACTTGATACAGCCTGTGTACCTCAAGTCTATAGCAAAAGTTATATTTCATTGAGAAATTTTGAGCACAATTTAAATAAGAGTAGGAGATAAGAAAGAAGAAATAAAGTTCACTATTCATATATGATATAGCCATTTGTATAAAATCCAAAACAGTCAGCAAACTGCTAGAACTGAGAAAATTCAGCAAGGTTGTCTAATATAAGATTAATTTATAAAAAGTTGTTTTTTCTATACCAAGAAATCAGCAGTCTTTTTTTTTTTTCCAATGAGTAACTTCTTTATTTCTTTTTTTTTATAGTTTAATACAGTTTAATTTCTTTTTTTTTTTTTTTTACTTTTTTTTTATTATTATACTTTAGGTTTTAGGGTACATGTGCACAATGTGCAGGTTTGTTACATATGTATCCATGTGCCATGTTGATTTCCTGCACCCATTAACTCGTCATTTAGCATTAGGTATATCTCCTAATGCTGTCCCTCCCCCCTCCCCCCATCCCACAACAGTCCCCGGAGTGTGATGTTCCCCTTCCTGTGTCCATGAGTTCTCATTGTTCAATTCCCACCTATGAGTGAGAACATGTGGTGTTTGGTTTTCTGTCCTTGCGATAGTTTACTGAGAATGATGTTTTCCAGTTTCATCCATGTCCCTACAAAGGACACGAACTCATCATTTTTTATGGCTGCATAGTATTCCATGGTGTATATGTGCCACATTTTCTTTTTTTTTTTTTTAATTATACTTTAGGTTTTAGGGTACATGTGCACAATGTGCAGGTTTGTTACATATGTATCCATGTGCCATGCTAAACACTTGAAAAAGACTGCTGATTTAGCATTAGGTCCCACATTCCAGGGACCTAATGCTAAATCAGCAGTCTTTTTCAAGTGTTTTCAGCTTTGTGGGCCATATGGTCTCTGTCATAACTATAACTGCTGATGTAGTATGAAAGCAGCCTTAGACATCATGTCAAGACATGGCAATGCCTGTGTTCCAATAGAACTTTCTTTGTGAGTAGATGGCAAGCTTAGATTTGGCCTGTGAGCCATAGATTTCTAACCCCTGCCATTTATCATGAGAAACTCACTTAGAAAATAGTCTAACAAAAATTAACTTAATTAAAAATGCATAAAACCTTCATGAGAAAAAAAATCTAAGTTTATTAGAAAATAAAAGATTGTCATGTGATACATGGCTTAACCTAGTAATGCCTGTTTTCTTTAAAGCACATCAGTGTCTCCTGTTCAAAAAAAATTTTTTTTTTTTTTTTTTTAAGAAACTTGACAAATTCATTTTAAGGTTAGCATAGACCAATACAGGTCCAGAATTAGCTGAGTCAGTTTTGACAAAAAAGAGGAAGGAAGGAACACTAGACCTACAAGGTAATTGAGAGTTACTGTAAAATTATAGTAATAAAAACATAATGCTAGCAAAAGAAAGGCAAATAGATTGGTATAAACTAGTAATCTCAGAAAGATTCATGTATATTTGACAACTTGGTATATGATGTGGCACAACTAGGTAGTGAGGTTGCTTAAAGAAGATGATTACTTAGATTTAGTAGGAGTACTGGCTATTTGGAAAAAAAAGAAAACTAGATCCCTACCTTCAACTTTATATGCAAAGGCTAACTCTAGAAGGATTAAAGACCTAAACAAGAAATATAACACTTATATTTAATGAATTCACTTATATTTAGTGAATAGTAGGCTGGACATGGTGGCTCACGCCTGTAATCCCAGCACTTTGAGTGGTCAGGAGTTCAAGACCAGCCTGGCCAACATGGTGAAACCCTGCCTCTACTAGAAATACAAAAATTAGCTGGTATAGTGGTTGGCACCTGTAGTCCCAGCTACTTGGGAGGCTGAGGCAGGAGAATCACTTGAACCCAGGAGGCGGAGGTTTCAGTGAGCCAAGATCGTGCCACTGCACTCCAGCCTGGGTGACAGAGTGAGACTCTATCTGAAAATAAATAAATAAATAAATAAATAAATGTGAATAGTAGAAATTTTGGAGAATAACTATATCATAGGGATCATAGAACATCATGTTCAAATTTAGTAGATCTGATTACATCAGAATTAAGGATTTCTGTTAAAAGAACTATACACAGAGTTAAAAAGTCAGATGTCAGCTTTGGAACTTTTAAAACCTAAAGGGAATAATACCTGTAATATATTAAGAACTCCTATAAGTTAACAGAAACAAAGAGCAATAGCTTTTAAAAAATAGGTAAAAGTTACTAACATTTAAATAAAGGGTAGCCAAGTGCTGACAGGTAGATGAGAAGATAGACAAACTCACTAGTAATCAGAAAAAAATGGAAGTAAATGAGATACAATTTTTCACCCATCAAAATGACAAATATTTAAAAGTTTGCTGATGCCAAGTGTTGGGTATGGTGTAGACATCTGTGTACTTACGATGTGAGTGTAAACTAATATTGTCATTCTGTAAATCAGTCAATAGTTAATTAAATCAGAAGTGTTTAATCCCTCTGACCCAGCACTCAGAGGAATTTTTAAACAGATCTTTGAGGATATAATCTTTGTAGCTGCATAGTTTGTGGTAGTGGGGATTTGGAGATAGCCTAGCTAAATATCCATCACTGGTAAATAGAGCAAATAAGAAAAATGAAATGATAGTAACAGTGGTGAAATCTTTAAAACTAGATAAAACTTTAAAACATACAGTTGAGAGAAAGAAACAATGAGATTCATAAATATTTAAGAACATAGAAAAAGCACAGTAGAAGGAAATCGGAGTAGAGATAATAGGAAAAGAGGAAACAAGTTTGAGGAAGTATCACTTGCTAAATTTATTTATATTATATTTCTATAGTTGAAGCAAGGATACAGATTCTTTTTTCTGGATGAAGACTGGCTTAAAAAAAAACAAATGGGGCTGGGCACGGTAGCTCACGCCTATAATCCTAGCACTTTGGGAGGCCAAGGCAGGCGGATCATTTGAGGTCAGGTGTTCAAAACCAGCCTGATGAACGTGGTGAAACCCCGTCTCTCCTAAAAATACAAAAATTAGGCGTGGTAGCAGGCGCCTGTAACCCCAGCTATTGAGGAGACTGAGACAGGAGAATTGCTTGAACCCAGGAGGCAGAGGTTGCAGTGAGCCAAGATCACACCACTACACTCCAGCCTGGGTGATAGAGTGAGACTCCATCTCAAAAAAAAAAAAAAAAAAAGAATGCCTCAGTGTTCATTGAAAAGCACATTTTAGGCTGAGCAAGGTGGCTCACACCTGTAATCCTAGCATTTTGGGAGGCCAGAGGAGGAGGATCACTTGAGCCCAGGAGTTCAAGATGACTCTGTGCAACATAACAAGACCCTGTCTCTACAAAAAATAATACAAAAATTAGCCAGGTATGGTGGCATGCACCTGTAGTCTCAGCTACTCCAGAAGCTGGGGTGGGAAGATTGCATGAGCCCAGGAGTTCAAGGCTGCAAAGAGCTATGATCACACCACTGCACTCCAGCCTGTGCAACAGAGTGAGACACTGTCTCCAAAAAGGAAAAAAACAAAACAAAACAGAAAAGCATGTTATAAGCACATAATATTAGCTTAGGCAGATTTAACTCCAGCACAGGGCATGTAATTTTAGGTCCTTAGGAAGAACTTCAAGATATTAAGATATAGAACAGTTTATACTCCTCAAAATTGTCACATTTGCCAGAAGACAACCCCTGGCCTTCAAGATGGCATGAAAATGCTAGTTCTAATATATATCCCTAACCTGGAATTTGTCCATAATGTTGCATAGCACATAACCAGTTCCTAGCTAGGGTGTCAAATACCAAAGAAAAATAATTAAAGCTGTAATATGGTGATAGAAGAATCACTGGTAGAATTTATTAAAACAGTTTCCTGGGCCCCATCCTCAGAATTTCTTATTCATTATATCTGGGTGTGGCTCATTTCTAATAAGCTTGCAGGTGACACCAATGCTGTTGGTCTAAGGATGACACTCAGAAATTTTGTAAGTAATGTTTATTGACATTTACTATGTGAACCACATAGTGGCATCCAGGGTTCCCACCCCAGACCAGCAAAATGTAAATCTTTATAGTTAGCCAAGGAATTTGCATTTTAAGTACTTCATATGAGCAAGAAAATATAAGAATATTACCACAAGTAGGCACATGTGAAACCGCATGTTAGTATTTTGTCTGTTCGATACTGCTGAAAATAGAGGAACCTACTTAGTGCTCTGATGTCCTGTTGTATTGGCCCCATTTTGATTAGATTTGAAACTGTGTATCCTCACCTGAAGCATAAATTTTGGGGGGTACTTGAGAAGAAATGCTAAATATTCAAAAAATGTTAAGGGTAAAATTTAATTTAAAACATGTAGTCATTTAGGTACAAAAAAAGTATGTGTATATGCTTTTAATCAGTACCTAAAACAACTCAAAGTCTGTATTAGAAATCTAAGAACCTACCCAAAAAATACTCACTCAAAAGTTTTCTGGTCAGGCACAGTGCTCACGCCTATAATCCTAGCACTTTGGGAGGCCAAGGTGGGTGGATCACTTGAGGCTAGGAGTTCAAGACCAGCCTGGCCAACATGGTGAAACCCCATCTCCACTAAAAATACAAAAATTAGCCAGGGGTGGTGGCAGCGCCTGTAGTCCCAGCTACTTGGGAGGCTGAGGCTGGAGAATCACTTGAATGGGAAAGGTGGAGGTTGCAATGAGCTGAGATCACAACCACTGCACTCCACTTTGGGTGGCAGAGCGAGACTCTGTCTCAAAAAAAAAAAAAAGTTTTCTAACTGAATTTTTCTACTAGATAGCAACATATAATTTGAAATTTTTATATTCATGCTGCATTTTTAAACACTGCTTGTTTTATCAGGACTTGCATTTCTTATCTAGTTTTTAAGTTTGATTTCTTAAACAACCTCTTAAAAACATGATCCTTTCTAATGATACCTTAGAAAAAGTTTTCCCCCCTAGTTTTAAAAAGTCTGTTAAATTTCACTTTTTTATTTTTTTAAGGATGTTAGCATTGGGTGGATAATCTAGTTGTTTTAGTGCAGACATGTAGCTAGTAAAATCTTGGATTTCTAAACAGTGATTTTACAGTGGAATCATTATGGAAGCCTGGGGGTTCCTAAAGAGAGAATTTGATTTAAATTTATTCATTTTCATTAATTAGTCAAAAAGTATTGTCAAAAGACATGTGCTTAAGTATTTGGTGAAAAAAAAATAAAGAGTCATTGATGATTTTGAAGAGGTGATTTTTCTTGGACTAGAAAACATCCATAGAAAAATGTACCATCGTCCAGAATAGGACATGAGTGGCAGAAAAAAAAATCAAATGGAAAACTATGCTAATAGCTCTTACTCATACACTGTCCCTCTGCCATTTGTGGTGTTCTGATTAAGGGAATTCCAAATTGATGACTGAAACACTATAAACTTAATCTCATGACACAATAGTATTTTCACAGCACTGTCTTCCTGAGTGCTCTGCTTGGAGAGAGGAAGAACTTTATAAATAAAACCATTGCGTACTACTTTTTTGGTTGGGACAGATACTAAGCACCTAGGTGATTCTGCAATATTCTGTTTTTTTACACTATCTTAAATGTCTTTAGAAATTTTTAGAGAATATTTAATCCCTGTTTGCATTTATAACTGCAAAGCAGCTAAATGGATTCGGAAATGATTCATAGACTCATTTGGTTAAAAATTATTAAAATACATGTTGGCTCTAGCTATTCTTTATTCCTTGTCATTCAGCCAGTTCATACATTTCAGTAACACCAATCTTCAATTTGAAATGCAATCTGTGAACCATAAATCTAGAGTAATATTCCAAAATCTATAATTGGTTGTTGTTGTTGTTTTAAGACAGAGCCTCACTCTCATTACCCAGGCTGGAGTGCAGTGGAGCAGTCACAGCTCACTGTAGCCTCAAATTCCCAGGCTCAGGTGATCCTCCCACCTCAGCCTCCCAAGTAGCTGAGACCACAGGCACACCACCACACCTGGCTAATTTTTGGGGTTTTTTGTTCTTTTGTTCGTTTGTTTTGTTTTGTTTTTATAAAGACGAAGTTTCACCATGTTGCCGAGGCTGGTCTCAAACTCCTGGGCTCAAGCAGTCTGCCCACCTCAGCCTCCTAAAGTGCTGGGATTACAGGTGTGAGCCACCATGCCCAGCTGTTATCTTTTTAAAAGACATTTTGAATCCTTAAATTTCCTTTTGTGCTTTTTTGTATGTTGTTATTCTCATTAAGAAACAGATGTAGAATGGTGTTTTCTGAGACTTTAAAGTTTGAGGTAATGAAATAGCCAAACAAAAATGTTTAGGTTACACTTAAAGGGAACTGCAGTATGGAGTACTGAGAACTGCAGGTATGGAGTCATGTTCCTATAAATGGGAATATAAGCATATATAAATTATCTAACCAAAAATGTAGAGACAACATACCAAAACCTTAAAGAGCATCCTGAAGTAATGAAGACGGACAGTTGGCATCAAATAGAATAATCATGAAGGCTCAGGAAAACTTGTGCTGATTAAAACAAAAAATCCCTTACTTTTTAGGGATACATACATACTGTTGTGTTTTCAGGTGAAATTATGGGTGTCTAGAATTTGCTTTAAACTACTCCAGCAAAAGAGGGAGCAGGAGGGAAGCTGAAGGGATTATAGAAAAAATAAGAATGGTAGAATGTTAATTTTTGAATAGCATCCTTTTGTAGTGGTCATATGTGCTGCTGAAGCGACCACTAGAATGTTATTTTTAAAGCTAAGTTTCTGATATTAGGTACATGAGGGTTAATGTATATTTCAAAATTTCTGTAATAAAGTTTAAATAAAAATGGGTTGCAAGTTTGGTGGTTAGATTCATAATGGCTGAAAAAATTATTGTAATTTCATTTATTTAAAATGGAACATTTTATGTTATCAAATATTATATGTAAAAGTAAGCAGTCAAAATAAGGAAAAATAGAGCTATGAAAAACAATTTATATATAATATAAATCTACTTAAACTCACTTTTTTATGTCTTTAAGTACCTAACACCCTACATGGCATATAGGAAGCACACAGCAAATGCTGTTGAACTGAACTAATCTGTATCTTACAACAGTAAAAGTGTTTAATTTTTTAGGAGATTTAGAATTTTCTTTTTCTTTCAGAACTTGTCTTAGGATGATTATTAGAAATGGAGAGTGTAATGTTGGTCTTGTTTTTGTTGCTAAGATAATTTTTGTTTTATGATGTTAGGTTGTATGAAGTTAGGTTGTTTTACAATGTTGGGTTTGAAAATATAAAAATCTTTAAATAACTGTTTTGCTGTGTCAACGTTCAGACTTAACTTCTCTGTATTTTGGTTGCTTAATATGGTGGTAGATTTCCATGAGTGTTAAATGTTTAGTTGACTTACTAAAAGCAACTTATGTTTTTCTATTGAAGTAAGAGGCTCAACTTAGCCTTGAATTGCATGTTTTTAGTTGAAACATATTGGGCATAGGGAAATTCAGGTACTACAAACATTCATTTGTCAGGAGTAAGGCTGAATTTTCTCTCTTCATGAAACCACTTCAGCTAAATGGAAGTCTTACCTTTTTCTGTCTGAAGGCACGATATGTTATACCTAGCCCAAACTGGCCAAAATTAGTTTAATTCTGGGTAAGTGGTTTGATGTCTAGTTAATGTATGATATTCTTAGCATTTTTTTCTTTCCTTTTTCTAGAGAGCCACTAGAGCAGAGTTGCTAGTGAACAGTTTAATTTCCACATACGTCACAGAAAGAGAGCTAAAGGGCTCTGGTTATCATCCACAGACTGACCAGTCAACCCCTAAATAACCTGATATTAACTCCACAAATGTTAGCTAGATTGGACCATGTGTAATCTGAGTCAGAAGTCGGAATCAGAAGAGATAAATGATGCGTTATCACTCATCAGTAATGTCTGTAACAGTATTGTAAAATTGTTATACTTTACCTTTCCCTGTCGACCACATCCATCCTTACCTCTCTGATCACCTTACTATTTAAGGACAGTCCCTCTACTCTACCTATAGTATTTATCTCGATGCTTCCTGGTCCTTGCTTTTTCTTTTATTATCTCCTCTCTCCTTCATATATAAATGCCTATCATAGTGCCACACATACGGTAAACACGAGTTCATTATTTTTATTTCTTTTCTAATGTCATCTTCCCCCTCAGCCTATGAACATAGACACATCTTCATCTTTAAAACCAAAAACCATATACTTCCTCCATATACCATCCTTTAGCTTTTTTTTCTTTGACAGCCACCTACATTTAAAAGGCTATACTTAATGTTGCTTGCCACCCGTTCAGGATTTAACAGAGTTCTTATTTGTCTTTTAACCTAGTTTGTTTGACCTGTCTTTAGTATTTCTTTTTGATATCCATCTCCTAAAGAAATTCTCTGAATTTGAATGCATGATATTACCTTTTATTCCAAGGATTTTGCCTCTTTCACCAGTCCTTTTTCTGTCTAATTCGGTTCCTCTTTAGGGTTGCCACATTTGGTGTTGCAAATTGTACACAGCTCTAGGGGGCATCATTCATATCATATGTTGTCTGTGTGACAGGCCATCCCTGGCACGGTGCAGTGCAGCTTCACTAACTGCAGCAGCTCTGCTCAGACCTTAAATGCATTGACATTCACTGAATTTCTGTCAGAAGACCTCTTTTATCATACCATAGTAGGTGTTCAAAATTAGGTGATTCTATGCTAATCCTCTCCCCCAGCTCAAACTGACACAAAATATGCCATTCTGTATTTCTAGACTAGACCACTTTTCTGAATTCCAGATTTTTCATAAATTTCATGTAGGACTCACCACCTCAGATTAAACCAAATCTTTTTGCCCCTCCTTCTCCCATCCCCTCAACCTAAACGGTCTCCATTTCCTGTATTGCCTATTTCAAGTACCATCTAAGAGCCATCCTGAGTTCCTCCTCCAGCCTTTCTTCTCTTGTCTAGTTAGTCAGCAAGTCTTGCAGATTCTGCCTCCTCACCTGAAGTTTTCAAACATTTTGATCTTGGTACCCCTTTACATTCTTGAAAATTATTAAAGACCCAAAGAACTTCTGTTATATGGGTTATAGCTATTAATATTTGTCATATTCGAAATTGAAATAAGATTTTAAGGTATTTTAAAATAACAATACAAAACCATTGTATTTTGACATGATTAACACTTTTATGAAAATAACTATATTCCAAAACAATAAAATTACCAAAAAGAGCTGTATTGTTTTTTATTTTTGCAAATTTCTTTACTATCTGACTGAATAGAGGACAGCTAAATTCTTGTATATTCTTCTGCATTTAATTTATTGTAATACAATGTTTGGGTTGAAGTACATGAAGCAAATTCAGCCTCACACAGATACATAGTTGAAAAGGAGTATTTTCAGATCATTAATGCCACATCAAAACTTGACCAGTGGTGGTTTAAGTCTTAAAGTTTAATGATAGAATCTGAAACTATATCAGTGAACCTTTTATAATATTAAAATCTTTCAAATGTAAATTTCATGCATTTTGGTCATTTGGAAAATATTGATTCACTGAGTTATGCAGATCTTCCAAATGTTGACACATTTTATTCTACAATTTTTTTCAAATCACATTTTTTAAAACATCACCTATCTTATAAGAAAAGCCTAAGTATTGGGAAGCTGTCAACTTCGTGGTGTCAGAGTCAAGTTTTCCAAGATTCTAATTCTTTATCGAAAGCCCAGATTTTATCATTGGCCGCAAATACATTGTTTTCCTTAAAGATGCAGCCTTCCTTCATTCGTTTTTCAGAAAACCTCTGCTTGATAGCTGTATTAGTCCATTTTCATGCTGCTGGTAAAGACATATAGGAGACTGGGCAATTTACAAAAGAAAGAGGTTTATTGGATTTACAGTTTCACATGGCTAGCGAGGCCTCACAATCATGGTGGAAGGCAAGGAGGAGCAAGTCACATCTCAGAGAGAGCTTGTGCAGAGAAACTCCCGGTTTTTTTTTTTTTTTTTTTATTTTAAGTTCTGGGATACATGTGCAGAATATGCAGGTTTGTTACATAGCTATGCATGTGCCATGGTAGTTTACTGCACCTATCAACCCGTCATCTAGGTTTTAAGCCCCACATGCATTAGGTATTTGTCCTAATGCTGTCCCTCCCCTTGCCCCCCACCCCCAACAGGCCCTGGCGTGTGTTATTCCCCGTCCCTGTGTCCGTGTGTTCTCATTGTTCAACTCCCACTTATGAGTGAGAACATGTGGTGTTTGATTTTCTGTTCCTGTGTTAGTTTGCTGAGAATGATGGTTTCCAGCTTCATCCATGTCCCTGCAAAGGACATGAACTCATTCTTTTTTATGGCTGCATAGTATTCCATGGTGTATATGTGCCACATTTTCTTTATCCAGTCTATCAGGATGGAGATTTGGGTTGGTTCCATGTCTTTGCTATTGTAAATAGTGCTGCAATAAACATACATGTGCGTGTGTCTTTATAGTAGAATGGTTTATAATCCTTTGGGTATATACCTAGTAATGGGATTGCTGGGGCAAATGGTATTTCTGGTTCTAGATCCTTGAGGAATCGCCACACTGTCTTCCACAACGGTTGAACTAATTTATGCTCCCACCAGTAGTATAAAAGCATTCCTGTTTCTCCACATCTTCTCCAGCGTCTGTTGTTTCCTGACTTTTTAATAATCGCCATTCTGACTGGTGTGAGATGGTATCTCATTGTGGTGTGATTTACATTTCTCTAATGACCAGTGATGAAGAGCTTTTTTTCATGTTTGTTGGCTGCATAAATGTCTTCTTTTGAGAAGTGTCTGTTCATATCCTTCACCCACTTTTTGATGGGATTTTTTTTTCTCATGTAAATTCGTTTAAGTTCCTTTTAGATTCTGGATAATAGCCCTTTGTCAGATGGATAGATTGCAGAAATTTTCTCCCATTCTGTAGGTTGCCTGTTCACTCTGATGATAGATTCTTTTCCTGTGTAGAAGCTCTTTAGTTTGATTAGATCCCATTTGTCAATTTTGGCTTTTGTTGCAATTGCTTTTGGTGTTTTAGTCATGAAATCGTTGCCCATGACTGTGTCCTGAATGGTATTGCCTAGGTTTTCTTCTAGGTTTTGATGGTTTTGGGTTTTACATTTAAGTCTTTAATCTATCTTAATTTTTTATAAGGTATAAGGAAGGGGTCCAGTTTCTGTTTTCTGCATATGGCTTGCCAGTTTTCCCAGCACTGTTTATTAAATAGGGAATCATTTCCCTATTGCTTGTGTTTGTCAGGTTTGTGAAAGATCACCTGGTTGTAGATGTGTGGAGTTATTTCTGGGGTCTCTGTTCTGTTGCATTGGTCTATATATCTTTTTTGGTACCAGAACCATGCTGTTTTGGTTACTGTAGCCTTGTAGTATAGTTTGAAGTCAGGTAGTGTGATGCCTCCAGCTTTGTTATTTTTACTTAGGACTGTCTTGGCTATACAGGCTCATTTTTGGTTTCACATGAAATTTAAAGTAGTTTTTTCTAATTCTGCAAAGAATGTCAGTGGTAGCTTGATGGGAATAACATTGAATCTATAAATTACTTTGGGCAGTGTGGCCATTTTCACAGTATTGATTCTTCCTGTCTATGAGCATGGAATGTTTTTCCATTTGTTTGTGTCCTATCTTATTTCCTTGAGCAGTGGTTTGTAGTTCTCCTTGAAGAGATCCTTCACGTCCCTTGTAGATTGTATTTGTAGGTATTTTATTCCCTTTGTAGCAGTTGTGAATGGGAGTTCACTCATGATTTGGTTCTCTGCTTGTCTGTTTTTGGTGTATAGGAATGCTTGTGATTTTTGCACATTGATTTTGTGTCCTGAGATTTTGCTGAAGTTGCTTATCAGGGTTAAGGAGATTTTGGGCTGAGACAATGGGCTTTTCTAAATATACAATCATGTCATCTGCAAAAAGAGACCATTTGACTTCCTGTCTTCCTATTTAAATACTCTTTATTTCTTTCTCTTGCCTGGTTGCCCTGGCCAGAACTTCCAATACTGTGTTGAGTAGGAGTGGTGAGAGAGGGCATCCTTGTCTTCTGCCAGTTTTCAAAGGGAGTGCTTCCAGCTTTTGCCCATTCAATATGATATTGGCTATGGGTCTATCATAAATAGCTCTTATTATTTTGAGATATGTTTCATCAATAACTAGTTTGTTGAGAGTTTTTAACATGAAGGGATGTTGAATTTTATTGGAGGCGTTTTCTGCATCTATTGAGTTACTTATGTGGTTTTTGTCATTGGTTCTGTTTATGTGATGGATTACTTTTATTGATTTGCATATGTCAAACCAGCTTTGCATCCCAGGGATGAAGCTCACTTGATCATGGTGGATAAGCTTTTTGATATGCTGCTGGATTTGGTTGACCAATATTTTATTAAGGATTTTTGCATCGATGTGCATCAGGGATATTGGCCTGAAATTTTCTTTTTTTGTTGGGTCTCTGCCAGGTTTTGGTATCAGGATGATGCTGGCCCCATAAAATGAGTTAGAGAGGAGTCCCTCTTTTTCAGTTGTTTGGAATATTTTCAGAAGGAATGATATCAGCTCCTCTTTGTACCTCTGGTAGAATTTGGCTGTGAATCAGTCTGATCCTGGGCCTTTTGTGGTTGGTAGGCTATTAATTACTACCTCAATTTCAGAACTGGTTATTGGTCTATTCAGGGATTCAGCTTCTTCCTGGTTTAGTCTTGGGAGGGTGTATTTGTCCAGGAATTTATTCATTTCTTCTAGATTTTCTAGTTTATTTGCATAGAGGTGTTTATAGTACTCTCTGATGGTGGTTTTTATTTCTGTGGGATCAGTGGTGATATCCCCTTTATCATTTTTATTGTGTCTGTTTGATTCTTCTCTCTTTTCTTCATTCTTCGTTAGTCTAGCTAGCAGTCTATCTATTTTGTTATTTTTTTTCCAAAAATCCAGCTCCTGGATTCGTTTATTTTTATTTTTTGAAGGGTTCTTCCTGACTCTATCTCCTTCCGTTCTGCTCTGATCTTAGTTGTTTCTTGTCTTCTGCTAGCTTTTGAATTTGTTTGCTCTTCCTTCTTTAGTTCTTTTAATTGTGATATTAGGGTTTCAATTTCAGATCTTTCCAGCTTGCTGATATGGGCATTTAGTGCTATAAATTTCCCTCTACACACTGCTTTAGCCGTGTACCAGACATTCTGGTACATTGTCTCTTTGTTCTCATTGGTTTCAAAGAACTTCTTTATTTCTGCCTTCATTTTGTTACTTACCCAGGAGTCATTCAGGAGCAGGTTCTTCAATTTCCATGTAGTTGTGCCATTTTGGGTGAGTTTCTTATCTTGAGTTCTTACTTGATTGCACTGTGGTCTGAGAGACTGTTAGGATTTCTGTTCTTTTGCATTTGCTGAGGAGTGTTTTACTTCCATTTGTGTGGTCGATTTTAGAATAAGTGCCATGTGGCGCCGAGAAGAATGTATATTCTGTTGATTTGTGGTGAAGAGTTTGTAGATGTCTATGAGGTCCACTTGATCCAGAGCTGAATTCAAGTCCTGAATATCCTTGTTAATTTTCTGTCTCATTGATCTGTCTAGTATTGACAGTAGGGTGTTAAAGACTCCCACTATTATTGCATGGGAGTCTGAGTCTCTTTCTAGGTCTCTAAGAAATTGTTTTATGAATCTGGGTGTTCCTATATTGAGTCCACATATATTTAGGATAGTTAGCTCTTCTTGTGGCATTGATCCCTTTACCATTATGTAGTGCCCTTCTTTGTCTTTTTTGATCTTTGTTGGTTTTACGTCTGTTTTATCAGAGACTAGTATTTCAATCCCTGCTTTTTTTTTATTTATTTTTTTTTTTTTTTTTGCTTTCCATTTGCTTGGTAAATACTCCTCCAGCCCTTTATTTTGAGCCTGTGTCTGTCTTTGCATGTGAGATGGGTCTCCTGAATATAGCACACCAATGGGTCTTGACTCTTCATCAAATTTGCCAGTCTATGTCTTTTAATTGGGGCATTTAGCCCATTTATATTTAAGGCCAAATATTGTTATGTGTGAATTTGATCCGGTCATCATGATGCTAGCTGGTTTTTTTGCACATTAGTTGATGCAGTTTCTTCATAAGGTCATTGGTCATTATATTTTGGTGTGTTTTTACAGTGGCTGGTACTAGTTTTTCCTTTCCATATTTAGTGCTTCCTTCAGGAGTTCTTGTAAGGGCTGCCTGGTGGTGACAAAATCCCTCTGCATTTGCTTGTCTGGAAAGGATTTTATTTCTCCTTTGCTTCTGAAGCTTTGTTTGCCTGGATATGAAACTCTGGGTTGAAAATTCCTTTCTTTAAGAATGTTGAATATTGGCCCCCACTCTCTTCTGGCTTGTAGGGTTTCTGCAGAGAGATCTGCTGTTAGTCTGATGGGCTTCCCTTTGTAGGTGACCTGACCTTTCTCTCTGGCTGCCCTTAACATTTTTTCCTTCATTTCAACCTTGGAGAATCTGATGATTATGTGTCTTGGGGTTGATCTTCTCATGGAGTATCTTAGTGGTGGTCTCTGTATTTCCTGAATGGGAATGTTGGCCTGTCTTACTAGGTTGGGGAAGTTCTCCTGAACTAGGTTGAGGAAGTTCTCCCGAGAGTTCACGTCTCTCTGAAGTGTGTTTTCCAACTTGGTTCCATTCTCCCCGTCACTTTCAGATACACTAATCAATTGTAAGTTTGGTCTTTTCACATAGTCCCGTATTTCTTGGAGGCTTTGTTCATTCCTTTTCATTCTTTTTTCTCCAATCTTGTCTTCACACCTTATTTCAGCAAGGTGATCTTCAATCTGTGATATCCTTTCTTCCGCTTGATCAATTGAGCTATTGATAACTTGTGTATGCTTCTCTGATTTCTCGTGCTATGTTTTTCAGTTCCATCAGGCCATTTATGTTCCTCGCTAAACTGCTTATTGTAGTTAGCAGTTCTTGTAACTTTTTGTCAAGGTTCTTAGCTTCCTTGCATTGGGTTAGAACATGCTGCTTTAGTTCAGAGGAGTTTGTTATTACCCACCTTCTGAAATCTTCTGTTAATTCATCAGTCTCAGTCTCCATCCAGTTTTGTGCCCTTGCTGGAGAGGAGTTGCAATCATTTGGAGGAGAAGCAGCATTCTGGCTTTTAGAATTTTCAGCGTTTTTGCGCTGGTTTGTCCTCATCTTCGTGGATTTGTCTACCTTTGGTCTTTGAGGCTGATGACCTTTGGATGGGATTTTTGTTGGGGGTCTTTTTGTTGATGTTGTTGCTTTCTGCTTGTTTGTTTTTCTTCTAACAGTCAAGCCCCTCTTCTGCAGATCTGCTACAGTTTGCTGGAGGTCTACTCCAGACCCTGTTCACCTGGTTATCACCAGTGGAGGCTGCAGAACAGCAAAGATTGCTTCCTACTCCTTCCTCTGGAAGCTTCGTCCCAGAGGGGCACTGGCCTGATGGCAGCCGGAGCTCTCCTGTGTGAGGTGTCTGTTGACCCCTGTTGGGAGGTCTCTCCCAGGCAGGAGACACGGGGTCAGGGACCCACTTGAGGCAGCCTGTCCCTTAGCAGAGTTGGTACGCTGTGCTGGGAGAATCCCCCTTGTCAGGATCAGCTGCTCTATTCAGAGCCAGCAGCCAGGAAAGATTAAGTCCACTGAAGCTACACCCACAGCCGTCCCTCCCCCAGTTTCTCTGTCCCAGGGAGATGAGAGTTTTATCTGTAAGCCCCTGGCTGGGGCTGCTGCATTTTCTTCAGAGATGCCCTGCCCAGTGAGGAGGAATGTAGAGAAGCAGTCTGGCCACAGCCACTTCGCCACACTGTGGTGAATCCTGCCCAGTCAAAACCTCCCAGTCTCCATAGCACTGTCGGGGGAAACCACCTACTAAAGTCTCAGTAATGGCGGATGCCCCTCCCCTAAACAAGCTCAATCATCCCAGGTCAACTCCAGACTTGTGCTGGCAGTGAGAATTTTCAGCCAGTGGTTCTTAGCTTTCTGGGATCCGTGGGAGTGGGACCTGCTGAGCAAGACCACTTGGCTCCCTGGCCTCAGCCCCCTTTCCAGGGGAGTGAATGGTTCTGTCTCGCTGGCATTCCAGGCACCACTGTAGTTATGACAAAAACTCCTACAGCTAGCTCAGTGCCTGCCCAGACAGCCACTCAGTTTTGTGCTTGAAACCCAGGGCCCTGGTGGTGTAGGCACACGAGGGAATCTCCTAATCTGCAGATTGCAAAAACCATGGGAAAAGCGTAGTACCTGGGCCAGGTAGCACAGTCCCTCATGGCTTCCCTTGGCTGGAGAAGGGAGGTCCCCCAACTCCTTGCACTTCCCGGGTGAAGCAATGCCCCACCCTGCTTCTGCTCACTCTCTGTGGGTTGTACCCACTACCTAACCAGTCCCAATGAGATGGATACCTCAGTTGGAAATGCAGAAATCACCTACCTTCTCCATTGATCTCCCTGGGAACCGCAGACCAGAGCTGTTTCTATTCGGCCATCTTGGCCCCTCCCCGAAACTGCCGTTTTTAAAACCATCAGATCTCATGAGACCCATTCACTATCACGAGGACAGCATGGAAAAGACTCGCCCCCATGATTCAGTCATCTCCCACAAGGCCCATCCCACAGCACATGGGAATTACAGGAGCTACAAGATGAGATTTGGGTGGGGACACAGAGCCAAACCATATCATTCTGCCCTGGCCCCTCCCAAATCTCGTCTCTTCACATTTCAAAACCAGTCGTGCCCTCCCAACAGTCCCCCAAAGTCTGAACTCATTTCAGCATTAACTCAAAAGTACACAGTCCTGTATCTCATTCAAGACAAGGCAAGTCCCTTCCACCTATGAGCCTGTAAAATCAAAAACAAGTTAGTTACTTCCTAGATACAAGGAGGATACAGGCATTGGGTCAACACAGCCATTCCAAATGGGAGAAATTGGCCAAAACAAAGGGTCTGTAGGCCCAGTGCAAGTCCGAAATCCAGCAGGGCAGTCAAATCTTAAAGCTTCAAAATGATCTCCTTTGACTCCATGTCTCGCATCCAGGTCACGCTGGTGCAGGAGGTGGGCTCCCACGGCCTTGAGCAGCTCTTTCCCTGTGGCTTTGCAGGGTACAGCCCCACTCCTGGCTGTTTTCATGGGCCAGCATTGTCTGCAGCTTTTCCAGGTGCACAGTGCAAGCTGTCAGTAGATCTACCATTCCGGGGTCTGGAGGACAGTGGCCCTCTTCTCACAGCTCTAGTAGGTGGTGCCCCAGTAGGGACTCTGTGTGGGGGCTCCAAACCCATATTTCCCTTCCTCGCTGCCCTAGCAGAGTGTTCTCCATGAGGACCCCGCCCCTACAGCAAACTTCCGCCTGGGCATCCAGGCATTTCCATACATCCTCTGAAATCAAGGTGGAGGTTCCCAAATCTCAATTCTTGACTTCTGTACACCCACAGGCCCGACACCACATGGAAGTTGCCAAGATTTGGGGCTTCCACTCTCTGAAGCAACAGCCTGAGCTGTACCTTGGCCCCTTTTAGCCATGGCTGGAGCAGCTGAAACACAGGGTACCAAGTCCCTAGGCTGCACAGAGCAGTGTGGTCCTGGGCTCAGCCCATAAAACCATCTTTCCTTTTAGGCCTCCAGGCCTATGATGGGAGGGGCTGCTGTGAAGACCTCTGACATGCCCTGGAGACATTTTCCCGATTGTCTTGGAGATTAACATTTGGCTGCTCGGTACTTTTGCTGGCTTGAATTTCTCCTCAGAAAATGGGATTTTCATTTCTATTGCATCTTCGAGCTGCAAATTCTCCAACCTTTTATGCTCTCTTTCCATTTTAAAACTGAATGCCTTTAGCAGCACCCAAGTCACCTCCTGGTTGCTGCTTAGATTTCTTCTGCCAAATTGCCTAAATCATCTCTCCCAAGTTCAAAGTTCCACAAATCTCTAGGGCCAGGGCAAAATGCCACCAGTCTGTTTGCTAAAACATAACAAGAGTCACCCTTACTCCAGTTCACAAGTTCCTCATTTCCATCTGAGACTACCTCAGCCTAGACTTTATTGTCTATAACAGTGTCAGCATTTTGGTCAAAGCCATTCAGCAAGTCTCTAGGAAGTTTTAAACTTTCCCACATCTTCCTGTCTCCTGAGTCCTCCAAGTCTCCAGGAAGTTCCAAACTTTCCCACATTTTCCTGTCTTCTGAGTCCTCCAAACTGTTCCAACCTCTGCCTGTTACCCAGTTCCAAAATTGCTTACACATTTTCAGGTATCTTTTCAACAATGCCCCACTCTACTGGTACCAATTTACTCTTTTAGTCTGTTTTCACGCCGCTGATAAAGACATACCTGAGACTGGGCAATTTACAAAAGAAAGAGGTTCATTGGACTTAGAGTTCCACGTGTCTGGGGTGGGGGGGCCTCACAATCATGGCAGAAGGCAAGGAGGAGCAAGTCATGTCTTACATGGATGGTGGCAGGCAAAGAAAGAGAGCTTGTGCAGAAACACTCCAATTTTTGAGACCATCAGATCTCGTGAGATTCATTCACTATCACAAGAACAGCATGGGAAAGACCCACCCCCATGATTCAGTCATTTCCCACCAGGCCCCTCCCACAACACCTGGGGATTATGAAAGCTACAAGATGAGATTTGGGTGGGGACACAGAATCAAACCATATCAATAGCCAAGTTCAAATAACCACACACAGTTGTTTCCTAATGTAAAAGAGAAAAAAGAGTGGTGTCATGAAAACAATGACTGGTTCCACTTGTAGTTCATGCAGTTCAAATAACTACACAAGCTCTTCATCATGACAGCCATGATACTTCAGTTTGTAGCAGATATGCTTTATGCAAACTTACCAGTTTGTCAGATAATATTAAAAATATAAGTAAGAGTTAAGATTTAATAAAATCAGTAATTTTTTATTTTTTTCAATGTGGATATTCTCAAGTGAAACTTTTTTACTGTGGTATGGTGAAGTATAGGTTAGTGCTACTCCTTTGATTCACGCTAAGGTTTCAGCAGTTTTATCCACCATTGCTTTTGCACTATCAGTGCCAATATCCACTCAGTGAAAGAGGTCAAATAACACTTAAATAACACTTTGATATTATGAAAATAGTTTTGACCTCACCAATGGACACCTTAAAAAGGGTCTTGACGACCCCCCAGGATCCATGGACTATATACTTTGAGAACTGCTTCCTAAACATCCAAGATATGTTGCCCTTGCCCACTCTACTTTCTTAACTCCACCCCTTATTAATTCTTACCTTTGTTGTTTTTATAGTTCCCTAACTGGTCTCCCAATCTTCAGTCTTTTTCTCTTCCTTTAAAGTTCCTAGAATACAAATCTGATTTTGTTGATACCCTATTAAAATCTTTCAACATGCTCCAGCACAATTGGATAAAATCCAGATTTCTTCATAGAACATAAAAGACCCTTTATTATCATACCTACCTTAGTAACCTCTGTTCCTGTCAGTACTTCCTAGTCTTTGAGCCAAGCTGAATTTACTGGTAATTGTCTGAACACATCATGGTTTCTACATGATTTCTACATGCTATTCTTCCTACCTGTAATACTCTTACTTCCCACCTATCCCTCTAATTGTACATCATTTTTAAATCACCTTATGTTACCTACAAAATTTTATATTAGAATTTGTTATCGTACTTATATTATAGTCATTTTGCTTATATGTCATTTTTCCCTATTAGATTGTGAGCTGTTTGAGGTCAGGAACTGTGTCTTTCTTTGTATTCCCAGTACTTACCAAGGGTGAGGCATACAGTAGTCATTTAATAAGTGTTTGAGTGTTTGAATAAACTCCATAAAAATTAAAAATACAAATATAATTCCATGGTATTTCATTTTCTTTTCCTTCTAATATAGTTCTTAGAGTTGCTAATTAATAATAAAAAAGGCCACAGATGAGAAGAAAAAGAAAAAAGTGTGTGTGTGTGTGTACATATATATGTGTACACACACACATACACAGTGTGTGTGTATATACACGAAGTGTATACACTGTGCATATATATTATATATAATATATATTATCTCAGCCACTTTATTGGATGAAGCAATGGATCTTTATTTCCATAATTTTTACTGTAAGATTCAGGGGAACATTGAATTTATATATGTTTTTGAAAAGTTGTAATGAATTACATTTTAAAAAATTAACCTCCTTAATTTATTGTAACTCAGTCTCTAATCAATTTAGATGTTTTTTCCTAATTTAGAATTCTTAATGTGGAGGCAAAAATGCCAGGATATTTCCATTTTTTATTAATATTTTAAAACTACTATCTGGGAATATTAGGATTATTAAAATTACTTTTTAAATGTGTTCTATACATTGTTTTATAATAAAACTTGGTTGATTGTATTTTGTTTTTGAGTTTAGTACAGTAAAATAAAATCTTGTTAAAGGGACTTGTATCAGAAGGGTACCTAACTAGAAATCCCACTTAACAGAATCCAGTAATATATATATCATTTATCAGCTAAAAGAACCTCATTCAAAAGAAAACATTTTTTTCTAAGATTTTATAATGTGTAAAACTTTAAAAGTTAAATTAGGCCTGGTGCAGCCTGTAATCACACCTGTAGTCCCAGTGCTTTGGGAGGCTGAGGCAAGAGGATCACCTGAGGCCAGGAGTTTGAGACTAGCCTGGGCAACATGGTGAGATCTCTGTCTCTGCAAAAAAAAATTGTTTTTAAATTAGCTGGGCATGGTGGCACATGCCTATAGTTCCAGTTTCTCAGTAGGCTGAGATAGAGGAGCTCTTGAGCCTGGGAGGTCAAGGCTGCAGTGAGCTGTGATTGTGTCACTGCCCCCCAGCCTGGGCAACAACGAAACCCTGTCTCTAAAAAAAAAAAATAAAAATGAAATTTAAAATGTACATTTCTTATATTTAAAAAATTTTATTGCCCACCATTTGTTCTGCATAATGCATTGTAAATATATATATTTAGATAAATCCAAATCACTTAAAAGCAAATTTTGTAGATTATGCTTTTCTGCCTATTGACCATTTCATTGTTCGTTAGCATAATACTTAAAAGTGAATCATTTGGGGCCTCACTTATTTAGAATTTACAGTGACTGAGTCACTGTACTGAAGCCTAGCTTTTTACAGCCCCTTGCCTAGATGTTGCCTAGTAAATTAAAATAACATGTTTACAAAATTACAAGGGGAAATAAAACTTTTAGTGACCTTTACGTACTTAAATTTTTACTGTATTATAGATTTGTTGATTATAAGTCATGCCTTTAATGCATATTTGTTGATTAAAAACCAACAGTAATTGCAGTTTCTTCAAAAAGATTCTGAATTAATAAGGTATGTATACTATAGTCAGATTTATGACTTTTCCCTTTGGCCAAATACAGCATATTGGGATTATGCTTGGAATTATTTTATCTATTTTGTCCCCATTGCCTTAAATTTTTAAAAATTGGGAATGTTCTCTCATCTCTGTGTCAGTGTTGTACATAATTAGAATGCCATGGTGTACCAGTGAGAAACAAAGTAGAATAGTTTAATTCCACTGACTGATGGAAATCGATCGTAAAATATTAAAAATGGTTACCTAAACTCGGAAATGGGTATATGTAGTTAGTAGATTTATAGGAATAATGGCAAGTCTCATATTTAATTTGATAAATTTTATTTGAAAATAGTTCCCTTTTGTACTTTTATGTTTTTATAAGGAATAATACATTCAAAATTGAAAACCAAAGGATAATAGTGATTCTGCTCATAAATCTGTTTTTCAGCATTCATTTACTACAAACATTTTCATCTGTTAGTTCTTTTATTTCATAATTAATTTAAAAATTCTTCATTTTTTATCTAATTTAACATTTTCATATTTTTAAAGGTCCCCAGGTGCATCCAATTTTTCAACTTTACCAAAGATCTCTCCTTCATCTCTATCAAATAATTATAACAACATGAACAACAGAAAGTAAGCACTGAATCTTAAAAACTCTTTGTTTAATTGATCACCCTATTATGGTTGCAAAAAATCTATTGTATCTAAAATTTAGGATAAAAGTCTTAATGCATTAAAATTGGTTATCTTTTAAATTACTGGTTAGTTCTTCCATGAGTAACTTAACAAAAAAGAAAGCAAGCAATTAAATTACTTCTTGATTTAATACGTATACTGAAAGAAATAAAACACTAAAAAAATTTTATATACTAAACACTAATCATTAAAATATATTTAGAAGTTTGTTAGAACACAGTTTTTTAGGAAGAATTTAAATTCAGATGTCATTTTAGAACTAGATATGTAATCACATATAATATTTTTAAAAAGTGTGTATCAGTGATTCTCAAGTGGAAAGCACACATAAATTTTTGTTTATGAAGAAGGCAATCACTTTTTCTTGAGAAGTTCAGAAAAACAATTTCCTTACCCCTTGCCAAATAAAATTTAGAATCATGGAATTTATAAAAATTTTATTGAAGTGTGTGTTATATTGCTATAAGAAAAACAGTTGAAAGTCAAGGTTACACGGCTTCACTCTGAGTGTATTATCTTGTATTGACTCTGAGTGTATTACCTTGAACATTGACATGTTTTTTTTATTCAAAAAGGTCAAAAGAAAGCCTTTATTATTCGTAATTAGCCCAAATTATGGGAAGAATATTGATCTAGAGATGATTATCCTCCTTTTATTTTTTGACATGTATAGTGCCGTTTATGGATTAGATTGAAAGTATTTAGATATTTGCACTAACATATTAGTATTAGATATTTAATACTTATACTAATTATGTATTACTATTTACTTATACTAATTATAAAATATTAGTATTTAGATTTTTTCAGTTTCTAAATGGCATCTGATTATCTCAGTGAGTAAATTCTAAAAGACTAAAGCTACTTGGGAAATAATCTTTAAAATTAAAACACCAATAATTAAATTTATATGTTTAATTAATTTTCCCTTAAAATTTTTCTTTTGGGGGAGGATGACAAAAATAATTCCAACATACATCTGGATTATAAGTAGATGACAAGAGCTAAAATAATTTTGGAAAAGAATAATAAGAAGGATTAGTCTTAAACTAAATATCATAATGTATTATAAAGATACAAAAATTCAAACAACATAGTACTGACCCAAAAATACGCCTACATGTCAATGGAATCTAACAGATCTTTGTATAAAAAGAATTTAATGTGATGAGGAGGCATTGTGGACTAATACGAATGGGCAGATTATCCAGGAAATATGGTTGAGAAAATTGGCTCACATCTGAGAATTTCTCTCTGGAATTTGAAATCCAAGATAATTGTTAAGCATATTTTAAAAGGACAAATAAACGGAAAAAAGAACTTGTTACAAATGATAAAGGATTTATATTCTAAATATATCAAGCTCATAAAAATCAGAAATTTTCTAAGACAGTCTTAGAAACACTGGGCAATACAAGTAAAGGAATTAAATAAGGGACAAACTTTTTTTGAGGTAGGGTCTCACTCTGTCACCCAGGTTGAAGTGCAGTGTCACAATCACAGCTCCCTGCACCCTTGACCTCCCAGGCTCAAGTGATCCTCCCACCTTAGCCTCTTGAGTACTTGGATTACAGCACACACCATTACACTCCACTAATTTTTTTATTTTTATTTTCATAGAGACAGTCCCACTATGTTGCCCATGCTGGTTTCAAACTCCTGGGCTCAAGCAATCCTCCTGGCTCAGCCTCCCAAGTGCTGAGATTGCAGGCATGAGCCACCTTGCCCAGCTGGGATAAATATTTTACATTTTCACATTCACTACTGATTAGAGATATTTAAATTAAAACCATGAAAAACCTCATTTGCTTTCCCTTACCTCAGTCACATTGGGAAAAATTAAACAATGACATGTATTTTTATAACGATTCTGAGTGTTCGGAGTACTAGAATAATTTTTTCTAGCAAAATAGCTTACCAATATGAATCAAGAACATTTAAAACGTTCACATTCTTATTTCAGTAATTTGTGAAAAGATATGTGCACTATGTGTAATAATATTACAACATAGTGTAATACTAAAATACTGAAGGCACTGAATATTCAATATTACACTGTAGTATCTTCTCTTCTATTTAAAAATGTATGTGCACAGGCCAAAAAAAAAGTGAAAATAACCCCTCGTAATTTGGTTTGTATTACATGAGAGCTTTAAGTAAACTTACCAAAAGTCATTTTTTCATACTAGATAAAATATTACTTATGATTTACTCATTGCAGATGGCTATCATATTTACTATAAGAGAATTCATTTACAGGTATTTACAGTCATTCTTTGGAGAGATTTTTAACATTGTATATAGACTATATTGAATGTAGACTATATTTTGACCAGAATTACCATATTGGTATGTGTGGTCTGGTATGTTTCTGGTTTTGTTCTGTTTGCATTCTTAGTAAATACGTGACAGTATAATCTAATCTCAAAACCTCTGACTGCAGAAACTATTGAGAGAAATTAGAGTCTTAAGTTTGAATGATTCTATTATATGACGACATTATATTTTTAGCTATTTATACTTTTTTAATTCAAACACTAAAATAGCCCTGTCATATTACGGAATTTTAATAGCGAATAGTCACTGAGGTACCATGAAGCTGTGAAGCATTTTGAGCTTTAAAGTACATTTTTATGTATGGATTGTCTTTCTTAGTAAGGAACAGAGCTTAAGCATTCGTAAAATGGAAAGTTTTTTTTTTTAACCTTAAAAAACTTGAATTCCATCATATTTAAACAACTCTTTTACATACAATTTATTTCTTGAATTTCCATTCAACTTGTGGGAAGACTTCAGATAGCAATAGCATAGTTTCCTTAAAAGTATGTAAAATAGGTAATGACCTTTTTGGATTAAGTATGTTTTTGAAACCTTATATATGTGGAAATAGTATAGTCTACAAGTATAAGTAATGTATTAAAATCAATAGTTTATGAAATTTATTTATAAATTCAAGATTTAACCCTACACTGATACATTTCTAAGATATAAAATTTTCATTTCCAGAAATAAGAATATTGTTATAAAATAATTCCAAGTAATAAAGTAGACTTGGAATTATTTCATTTAAGTTTCATAAGTTTTTATTAAAAACTAGTATTATGAAAAATCCATTACTGTAATATAGTTTGTTTACCTTGTGTCATAATTTTACCTATCAGTCCCTTGTGTATTTGGTTTTGCCTCAGTTGTAATTTAAGTACATTTTTAAATATCTGTCAGATTGTCTTTCTGGTAATAGTTCTATAACCTGTATTTTTCTGCCCTGCTGTATTTGCTTTGATATATTACTAACACTGCCTTTAAAAAATATTTTTAATGTGTTTATTGTCTCAATTTGACATTCCAAATGCAGAACACATTTTTCTTTTTCTGTTAATTCATTTATATCTTTTTCTTTGAAATGAAAATGATTCCCTGTATGAGACTGAGCCATGAACAGGAACTGTGAATTTTGGAAACTACCAGAGCTAGCCATCTGGCTCTTGATAAATTTGTTAGCTAAAAGCATCATTTCATTAACTGCAAAATGGACATAATTATAGTTATGAGGATTAAATTATATATTTATAAAGTCAGGTGTCAGTGCTAGTTTAAAAGTCAATCTGACATTTTTTATAGAAAGGTAAGGTTCAATTTCACAAAAAAAGTGTATTTTTAGTGTATTTTTATTAAAGAAGGATAGATATAATACAGAATTAATCTAATATAGTATTAAAATTCCCATTACTATTACTGTAAATTTAGTTTTGCCAAGTAGCATAGCCTTAAAAGATGATGACTAGCTTAAGATCTTTAGAAAATTGTTAGTAGACATAGTCATGAAAGATACTAGAGGCTATCTTTAGGGTCCAGATTTTCATATATTTTTTGAATTATATAAACTGCTAGTTTTGATATTTTCCATGACAAGCTTTAATATTTCATTTAGAGCACACATAATATGTGGATTATAAGTGACCAATCAAGATAATATTAAAGTATCTTAAATTCATTGATTTTCATTATCATTTTTGAGCATCTAGACTATCTCAATCTTTGAGCAAAGTTGTAGATATTATTTAGGGATTTAGATTTTTTTAAAAAACAAAACCAAAAAACTGCTTTGCAAGTAAGTTTTTTGTTCATTTCTCAGTCAATAAGAATTTCTGTCCCATCAAATTCCATCATGTTGCTGCAAAGAAGAGTAGAGCTTCCAGCATCCCTTTGTGTTACAAGTGGGGAGAGACAGGATATCTGAATATACACTTATGGAATGAGCATGTAAATAGGCTTTTAGTCTTTTCACCTGCGTGTGTGTATAGGCATGAGCATGCATTTGGGCATACTTTCCTGTGTGCTCTGGCTGCTTAAATTTTACTGTAATTTTACAGCCAGAAGTTTTTTCTTTTCTGTAATGTGTAGAGTGTGTAGAAAATGCAAGCCTTGCATTTTTTAAAATAATATACAGAAGATCTTCATTTTTAGCACTAAACTTATAAAAGAAAAACAGGATTTTTTTTGTACTTCAGCTTTTTGTTGTGTGTACCCAAAGTTACACTCAATAATCCAATTATGAGCGAAAATACTTAAAATTGCTAATAGGCGCTTTGTACTTTATTAGTTACTAGGAATATAAAATAAAATGTGAATCATAGGCTAATGATCTGCCAAAAAAAGATGCACGAATTATATTTTTTGTGTTTTGTTTTAGTTTAAGTCAAGTAAATAGCTGTAAGTCTAGCAATTCCGAATCTGAATTGATCAATGTTACATTTCTTTGGCGCCTGCTGTTTTTATCTCAGGGTGGATTATTTTTTCAGAGTTGAGGGGTTGACCTTTTTTGTTTGTAGGAGAAAGGAGTGTTTTTTTAAAAAATGCAAAAACATTAGTAGGCCAACATCGTATGTGTAATTTTAGGTTGGTTTGGTTTTGTGTGTTTTCTCTGTTTGGGGGTGTGTGTGTGTGTGTGTGTGTGTGTGTGTGTGTGTGTTTACTAAAGACTTTCTTAGAACAGGTAGTATAGTTCACATAAACTCTTAAAATAATAAAGTGAGAGTGTCCTATATGCAATAATAAAGTGAAGTATTTGAAATTATAAGAAAAAACTACTTTAAAAAAGTAATACCAGGAATAAATTATAGCCAGTTGTGAATTGCTAGAGATACTGATTTATCATGCTCATTTATAAAGCTGTTTTATTTATAGTATCATTTGCTTTTAGGAAAGATCTCATTCAGGTTTTTTCTAATTAATAAAAAAAGATTGAAAGCATACTTTTGAATTATATCCAAAATATTCATCATAACATATTTTATAAGATAACCTATTAAAAAATAAGAAAGAATCCATTGTTTTTCACAAAATTATTTTTTATTATATGCGAAAGGAAGAGGGATTGTTTATTTTCTTCTTTCTAAAAATTATCCTAATTTTGTATCTTTTAGAATATTACAGTTTTTTAATATTAATATTTAAATTATCTTGAGGTTATATTTATCTAATTAAATAAACTACATTGATCTGAGAAACCAGAAGAAAGAAAAGGCAGGTAACACTGGGATATACTTGCTTAGAATCATTTTTGTATTCGTGTTTACCCAGGCTTTTTTCTGCATTTGAATACTAGTTTTTGCTGGTCTCACATAGAAACTGTAAACGGAATCTTCAGTGCATCATAACAGTGAGGTCACAGTGGCCTTGGAAATCTCTCCTCTTACCTGTAACTTTTTAAAGCATAAATCTTACTGTTTCTACCGTTTTTACTCTGTTACAATAACAGAATGCAAAAGGGTCATAAAGGAGATGATTTGTTGCTGCGGCTGGTGTTTAAAATTGGAATGTTTTAAATTTGATGGAGCAATGGGGAATGGAGTAAGCTGTAAAGCTGCTCCAGTTAATCAAAGGTAGAAAGATATAATAGTGGTTTGTATTGGTTGGTGTGGGATATGAGAGTTATTTTGTTGATTGGATAAGGAGTATCTTAATTCAGAGTGAGTTATTGTTTGAGGTTCAAGTCTTTAAAAAAGTATCTGAGTTGAGTACTTTATAAAAGAAATTTAATGATCAACCACATATCTCATAAATAGGCCTAAAGTACTCTTTATTATAAATATGTTATAATATAATTGGCTGCATTATGAAAATATTTTTTTCTTCCAGTGTGAAAAACTCAAATTACTGTCTCCCATCATATACTGCTTATAAGAACTATGATTATTCAGAACCTGGAAGAAACAATGAACAGCCAGGCCTTTGTGGCCTAAGTAACTTGGGAAATACGTGTTTCATGAACTCAGCTATTCAGGTAGGTCTTTGTAAACAAAGTGAAACTCATGTTTCCTGGAATTCTGTAATACAAGAAGATAAAGTTGGGTTTTTCATGCCAGAACATGAGTATATGTTTTGAAAGTTCATTTTTCATTGAAGATTTAAGCATACATATTTGACTCATTCATTCTACTACTGGTAGTAGAATATATGTTTCTCAATTAGGTGACATGTGATTGATTAACATAATGTACGAGATTATATATATATCACTTTGCAAAAACATAATATCAAACAGAAAACTTAAGCTGTCTAAAAAGGGGGCGGGGAAAGCAAAAAAACTAGTGAGTTTCCTCCATTATTCAGTAGAAGTCTGTTGCACTTTTTTTTTCTTTTTTTCTTTTTTTTTTTTTTTTGTCTTAATGGGAAATTAAAATTTTAAAAAGGAAAACCTTGGGAACTTCTTTTTGTATACATATTTTAACAAATCACTTTCCCTTAAAGGTCTTTTAATTTGGGGATATAAGAGATAACTACCTTTCCCCTGCCCCCACCCCCTTTTTCTTTTCTTTCTGCTCTAGTCTATATCCTCTTTCAACTTAACTTGTTAAATATTTATGTCTTTGATTGATTCTGAAGTAATGAGAGAGATATATTTTTTAATATCACTGTTACTGTGTATACACTTACGGCTGGTTATTTTATTCCCCTTTTACAGATAAAATTTCTGTGTTTATAAAAGCTTAGAATAATGGCAAACCGTTTTTGATATTTGAATTTTAACCTTTTTTTTTGTCAGTCCCTTTTGTGAATTCTGGATTTTTAGTTTTAAATCTAAACTTTTCTGTTCTCTATTCATATTTTTTTGTTGAATCTCCTATGCCCAGGAGGCAGCCTCGAAAGATATAGATTAAATGCAGGGTATAGATTGAGAAGGACATTATTAGACATCTTTCTCACTGAGAAAAGGATGACTCTTCACCATTCAGTATTCTAAGTGAATCTTTTTGTACATCATCATTCATACAGCTATTTCCTAAATTAACCATTGCCTTTATAGCATTCTTGGAAATTAGAATCTGTCATACACTATAGGCCAGGAGTTAGCATCCTTTTAGAAATTAAGTGGGGAAGGCATAATCAATTTCTGGTATTTTGCTTTAGAGTTGAACCACTTGGGAAGTGGCCTATCTGCCTAAGCAGATAGGTTAATATATAGGTTAATAAACTCTTCCTTTAAATCTTCAAATGAGTAATCCTGCTCATAGTATAGAGTGAATTACTTTATTCAAAATAGTTTTTCAAGAATTCTAGCACTAGTTAAACATATTTTAAATTACAAATTTAAATTTTTATCTTTATTTTTCTAGATTAGGAAGAAAGCCAAAATGTATTATTATCCTAATAGTTAAATAACAAAGTAAAGTACATGGGTGCTTAGCTTTCAGAGATAGGAATGGGACAGACAAATTATAATATCTGTTGGACCATCTCTGGAACATGTTTTACGTAAATTGTGGTTATACCAGTACTAGAAAACCCTGTTCTCAGATCACCAAGTTATATTAATTTTTATATACCTCTTTATCCTTGAACTGCCAAAATTACTTTGGTTCCAGATGCTTGATATCAGCTAGAGTTTTTTTTTTCCTAGTATAGAAAACCAATCTTGGTGCTTTTTCGTAAATGTTACTAAAATATTTCAACAATGTAGGGATTCAAAATTTGAATCTGTCAGGAGAGCACAAGAATTTGTGTTGATGCTAATCATTCATGGGAGGCTTGGGCCAGCATTCAGACTAAATTCCTTCTAAAGCAATACTACATCCTAGTTTTCTGTGCCTTTGATACATCTGTTTAGTATTGTCTACATATGGTTAACTGCAATTTCTCAGAAATAGGTATTCAAATTCAATCTTTTAACCAGCTAGGTTGAGCTAGATTTGGCATTGTTTAGCTTTCTTGCATGTTATGTTTAAGGTGTGAGGATCTTCAGTTTATTCATTTTTGCTTCTATTCAAAACTATTTTATTAGAATAAATTGATAGCTCTATTGCAGACCCTCCTAATATATTTTACCATCACGTATTCCATTTCATCTGAGACATAGCCGTGAGCATGATGGTTTATAATTTTATGGTAATAGCCATAAAATTTTTTGACGAAAATTTTAGCACTGAGTATTTTAAGCAGTGGATATTATTTCATGACTATCACTTTATTTAATTGGAAACTATATTGTCTCTAAAATAAAATTATTCAAACAATTTGGAGAAGAGAAAAACGAGTTTTTATTTGTGCTGCTTTTAGCTTTTAGTTCACATCTGGAATTAGAAAAGCTAGGCCTTTAGTTTTACTTTCTTAAAACTTAAATGATTTTTAATTGATTAAGATGTCAGCTATCGAGCTGAAAATTGACTGTAAGAGGGTCAAAATGGTGGCAGTAGCCTTTACTCCTCTATTTCACAAAAATTCATGTAAGTTCATAGATCCAAAAATAAAAAGGGTAATAGATAACTAATAGATTAGATTCTTTAAATAGGTTTTGTCAGATACTATTTGTTCAATTATGCTTTTTTCAAGTTTCCTTGTAACTTCTTTGAAATTGAAGGCAATTTTCATGAATTTTAGAAAATATTATCAATATTATCTCTACTGACAATTTGAATTTGAATGTAACCTCTTAAATTAATTCAGTGTCCTCCAAATTGAAGTGTTCATTTCAGCACATAAGGTATAGTATTAACATATGTTAAAAAAAAAAAAGAGTGTAAAAAAGTATACTTTTTTAATGTAAGCGTGGGTTATACTTAGCCCATCAGTAGCCTTGAGATAGTGAAATCTTTTGACCACAAATGATTAAAAACTAAGCAGCACCAATCTGAGTGTGATTTAACATTATTACTGTTAAATTAAATAATAACAGTAAATATCATTAAATTAAATAATAATGATATTGGTACTTAAGATTTTCTGATATAATGGTATGAATGAGTATTAACCTTTTCTGGTGAATATGGTACTGCCATATAGCACAGTAAAAAATAACAATATAACAGTTTGTCCAGGAATGGTGACTCATGCCTATAATCCCAGCAGTTTAGGAGGCTGAGGCGGGTGGAGCACCTGAGGTCAAGAGTTTGAGACCAGCCTGGCCAACATGATGAAAGCTCGTCTCTACTAAAAAATACAAAAATTAGCCGGGCATGATGGCAGGCACCTGTAATCCCAGCTACTCGGGAGGCTAAGGCAGGAGCATCGCTTGAACCTGGGAGGCGGAGGTTGCAGTGAGCCAAGATTACGCCATTACACTCCAGCCTGGGTGACAAGAGCAAAACTCCATCTCAAAAATAAATAAACAAATGACAATTTAAAATAATGTGAATTTTAAAACAATGCAGTATAACAATTAACATAGCATTTACATTTTATTAAGTATTGTAACAAATCTAGAGATGATTTAAAGTATATGTGAAGATATATGTAGGTTATATACAAATACAACACCATTTTATATCAAGAACTTGAGCATCTATGGATTTTGGTATCACCAAGGTGGAGAGGGGGGCTCCCGTGGCCAATCCCCTATGGATACCAAGAACAACTGTATATCCTGAACTTATGAAGATTATAGCCTAGATATTGTGATTTTCAAACGCTTTGTATTTTAGCATCAAAACCTTTTTTTTTAAGTTACCGTGGAAAGTTTAATTGTGTCCTCAATATTTAAGTAGATATGGTAAAATTGCTTTGGTTGGGTGAAGTTCCCAGAACCCCATCTGCTTTCCTTTACTTTCCACAATGGCCCCAGAAGCTTTCTCATGTAATCCCAGGACTCTGAGGAACAGTTTGAAAGCCAAAGTCTGGCTTGAAAAAAAAAAAGAAAAGAAACACATAAAAAACTAATAATACAGGTTAAGATCACAGTTTATGGAGTTACACTACTTGGATTAAAAGCATGGCTTTCCTGCCTATTATAATAACTGTATTTCCCTAGACAAGTTAATTCCACAATTCATTTTTCTCATCGTCTGACAAGAAAATAATAGTACCCTATCTTAGGAGTTTTGTAAGGGTTACGTGGGTTAATGGTTTTAACTCGTAGGATACTGACTGGCACATTATAAACACAGAATACGTATTATGTAGAAATTATCTCATCTTTTTTTTAAATTCAACAAGTGGAGATTCTGTCCTCCATAACCATTGTGTCTGTTCTCTTTTCTTGAGTCTTTTTCCACGTGGACCTTAGTGGACTAAGAAGAAATAATTGAGTGTATTTTTATTTTTCATGTAGTGTTATTGCAATAATGGTATTTATCATCTCTTTAATTTCTGAACTATGCTAATTTAACTCTTCCTAGGCAAGCTGATAAGTAAGGGATATAATAGCATAGAATTGTTTGAATATTCTATCTGTAGGGCATTTGGAAATTCAAAATTCTTGAGTTTGGTTACCCCTCACCCCTGCCTCCTGAGTAGTTATGATTATAGGCATATACCACCATGTCCCATTGCTTCAAATAATATAATAAGATAGTTTTCTAGTGCCCTAAATCTGTTACTCCATCTAGAGAATGCCTAGTTTTTATTTTGCATTATTGGTGATAATTTTAATTAGCATTAGTTCAGTAGATTCAAGAGCACTCCAACCCTTGTCTTTTTCATTGTCAAGGCCTACCTAGGAGGCTCATGGTTAGTTTCCTGGATGAAGCATCTCCTCAGATGGATTTGAAGCAGAAGAGTAATGTAGTATTTTCCACTGGAAAGCAGCATGGCATAAGATGGTTATTTTCAAAATCTTTACTTGGACATAATAGAGTGCCTTAAATAGATTCTAGGAAGTCATTGGAAAAAATGATACTAATCATAGACTTATTCATTATTCCTGTCATAAAATATAAAATAAGTTGGGATTTCAAGCATTTTTAAAGTCAGCTTTTTTTTCTATAATCTGTTGATTAGGAAAACATAATTTCAAAAATTTAGAAGAATGTTAAATAGAAAGTTTAAACTTTTTTAAAGATTTAATTTAAGAGAATAAGTAATACTACACAGAAATAACATTTTTAAGAAACTAGATAGATCTTCATTACATTGTAAAACAGAGAAAAAGTTATTTCTGAAGCTGTTATTTCTATGTTACATTACTTCAACTAGCCTGCTCTTACCTTGAGACTTTCTTTTTGCATTTATTGGAACTCAGTTTCTTAGAAGTCCAGTTTAACACGAAACCTTCTAATTTTATTTAAATTACCAACCTTATATTTAAATGAATATAGTTTTCATCTTAAAAGGAAAAACCTCACTTCTGAGACACAAAACCCTTTTTAAAAAATAGTTTAGGATCTTATATTTGTTCTGATAAACTGAGAATGTGGCTAATGAAAAATTTAAAACTACTACTTCCTAGGTCAGGTTTTCATCCTAATCCAGGATGTTAAACTCAATTATGTGAGTTCCTTTCATGTTATGTGCCAGAAATTACATAGCAAATTGTCATCAAAAATATATTCAATCCTCTATCAAATGACAACTCAGTCAGGTCATCTATCCATTTTGATAAAAGCAAAAAGAAAAAATGGAAACAACCTTACTTGCATTAGAACCATTCATTTTTCTCAACATGGATACCAATGTTTTTACTTTTCCCTTTGGACTAGAATAGCCCTTCCTTTTTGAAAGAGAACAGAGGTGGGAAAGAAGAACCTACGTTCTCAGACAGATTATTTTAAGAAAGAGTATATATGGGATAGTTCTGTAAAAATTTAGTGTTCAAAACTAGGGGAGAAATGGTATCTCTAAAAGAATGCCTTGCACTTGTGTAACTTGGCTAATAATGATTTATTATGAAAACATGCCTTTCTTAATCTCAGATGGAGACATGAGATTTGATTTGTCGCTGTTCACATTCTTCTCAGTGAATAAGCAAAATTCCCTAAGATTAGTGCCTCTTTCTGAATTAATACAGGTTTTTATGTGTTTTATCTGTCCCTAATTCTGTAATAGGAAAATGACATAATAGAGATCTTAGAGAAATAGAGAGGTTCTTTTGAAGAGTTGTAAATTATTGCATCTAATTCTAAAATACAAAAAGGTTTTACTATCCTGGCTAGGAAAGGCCAACACCAATTTAATAATAAACTTATTAGATAGTATTGTAGTGACTACATCTTATAACAGAAGTTATTAATATAATAAGGCTGAAGTATCTTGTATCAATTTTTGTAATTATTTCAAGGATTTTTTTGTAATTAAAAGCAAAACAAAAGAAATGTCAATCTGTAGTCTGTAATGGGAACTACAGATTTGCTCCCTCCCTCCAAGAAAATAAAAGGAAAGAAAAACCTATTTCAGATTTACTTCTCTTACTTAAAATCAAGCAGCTCATTTTTTTGATGTCAAAATGTTTTCTAAAAGATTACCATTTACTTCTTTACAATGATTTATAAACTATTCAGCAGGGAGAGGGTCAGTGAGTTGGTTACTTAAACCATTGTTTGATTAATAGTAATATCTAAATCAATTACTAGTTCTCATATAAACCCATATTAAAACATTAACAGCCCTGTATTGAACCTGCAGCCTCTGTTAAGAGCAGTACCCTTCTTTGTATAATGCAGGGTTTTTTTTATATTGTTTTTCACTTAATTTTCTCTTCACAGAGGTCTGTGAGTTAGGGTGTAAGTATCTCTATTCCACTAATGAGGAAATTGAAGCAAGGAAAGTTTGACTTCCAGTCACTAAGACAAGTTATTATGAGTTATTATTCAGTACATTTTGAGATCATGTATTTTTTTGAAATTATGCCAGTCAACCTATAAGAAATGCTTATGTTTTGTTTTTTGTGGTAAAATATAACAGAATTTGCCAGTATAACCATTTTAAGTGTATAGTGACATTAAGTATATTCACATGTTGTACAATTATTAAAAATGTTTTTGTGTTTAGTTCAAATAATTGGCCCCCATAATACAAGATGCTCTCTTTAAGTAGCATTAATGTTGTGCCATTTAAAACAATTTCCCTAGGAGGTTATATACACACTTATTCATTTGATGTGTAGAATGTTGAAAACTATTCAAGTACTCCTTTTGGAATTGCTTTTATTCTTCTGAGTATCACTGGTGGATATTTTTCATCCTTCAGTGACAAAGTTGATTTTCGAAAGCCAGAAGTTATTCAGAGCACTATTTTCAAAATATTGTAGATTATCAAGCTGGGTAATTTTTTTCAAGTAATTCATAAGTAATGAATGACTTATGAAGTCATTTACTCAGCAAATATTTATTGAAGGTCTATTAGGTGACTTTCTCATAATCACTAATTATGCCATGATGAACAAAACAGCTTTTTCCCATGGAGTTTACAGTCTAATGAGGGAGATAAATATTAAATCAATCATGAATTATGATAAGTATCATGAAAGATAAAGTAGAGTGCTAACAGGAGCTTGGAGAGCACCTGATGGAAGCTGGGTGTCATATTTACCAAAAGTAACATGAGCTTTGACCAAAGAATATGTATGAGTTTGGCAGGTGAAGCTAGAAGGACCAAAAACATGTGCAAAGCCGCTAAGAAGGGCAAGTTTGAGGAACCAGAAGTGTAGTTTGTGGAATAACGTATGAAGGGGAGTGAAACAAAATGAGTTTGAAGGAGTAGGCAAAAGCCAGATCATATAGGGAGAATTTAGATTTTAATGTTACAAAGGCACTAGAGGTTTCAGGCTACCATCTTCTTATCTGGTTCATTCCATTTGTCAGCTAGCTGGTTTCTTTGCTTCTATCCTTACCTTCCACAATCTGTTCTTAAAAGAACAGCCAGCAATTTGTTTCAAACCTAAGGCATTTTCTATTACTTAGGCAATAACACAAAATGCCTTCTCATTTCACTCAATGATCAACGAAAGCCAGAGTCCTTAAAAAAATGTACAAAGCCCTGTAGGATCTGGCCCCATGCTAGCTTATTTCCTGTCACTTACCTCCATGCTTACCTTGTTCCATCCTCACCCTCACACATGCCAAGAGCGTGCCTGCCTTAGGGTCTCTGAACTTGCAGTTTCCTATACCTGTAATGTTCTTCCTCTAAATATATATATTCTTGTTCTCTCACTTCCATTAGGTTGCTATTATCTATCAGTCAGGTCCTTCCTCAGTCACCCTGTAAATAGTGACTGCCCCACATTCCACACAGTACTCATAACCATCTGGCATGCTTTATTTCTATTAGGGTTTTTTGTTTGTCTGTGTATCTTCCCCTACTCCCAACACAGACACCCTCTCCCCGCGTCCCCACCCCGTGCTCTCTCCCTCTCTCCCTCTCTCCCTCTCCCATGACTGCTGGGATTTTGTTTTAGTCACTATTGTAGCCCCATTGCCTGGAATAGTGTCTGGCATGTAGAAGGCACTCAAATTAGTGAAAGGTGAAGGGAATCACAAGTGTCTCTCTAGTTTTTGGCTTATATATCATAATGATAGATGTAACCATTTAATGAAATTCCAGAGTAGTAGGAAGAAGAACATAGTAGGAGAAATAAATTTGGGGTGGGGAGGAGATTATGAGTTAATTTTAGGCATGTTCAGTTTATGATGTCTGTGAAACATCCAAGCAGATAGATCATAGACAGTTGGATATGCTAGTGTGGAATATAGAACAGAGGCCTAAGCTGGAAATAAAAATCTGCGTGTTGTAGATGGTATTTAAAATCATAGAAATGGTTGTGTCTAAATGAGGGCATCTATGAAAAAGACATCTGAGAACTAAGCCCTACAATGCATTTGAATGGAGGAATGAGACTTCGTTTGCAATAGGAGGAAAGAAAGGGATTACGGATGCAAGCAATGTCTAGATTTTCTGATGGCTTCCATTATCCCCAAAATACAAGACTAGATCACTAGCTAAGAATGAAAGGGTAAGAAGATTGCTCAGCAGTATTGAGGTCTCATTTGATATTGGAGATCATCAACTTAGAATGGTATAAATGTATTCACTTGAAATTTTTTCCAACAATGTTCAGTTACATGGTGCATAAAACATGCCTAGATTCATCTAGAGTTGGAAAGAGAAAGGGGCAAAGGAGTTATTAATAAAAAGCAACCAAACTTGTTTTCTTGTTTTTACTTATTTATTTATTTATTTATTTAGTGAATGGAATTATTTTTTAGTTTTTCTTTTTTATCATATTATTATACTTTAAGTTCTGGGGTACATGTGCACAACATGCAGTTTTGTTACATAGGTATACACGTTCCAAGGTGGTTTGCTGTACTCATCAACCTGTCACCTTCATTAGGTATTTCTCCTAATGCTATCCCTCCCCTAGCCCCCCAACCCCCAATAAGCTCTGGTGTGTGATGTTCCCCTCCCTGTGTCCGTGTGTTCTCACTTTTCAACTCCCACTTATGAGTGAGAACATGCAGTGTTTGATTTTCTGTTGTTGTGATAGTTTGCTGAGAATGATGGTTTCCAGCTTCATCCATGTCCCTGCAAAGGACATGAACTCATCCTTTTTTATGGCTGCATAGTATTCCATGATGTATATGTGCCACTTTTTTTTATGCAGTCTGTCATTGATGGACATTTGGGTTGTTTCCAAGTCTTTGCTATTGTGAAAAGTGCCGCAATAAGCATGTGTGTGCATGTGTCTTTTTAATCGAATGATTTATAATCCTTTGGGTACATACCCAATAATGGGATTGCTGGGTCAAATGGTATTTCTAGTTCTAGATCCTTGAGGAATCACCACACTGTCTTCCACAATGGTTGAACTAATATACACTCCTACCAACAGTGTAAAAGCCTTCCTATTTCACCACATCCTCTCCAGCATCTGTTGTTTCCTGACTTTCTAATGATCACCATTCTAACTGGTATATGAGATGGTATCTCATTGTGATTTTGATTTGCATTTCTCTGTAATGACCAGTGATGATGAGCTTTTTTTAATATGTTTGTTGGCTGCGTGTCTTCGAGAAGTGTCTGTTCATATCCTTTGCCCACTTGTTGATGGGGTTGTCTGCTTTTTCTTGTAAATTTGTTTAAGTTCTTGGTAGATTCTGCATGTTAGCCCTTTGTCAGATGGATAGATTGCAAAAATTTTCTCCCATTCTGTAGTTTGCCTGTTCATGCTGATGATAGTTTCTTTTCCTGTGCAGAAGCTTTTTAGTTTAATTAGATCCCATTTGTCAATTTTGACTTTTGTTGCCATTGCTTTTGGTGTTTTAGACATGAAGTCTTTGCTCATGCCTGTGTCCTAAATGGTATTGCCTAGGTTTTCTTCTAGGATTTTTATGGTTTTAGGTCTTACATTTAAGTCCTTAATCCATCTTGAATTGATTTTTGTATAAGTTGTAAGGAAGGGTCCAGTTTCTGTTTTCTGCCTATGGCTAGCCAGTTTTCCCAACAACATTTATTAAATAGAGAATCCTTTCACCATTGCTTGTTTGTGTCAGGTTTGTCAAAGATCAGATTGTTGTAAATGTGTGGTGTTATTTCTGATGCCTCTGTTCTGTTCCATTGGTCTATATATCTGTTTTGGTACCAGTACCATGCTGTTTTGGCTACTGTAGCCTTGTAGTATAGTTTAAAGTCAGGTAATGTGATGCCTTCAGCTTTGTTCTCTTTGCTTAGGATTGTCTTGGCTATGCCGGCTCTTTTCTGGTTCCATATGAAGTTTAAAGTAGTTTTTTCCAATTCTGTGAAGAAAGTCAGTGGTAGCTTGATGGGGATAGCATTGAATATAAATCACTTTGGGCAGTATGGCCATTTTCACGATATTGATTCTTCCTATCCATGAGCATGGAATGTTTTTCCATTTGTTTGTGTCCTCTCTTATTTCCTTGAGCAGCGGTTTGTAGTTCTCCTTGAAGAGGTCCTTCACATCCCTTGTAAGTGGTATTCCTAGGTATTTTATTCCCTTAGTAGCAATTGTGAATGGAAGTGCACTCATGATTTGGCTCTCTGTTTACCTGTTATTGGTATATAGGAATGCTTGTGATTTTTGCACATTGATTTTGTATCCTGAGACTTTGCTGAAGTTGCTTATCAGGTTAAGGAGATTTAGGGCTGAGACGATGGGGTTTTCTAAATATACAATCATGTCATCTGCAAACAGAGACAATTTGACTTCCTCTTTTCCTGTTTGAATACCCTTTATTTCTTTCTCTTGCCTGATTGCCCTAGCCAGAACTTCCAATAATATGTTGAATAGGAGTGGTGAGAGAGGGCATCCCTGTCTTGTGCCAGTTTTCAAAGGAATGCTTCCAGTGTTTGCCCATTCAGTATGATATTGACTGTGGGTTTGTCATAAATAGCTCTTATTATTTTGAGATACATTCCATCAATACCTAGTTTATTGAGAGTTTTTAGCATGAAAGGGTGTTGAATTTTGTCAAAGGCCTTTTCTGCATCTATTGAGATATTCATGTGGTTTTTGTCATTGGTTCTGTTTATGTGATGGATTACTTTTATTGATTTGCGTATGTTGAACCAGCCTTGCATCCCAGGGATGAAGCCGACTTAATCATGGTGGATAAGCTTTTTGATGTGGTGCTGGATTCGGTTTGCCAGTATTTTCTTGAGGATTTTCACGTCGATGTTCATCAGGGATATTGGCCTGAAATTTTCTGTTTTTGTTGTGTCTCTGCCAGGTTTTGGTATCAGGATGATGCCGGCCTCATAAAATGAGTTAGGGTGGAGTCCCTCTTTTGTATTGTTTGGAATAGTTTGAGCTGCTCTTTGTACCTCTGGTAGAATTGAGCTGTGAATCCCCATGTGGTCGTGGAATGTTTTTGGTAGGTAGACTATTAATTACTGCCTCAATTTCGGAGTTGTTTTTTTTTTGTTTGTTTGTTTTTTGTTTTTTTGAGATGGAGTCTCGCTCTGTCGCCCAGGCTGGAGTGCAGTGGCGCAATCTCAGCTCACTGCAAGCTCAGCCACCTGGGTTCATGCTATTCTCCAGCCTCAGCCTCCCGAGTAGCTGGGACTACAGGCACCTGCCACCATACCTGGATAATTTTTTGTATTTTTTAGCGGAAATGGGGTTTCACCATATTAGCCAGGATGGTCTCGATCTCCTGACCTCGTGATCCGCCTGCCTCGGTCTCCCCAAGTAATTTCAGACTTTTTTATAGGCCTATTCAGGGATTTGACTTCTTCCTGGTTTAGTCTTGGGAGAGTGTGTATGTCCAGGAATTTATCCATTTCTTCTAGATTTTCTAGTTTATTTGCACAGAGGTGTTTATAGTATTCTCTGATGGTAGTTTTTATTTCTGTGGGGTCAGTGGTGATAACCCCTTTATCATTTTTTATTGCATCTATTTGATTCTTCTCTTCTTTATTAGTCTGGCTAGCGGTCTATTTTGTTTATCTTTTCAAAAAACTAGCTCTTGGATTCATTGATTTTTTCGAAGGGTTTTTCATGTCTCTATCTCCTTCAGTTCTTCTCTGATCTTAGTTATCTCTTGTCTTCTGCTAGCTTTTGAATTTGTTTGCTCTTGCTTCTCTAGTTCTTTTGTGATGTTAAGTCGATTTTAGATTTTTCCTGCTTTCTCTTGTGGGCATTTAGTGCTACAAATTTCCCTCTACACACTGCTTTGAATGTGTCCCAGAGATTCTGGTACGTTGTATCTTTGTTCTCATTGGTTTCAAAGAACATCTTTATTTCTGCCTTCATTTCATTATTTACCCAGTAGTCATTCAGGAGGAGGTTGTTCAGTTTCCATGTAGTTGTGCAGTTTTGAGTCAGTTTCTTAATCCTGAGTTCTAATTTGATCGCACTGTGGTCTGAGAGACTGTTTGTTATGATTTCCGTTCTTTTGCATTTGCTGAGGAGTGTTTTACTTCTAATTATTTGGTCAATTTTAGAATAAGTACAATGAGGTGCTGAGAAGAATGTATGTTTTGTTGATTTGGGGTGGTGAGTTCTGTAAATGTCTATTAGGTCCACTTCGTCCAGAGCTGAGTTCAAGTCCCGAATATCCTTGTTAATTTTCTGTCTCATTGATCTGTTTAATATTGACAGTGGGGTGTTAAAATCGTCCACGATTACTGTGTGGGAGTCTAAGTCTCTTTGTAGTTCTCTAAGAACTTGCTTTATGAATCTGGGTGCTCCTGTGTTGGGTGCATACATATTTAGGATAGTTAGCTCTTCTTGATGCATTGATCCCTTTACCAGTATGTAATGCCCTTCTTTGTCTCTTTTGATCCTTGTTGGTTTAAAGTATGTTTTATCAAAGATTACACAACTCCTGCTTTTTTTTTTTTTTTTTTGCTTTCCATTTGGTTGGTAAATATTCCTCCATCCCTTTATTTCGAGCCGACGTGTGTCTTTGCACATGAGATGGGTCTCCTGAATACAGCACATTGATGGGTCTTGACTCTTTATCCAATTTGCCTGTGTCTTTTAATTGAGGTATTCAGCCCATTTACATTTAAGGTGAATATTTGTTATGTGTGAATTTGATCCTGTCATTATGATAGTAGCTGGTTATTTTGCCCATTAGTTAATGCAGTTTCTTCATAGTGTTGATGGTCTTTACAATTTGGTATATTTTTGCAGTGGCTGGTACCGGTTGTTCCTTTCCGTGTTTTTGTAGCTAATTTATTTAGCTGACTCAACAAGCATCCATTGAGTCTCTACTGTGTGCCACGCATTGTTCTAGACACTGGCATACCTAATTTTAAAAGACAGTACTTGTCCTCTAGAAGTTCATGGTTTAGTGAATAAGGTAGACATATAAATAAGATATAATATGTTATATAATAGAAAACATGATCAGCAAAATGTCATGGAAGCAAAGTTCTTTCTTTGAGTCATTGGGACATAAGTGAGGCTTTATCAGGAAGCTGAAATTTGAGTCACATTTTTATTTCATTTATTAGAGCACATTACTGTCCATTGCAACTTATATGTTCATTTGGTCATAAAATAGAGAATTACCAGAGATGCAAATTAAAACATTATAGCTTATGCTAGTTTCTACATTTTTTTCACCTCAGAAATTCCCGTATCAGAAATCCGTTTTGCCACAGCAAAAACACATTGTTCACACCCTCAATAAAAACATATTGGAATCCTTTATATGCCAACTGGTTTTTTTTTTCCTTTTTTTTTTCCTGCTACCTGATTTTTTTATTTTTTCATATGCCAACTATTGGTACTTTTTCACACATGTGCCAGCTCTAAAAAGAGGAGGACCTAAAATATCTTGAGCAATATATAATGCTTATTCTTAATGCCTCAATTATATACCAGATTTGGTGTATATCACATAATGCTGCTTCTGTTATATACTATATTTGATACATAATTGAGGCATTATGAATAATTTCTAGGGCTTTTCTAAGTGCAGTTTTCTATACTTTGCCAGGAGAAGACTTCTAATAAGTGTTTTTTAAATGAAACAAATTTGTGATGAAAATGTTACTTTTTTAAATAAGGAAATCCTTAATATTAATAGTAAAATAAAACATACATTTAGCTTCCTTTTATACTTACAGTAGTATCATTGTATAATAACATACCAAAAATATATCTGTTGTCATGATGATACCTGGAACCTCTGTTACCATCCCAGAGACATGTTCCCTTGTTTACTCTTTGTTTTATTCTTCTTTTTTGTTTGTTTTTTTGAGACAGAGTCTCGCTGTATCACCAGGCTGGAGTGCAGTAGTGCAATCTCGGCTTACTGCAACCTCCGCCTCCTGGGTTCAAGTGATTCTCCTGCTTTAGCCTCCCGAGTAGCTGGGACCACAAGCATGCACCACCACACCCGGCTAATATTTGTATTTTTAGTAGAGGCAGGGCTTCACCATGTTGGCCAGGATGGTCTCAAGCTCTTGACGTCGTGATCCGCCCACCCCGGCCTCCCAGAGTGCTGGGATTACAGGCATGAGCCACCACGCCCGGCCTTGTTTTATACATTTAACCTCACCTCTTCACTGTCTTTCTTCCTTTCAGCATATATACATAGTCAAGTCTTTTTTTCAGCTGGGAAGTAGAGTGAGGGAGACCCATGACCTTGAACAGGATGATCTGTGCTTTCCCCCTAGTTTCCCATCTCCCATTCAGTAGTCCTTATCTCACCATAGCCTGTCAGCTGCTTAGCATGGTAGGTTAAAGCATGGGTTTTGGAACTAGACTGCCTGTATTCAAATGCTAATTCTGCCACTTACAAGCTATGTGACCTTGGATAAGAAACTTCGTAGTTTCTTCCTCTGTAAAATGAAGATAAAGTGCTTAGGAAATGCTTGGCACATGTAAACATATAAAAATATCAAATACTGTTATCATTACTGTTATCATCATACCACCCTATAGAAATTGCTTTTGATTAGGTCACTCTTGACCTCCTGTTTGCTAGGTTCCTTGTACCCCCTTTACCTTTGAGAATTTGACATCCATCTATATACTAATATCCAAAATTTGTCTCATCCATAATTCTCTCTTCTGAATCTCCCTCCAATATGTAACTGTTAAATGGACATTCCTGCCAAGTTAAACTACATGTAACTTCAACTCAAGATGCCTACTTACACTAATCTTGATTATTTTATTTCCTACACTTTCTTATAGGTACAACCCAGTAACCCAAGCCAAAAACCGAAGACTTATCGCAAGTCCTGTTCATTCTACTTCTTATATAGCACATATTTTTCCCTTTCCTCTCCTGTTACATTATTTCAATGCTTAAGCATCTTTTTTGTGAACTATCAAAATATATGTGTCATCTCTTTGTTCCATCGTTTGTCCTCTTCAAATCCATTGAATACAGTGCTTCCAAATTTACTGTTTTATAAAGCAAATATGATTATTATGTGTTTAAAACCTGTGCCCCGTCACCTAAAGGATAAAATTCAAACTGGATTCTGTCTACCTGTTTAGCCAAAACTACTTTCAATTCTTAGAATTTATTATGTTTCGAAACTCTTTGTATATACTGTTACCACTTCCCTACTTGCCTTTTTCGTACTTTCTCTCTTCTGTCCATTTCTCATGGACAATACGTATTATGTGGTTGAGAACTGTGAAAGCAGAGGCTATCTTTGGTTTTCTTTTATATCCCCAATGTTAGTATAGTAGCAGATAATCGTAAGCACAGTAGAACAGTGTTTCTTACAATGTGTCTATGGACAAGATAATTCTGGTCAACAATAAAATAAGCACAGAAATTGTAAGTGATCAAAAATCTCTATAGCAATTTGATAGGGTAATTTTATATCAAGTTTTATAATAAAAAGCAAGACTTATTTTTTGTATGGTGTTTTTAATTTAATTTTTCTAGTGGTTCATTTTTACTGTATCTTACACAAGTACCAATCTGTGGTGGAATTTTTAAAAAATTAGTCCTTTCCATGTAATTATTGCACTTTTCACACTCACAATAAAACTTCTACCTGAAGTGCCTTCTAGGTCATTGAGAAACATGGAAAATTATCTTCCATATAGATTTAGAGGAAAGTGTATTTTGCTGTGGAAGTAATCATTTGAAAACTGGGAATAGCACCAGGAGGTAAAAATAGCTCGAGCAGAAATATTTGGGTTTGTATATTAGCTCTGCAACTTTTCTTCTGTGTATGTGAGTAAGCAGGTTACTTATCTATTCCAAGACTTAGTTTCTTCAGCTCTAAAACAGGAGATAATGCTTACTAAATTTACTTTTCAGAGCTGTTGCAAGAATTAGTGAAATGTACATAAAGATGTATTTTAATAAAAATAATGTGTTCAATATTTAAAAAAAAATTAGTCCTTTCACACACATGATTTGCAAAACACTGCATTAGAAAAAATTATTTACCAGAAATATTTGGAACTTGACCTGAGCTATCTAAACTCCCAAAGATTGCACAGTAATTTTAGTAAGAATTATAGCACATAATATATATTTATTTCTTGCAAATGAAGGGTCAGAGAGCTACCTATATATGTATAATAACTCTTGGACCATATACGGTCCTGCAAATGCAGTTGATCTGATAGCACTTGAATTGAGCTGGCATGTTAGTCACAGCTGGGCATATCATATCAGCACCACCATGGAAATAGTTCCTTGAAAGATTTCAGTGAATGATAGGAAAAAAATTCTTTTAGAACATTATTTGTATACTTACAGAGACTCTTGAAGTAATGATCTCTTAATAAATATTTGTTGAACAATTATTTAAAGTTTTATTACAAAAATGGCTTGATTGTTTTTCTTAATGTAACAAATCAGTAAACTTAAAAAAAAATTCTGCTGTCCTTTTCTGTATGCCTTTGCAGAAGAACTAAGATCAGTAAAATCACACAATTCTTAATAATTATGTATTCAAAATTGATTCTTTACTGAATATTATGTGCAAGGGACTGAACACATACAAAATTATAAAGAACCATTGTTTCATAAATCTCTTGCTTGCCTAAAAAGTTAATTCTTTTAAATTTCATTGTGAGCCAGTTTTGAATTATTAATGGGGTAGGAAATAGTGTAACAACATTAAAATTGAATTCCATTCAATTCTTCCATTTAAGCTTCCATTCTTTAAAATAAATGTAACTTACACCAACATTTCTTAATGTTTTTAGAACCTTCTGGTTTTAGCATACTTCCCATCAAGTGAATATATGAAAAAAGTTTTTAAAATTCATGAATAGCCTGTTACTAAAAATAAAATAATGAAATCAGACAACTACTGACATAATCTAGTATTAATAGTTTGAAAGCCTTATTTAAAAACAACTTATCCTAATCTTCTAGCCTTTTTGCTGGTGAAATATCACAGAGACTTCCACTTTTATCTGTGTCATAAGTGAATCCTCTATCCATATATTTTTTTGGCTTTCAATATGAAAATTAATGGTCTTCACATAATCATGGCTTTTTTAACATTGACATCTCTAGTTACGGAATTTACTCACTGCAAGTAATAGGGTAGTCTTTTTGACAAACTTAGAATTCTCCTTCCTTGGTCCTGTGTAGATGAGGGCAAAAAAGGATTGACATTTCTTTGCTAGCCAACAAAATGTTTCCCATCAGTATCAGTATTTATACTTCCTAGAACTTTGATAATTCTTCATTGAATTCAAATAGTATGTGAAGAAGAAATACCATAGAATTTGAAAGAAGGGACAACAGTGGGGACTTTAAATGAAGTTTAACTTTATTCATGTCTTAAACATAGGGACCAGATTAATGATACATATTCAAGTGTTAGGACAACATCCTTGTCCAGTTCAAAAACCTTGCCTTTAAAACTACCTTTATTTAACATTTTAATATTTTAAGTAGAGTATGCTAGTTCTCTCTTCACTGACGGGGGGAAAAAAGCAGTTAAAAGTCTTAAAAATGTAAGAGGAAAATTATATCCATTTCTATTTTACTTGCCAAAGTTTGTTCTTTTTTTAAAGTTGAAGAAAAATGGAGATATAAAGTAAAACAGAGCTATAGCTGTATTTGCTCTTACAGAATATGTGATCTTCAGAATTGATCTCTCAAGTTTAATGAGATTTGCCTTTCTTAGAAAAAATATAACAAAAATAAGAACATCAAGTGAATTAAAATATATCATTTTAAAAATCTGCTTGATGAAGAAACAGGCCTATATTTGTAGTTTTTAATTGAAAAAGTTTACCTCAAACTTTGCTATGTTATCCACTTGTGTAGCATTACAGAACTAGAGCCAATATCCCAATATTAGTAGATTGCTTTGGAATCATACAGTACCTTTTCAGAATGCTTATACTATTGTCATGATGAATTAGAAAACAATTGTCATAGCAAACCTGAAAATTCTTTTCCATCTAACCTTAAAATCCAGAAAAAAACTGTGTGAGGGTATTCCAAGATGACTTTAACCATGCATTACTTCAGGTTTTATTTTTTAAATCATAACAAACTAAGAATGAATCCCTTATTTAGAGTGGGCTTTTATTTTTAGTACTGGTCAGTTAGAAGGTATAGCCATTTTTTTAAGGGTTGTGAGTGGTATTACATTTTGATCAGTTATAGAATGAGTTACACAACTCAAAAGCTTTAGGTAATCAAAAATTAAGTTTGTTTTCTTTCCTGTTCTAGTTACCGGTTTACTAAAATAGTGAGCATACATGATCACTTGAGAATTGGGCTTCTGGAGCACCTGAACAGAAAGGGAGTGGTTCATATTCAGCATTACAAAAGACAACTTTCTCTTTTTGAAGGGGATTACTTTGGCTATTTTCCAGGTACTGGGGAAATTCCAAATGCATTACAAGTTATTGGGATGGCTATTAATTATTCATTTCCTAAAATATGTTGACTGAAGACTTGAGATTTGGTTATATAATAGAACATTATTTGACTTCATCAATTTATAAAAAACTTATGTAGAAATTTAGCAAAATACAAAATTGAGACTCTTACATGCAGCAGTTATATTTTTTCAGAGAACTCTAGAAACATCAGGCTTATTAGAACATACTTAGAAGTACTTTCTGAAAATAATGGAAGAGCAATAGAATTTGTGCATGTGTATATAAAGAAAAGTTATGTGCAATGCATTGCATCTTTCCAAGTAATTACATAACAAAAGAAAATCATTTTGCATAATATTTCAGTTTTAGGATATTAGGTTAAGGAAGAGTATTTATAACTAGAGAGTTTTTAATAGAGAATTAATACTTTAATAAAGAATGCATAAACCATTCAAATATTTTTATAAATAATTCTTCAAGGCATAATTAATGGCCTGAATATATTGAACCATATCACAGAGTGTCCATTGGATGAGACATTTGATTATTTAGAATAATTCTTCTTTAGGATTTTTATGTCTGCTTCGAGGTTGAAGATTTAGGGGAAATGATCTTCATAAAAATATATTTCCAAACATATTTCCTTTGCATACCTTTTACTTACGGATTTATCTTGATAGTTGTTGGGGAAATCATAAGGGTTATTTTCCTTCATTAGGAAAACCTCTTTAGGCATTATTTGGACTTTTATTTTTGAACATGGAGAACTTTGGGCTGCATTCGAATTATCACAGGGTGCAATTCAGATCTCATTTTAGTCAAGTTTTTTCTCACCGCTCTAAGTCTCTCTAAGGACTACTTCTAATCTTTCTACTGTACAAGTTCCCATCCATTCCACATACCTGATTGAGTGTGCCCGATATTGTGATAGACCCTGAGGTACAAGGGTGAATAAGACATAGACTCTGCTTTCAAGTGCAGTGTAACTGAGTTCAAGGTATCAAGTTAGCCCAGAGAAAGGAATATTTGTTCTTCCTTGATACACAGAGGAAGATATGACATTTAGAAGAGATGTTGAAATAAGCATTTAAGAATAAATAGGAATTTCTTATAGGGGATAAATATTCTAAGAAAGGCAAGAGTGCATGCAGTCTCAATACATTAAACTAAGGAATATGTCTTAAGATGCCTAATTCAAATTCGAGTACTCTTATTACTTGCAGTTTCCCATATAAAATATATATGAAGGCACAAGTAGAGAACCACAAAGCCAGTTCGAAACCACAAAACCACTTAGCAGTCACTTCTTACTAAATAATTGTCTTGCACATACAATAGCCATTCTTACCACTCCTGGTGGATCAGCTTTTCATAATAGCTCATGTCCTAAACTTTCCAACAGTCATTATATCATAGTGAATTCCAAAAGTCTACTATATATTAAATATGAAATTTAGTTTTTTAATCATTACTCATGGATCAACTTTTCATAACAGCTCATGTCCTAAACTTTCCAACCAGTCATTATATCATGGTTAGTGAGCTCCAAAAGTCTACCATATACTAAATATGGAATTTAGTTTTTTAATCCTTAAATTTTCAAATGCTGTTGTCAGTTTTGTGTGCTAATAACTTACATAGGAGCAGTTGAAAATATTTAAATATAAAAATATTTAACCTAGTTAATAAGTACATTTACTTGTTAATATAAATTTTTTTCTTTTTCTCTTTTTCATTAAAAATTGGAACTATTTTTAATGAAGTCTTTTTCTTTAGTCCAACTATTGCTTTATTTTTAATATATTTAAATTCTACGCAATTTTAGGACCAACAGTAGGTACCATTATGATATAAACAAAAATGTGGCTTAAGAAATATGTTTTATGAACAGTCACGTAGCCTCATATTTGGACCTTATTATATGAGTGATAAATTTTAAGATCTAGTTCTCCTGAAACACTGAAGTTTTGGCATTTGTCAATGTGAGGCAGTCGAACTCCAATAAATTAACAGGGGCATAGCTCCAAATGGCATGAGACTGGTAGACATGTCACAAAACTTGTAAGTAGCCACAAAAATAACATACTAATACTGTTTATATAATCTCTTTCGTTTTTCATGATACATTCATATATATTCTCAGTTTTTATTAAGAACAACCATGGCTGTTGCAGGAAGTTTTGTCCTGTTTAACAGTCCAGGAAGCATTGAGAGTAAGAGATATTCACATAGGCACAACACGTATCTGATTTTTAGTCCATATTATAATATATCACTCAGTAAAGTGTCTTACAGGATAAAAGGGAAGTTTTCTACTGCTACCGACACATGGAAGGTTTTTAAAACATATATGTCTTTAAGAAAAGAATTGTTTTGGGATAGTCTCATCTGATAGGAAAATGATTTTTTTATAGTAGAAGAATCTTTGAGATAGATACTTCAGAACTGATTATTTTCATTACTGACCTTATAAAAATTATACATTTTTAATTTTATGTATTTTTAATTTTTATGGGTACATAGTAGGTGTATACATTTGGGGGTACATGAGATGCTTTGATACAGGAATTCAATGTATAATAATCACATCAGGGTAAATTAGGTATCCATCACCTCAAGCATTTATCCCTCCTTCATGTTTCAAATAATCCAATTATGCTCTTTTAGTTATTTTTAAATGTACAATAAATTATTGTTGACTGAAAATTATCTTTGTTCATTTAAACATGGTATTTAATTGCAGCCAGTCCAAGTAACTAGTGTTCTTATAATTGTCAAAAATGTTCATGTTCTAAGATAGCCTCATGTGAAAATGTTAAATAATGAATTGCATAAAGTAATTACTAATCAAACTACATTATGACCAACTTTAAGAAACTGGCTTCAGTCAGGTGCAGTGGCTCACACCTGTAATCCCAGCACTTTGAGAGGCCAAGGTGGGCGGATCACTTGAGGTCAGGAGTTCAAGACCAGCCTGGCCAACATGGTGAAACCCCGTCTCCACTAAAAATACAAAAATTAGCCAGGCATGGTGGCATGCGCCTGTAATCCCAGCTACTTGGGAGGCTGAGGCAGGAGAATTGCTTGAACCTGGGAGGCAGAGATTGCAATGAGCTGAGGTCGCGCCATTGCACTCCGCACTCCAGCCTGGACAACAGAGTGAGACTCCATCTCAAAAAAAAAAAAAAAAAAAAAAAAATAGAAACCGGCTTCTTTTTTCTGCCAGAATGATGACATTGAATACTGATATAACATCACGTGGGGCGTGGCAGTATTTTTTTAATTGCTTGATTTTTTTATCCATTTATGCCTTGAAATTTACCAAAAATTATGAGAACTTTGAATATTTTAACTGGTCTTTATACCATTTTAAGAACACATTGGCCGGGCATGGTGGCTCACGCCTGTAATCCCAGCACTTTGGGAGGCAGAGGCGGGCGAATCACGAGGTCAGGAGATCGAGACCATCCTGGCTAACATGGTGAAACCCCATCTCTACTAAAAATAGAAAAAAAAATTAGTCGGGTGTAGTGGCGGGCGCCTGTAGTCCTAGCTACTCGGGAGGCTGAGGCAGGAGAATGGCGTGAACCCAGGAGGCAGAGCTTGCAGTGAGCCAAGATTGCGCCACCACACTCCAGCCTGGGCGACAGTGCCAGACTCCGTCTCAAAAAAAAAAAAAGAACATACTGACTCAAGGTCTGGTGCAGTGGCTCACGACTGTAATCCCAGCACTTTGGGAAGCCAAGGCGGCCAGATCACCTGAGGTCAGGAGTTTGAGACCAGCCTGGCCAACATGGCGAAACCCCAACTCTACAAAAAATACAAAAATTAGCCAGGCGCGGTGGTGGGTGCCTATAATCTGAGCTACTGGGGAGGCTCAGGCAGGAGAATCGCTTGAACTCGGGAGGTGGAGGTTGCAGTGAGCCAAGATTGTGCCACTGCACTCCAGCCTGGGTGACAGAGTGAGACTCCATCTCAGAACAAAAAATAAAATGAACATATTGACTCCTAATGGTATTTTCAAGATGAGGGTGGAAAGGATGGTATTTTTATGAGGGAGAAATATCGGACATCATCTTAGTTTTTCAACTAATATGATTTGTGTATTAGTAGAAGAATTATATTGACTATTGAATTTATGTATTTATATGTGTTTATACAAATTGTTAGGAAGTGTAGCTTGTTAGAATATATGTTTAACAAATAGAATGTTTATTTGGGCCCACTTAGGACTAAATAGCTTAAATTTAAATATTGGTTATGATATCTTCACAGATAACACAGGCAAATTATCATTAAAATGATTTGTGTTTTGTTGTTATTTGTTAACATTGAGTTATAATCAGTTTGAAACCAGCATGTATCACTGAAAATAAATGCTGGTCTCTGTTTCAAGGAGTTTTTAAAAATCAAAGCAGAGGATCATTTACAAAGCAGATAGTAGATTGAATGAAAAATCGGACAAAGGGGCAGAAAAATTTGTAATAGATACTGCCCTTCTTATGGTTTAGTATTAGGTAGAAGTGCTTGAAGATGTTTTTGAGATTATTCTTTACAAATATATTTTTCCTCCATTTAGTAGTATTTCATTCAACAAAAATTTATTGACCCCTCTATGCCAAACATTGAAGGAAATGAGTAAAAATCAAGAGGATAAATGCATTAGTAAATACAGGCAAAAATTTTTTTAGTAAGCATACATTTACCGTGAACATGATCAGTGCCACGTGACATAGTGCTCAGTGCTGGAAATATAAATAAGAATACCCTGGTACCTGCTCTCATGGAGGTCTCAGTTCATTTGGCAAAACAAACTAAAAATTAAAGTTACAGTATATTATCAAATAAGTGCTGTAATAAAAGTAAGCAGTAAGCATTAAGGAAACATACAGGAGAAAACACTGTAAGGAAATCTAAGGGAGGCTTCCCAGATAGGATGCCGGAATCTTGATGGATTTATAGAAGTTAGTAAGGCCAAAAAAAAAAGTACATTTCCAAGTAGATGGAGTAATGTTGCAGACTTTCAGAGTGAGAGAGTATGTGGAGGAATGACTAATTAAATAAAGCTGGAACAGTTGAAAAGGGTATTGACAAAGGATGAGGCTACGTAGATGAGCAAAAGACAGACCCTTCTAAGAATTTGGGCTTCCAATCTGTAAGCAGGGAGAGCCGTTAAAGGATTTATAGCAAGGAAGCAACATGATGAGATGTTCATTTTAGGGAGAGCACTCTGGATACTATTGAAAAGCTAAAAAATGTTCAGTTATACCTGTAAGCTCTTTCCAAGATAAGAGTATATGTGAATAATTAAGTTTTAACAAAGTTTAAGAATTACTCACGTTTGTGCAACTTGGTTCTTTTGAAATATTTGTAAATTAGGTTCTTTATATAATTGCATTAACAGACAATAATGGAATGTTACATTCTTAGCATAACCCTGAGCTAATCAAATATAAGAAGTGGAAAACTATTGATAATTGTTGGAAATTCCTATCTGACCTCTCCTTTGTCTGACTATTTAATGTTGATCTTATTTTGTACTAAATCAGATGATACTAAGTGATGGCATTTACCCTGTGTGTAGCTATGATGCATTCTAAATTGCCTGGATCTCCCTCTAGTGCTGGGTTTATAATTAAAAGGACATATAATACAAAGGAAGAAGAGAAACTGAAATTCAAAAGGAGTATAAGATTATGAGAGAGGTTGAGATCTAAGAGGTAGAAAGTTAGGGAAGCATCCTTTCTCTTAATTGCCTCCTACACTGTAGCATACCTCTCTTTCTCCTGCTCACATATATTAAAAAGTTCTACTGCTGAAAATATGTATATGACTCTAAAGGCCTATATAGCTCACTCCAAACATTTTAGCTGTTTTTATTATTTTCATTGCCTAAGAATTATATAATCGTAAATTCCATGACATTATAACCAGTTCTCCCTTTTGCCTTGAGGTAGGGGCCAGGCTAGCAATTTATAATAAATAATATTATTTTTATTATATAGAAAGTTTCTAAATAGATATTATTGACTACTTCAGTAAACATGTCGATTTATAATTGAAACCACAAAATTGAGTACCATAATTATTCTAAAAAACTAAGTAAACGTTGACTATGCTTATTTTGGAATTTTAGCTGAACAATGCATAGTATATAGTCGTAATTTATGGCATATAAGTTATCTGTATGAATTCAACAGGCTGAACCTTTCATAGCTACCAAACCTATCTAACTTAATACAAATGACTATAAGCAAGCTTCAGAAAGCTTTGATTTCCATTAATGTGAATCCAGGCTCTCATAAAAGTGAGTTTCTACTATTTTCCATGCAAGCAACTAGCTTCCTTGCAGCACTTTGCCACTTAATTCCAACACAAATATCGTCCTACAGCAAAAAACATTTACTTATGTGACCATATGTCTGTGTTAGTCATTGCATGTTATAGACATCTGATTGATTGAGGTCCGGACATCTGGATTTGTGTTGAAGTCAAATTATAGGGATCATCACCTTAAAATTATTCCAACTTGAGATAAAATGTTATGGAAAAATTGTACTTCTGCCATGTTTTATTTTAAATATGAAATTTTTTAATTCGGAATTGGAAAGAGTTGGGAAATTAACTTGCTTATAGTTTTTATTTTGCCATAAAGGAAAATTGCATCATTTATGAAATTAAAAAAGAGCTGGAAGTGAGAACCCACTTACCAGAGTTCACATACTAAAGTTTGTTCTCTCAGGCTCAAGTAATCTGTACTGTCTCTTCTAAAAATGGTTGACCATATGGAAGGTTTAAAGGCTGCTCTTTCATGATAAATAATTGACAATGGAAGCCGTAAATACCTCTATTAAGTTAATTTCTTGCTTGCACTCTATCTCAGTTTTTACCTACTCAGGCTAATTTGCAGGTGCCTGGGATGAGTAGACAATCCATAATTTCTACCAATCAACTAAAAGAAGGAAAGAAAACTGAGCTTCTCTCCCAGTTACCAGGTAGTTTGCTGTGGTTAAAATTAATGCAGATTTTACAGCAGCAGATATTAGCATTTTTATTTATTATAAGTAATTATTTTGAAATTTGGGAAATGAATAGTTGAGTACATCATTTGAGTGTTTATTTGACCAGTTATTAGTGCAAGAAACCATCACTTAAATGTTCTTTATGTGTTATAGCAAATCAATTTGTTTCTCTCTTCGTTTTAATGTGTTTTAAGAAAAATTCATTATGATTACTTTTACTTGAAAATATATTTTATTTTTTGCAGTGTTTGAGCAACACACCTCCACTTACTGAGTATTTCCTCAATGATAAGTATCAAGAAGAACTGAATTTTGACAATCCCTTAGGAATGAGAGGTGAAATAGCTAAATCTTATGCCGAACTGATCAAGCAAATGTGGTCTGGAAAGTTTAGCTACGTCACCCCAAGAGCATTTAAGGTTAGTGTGGTAAATGCATTTTAGCAAGCGTACCTGCAAAGGTACAAAAGTTGGTTCTTGGGGATAGGGGGAGTGAAAAATAGTAGCTATTAAAATGGTTTGTGGCCCTCCAAAGGAACATAGCACATAAATAGATATACAGTACATCTGTGGTATAAAATTCAGATGTGAAGGATATGGAACAGTTTATCTGTTTTGTTTTTGTTTTTGTTTTACATCTAAATCTGGAATGGAGAGAATAATGAAAATAAAGTTGAAAAACACTGGTGTGGTACAAGAATGACTATAGAGACAGCAATGAGCATTTGTATAGTTGTTTTGGAATATAGTACAGCTCTGGAAAACCTATGTGAATATTCTATACAAATGTAAAAGACTAAATTTGGGCATGTTACTGAACTCTTAAGAACCCATTTTACTTTGAGAGTCATTATGAATTTGAAAAATTATCAAAATGAAAATAGTCTGCAAACCAAGCACTAAAAATTAAATGTACTTTCAATATAGTTCTTAAACTTTTAAGGTTATTAACATGTGTGAATTGTTACTTATCAAATAATTTATTGTTCAAATAAGAATTGAGCTGAAATTTAGCTTTATGGCTGAAATTTAGCTTTATATTGTTAAAAAAATGCCTACTTATATAGGTGAAACTTTGAGAAATTTTAAACTTGTAAAGAGAATAAGCAGTTTTAAGTCGTTATTTATACAAGTGATTTAAATGGCATTGATAGAGGACATCTACTAGACATTTTTTATTAGCTATATACTAGTTCTTAGAAAATAAAAAACAACCAGCAAATCAAAATACCTCTGTATTGTCTTCCTTAACATTCTAAACGTTGGACAAACTAGTCCAGACAAACCATCTCTCAGCTCTTACTAGCATTCTAATTGGTTTTATTTTGGTAGATTTTCTCTCTTAAAATTATGTGTAAGTAGGTTCTTGATATATGTGACTTTTTTTTCTGTCACATGATGATTCATAGTATTACATTTATTTTCAGTCTCATCCAAAAAAAAGAATACTTAGTGATTCAAAGATTAGGAAAATTGAATATGAACATTAATGTTTCTGTTACCTCTGTGATACTCATCCTCCTTTTGCACATAGAAACTAAGAGCCTAGAGTAGTTATCTTAAAAATGCTTTCGGATACATAATTATCTTTATGTGGTAATATAGCAAGGATGAGAACCTGCCTTACTGTCTACCTACCAGACATTTATAGGAGGAGGCAATAGGAATACCTAAAGCTAAGAATTAAGGACATCTGGAAAATCCTTTGACAAATAGTGAAACAACAATTAATGACAATGAAATCTATGACCAAAGATCAATACATTTTTATATATTAAGGATTACATGTGTTGATCTATTTTGTCCCAGATAAGCTTTGTTGAGTGCTTCCTAGGAATGCAAAGCAAAATATAATTCATAATATATTCCTGTTGTTCATGTATACAGTTTTTATTATTCACAGGAGTTATGTTCCATGAAGCTGCCATAAACACTAAAATAACAACTACTGAACCTTTACTCCTAGGGAAACTATAGGGTTTGATTCCTCCAAGCCTTTGTTCACAACATTTTCATCAACCAGACAATGTATAACTTTGTTTTGCATGTGTTTCTGTTTAAAAACAACTTGTTTAATATATATTGTTGAGTCCTTAACATTGAACTCACAGCAAACAGTGCTATAACTCATGTCTTAATGAAGCATATCTAACACATACTTTTTCTCCATAAAGCACATCACAGCTTTCTTGCATTGAGGAACACTAGCTGGCATGTTAGTACTTCATTTAGTGACCAATTTAAACACTGACATTAACAACAAAATGAACAGAAATGTGAAAAAACATAACACTAAATAAACTACAAAGGACACTTGTTTATAGATTCAGAGCTGAAACAACAAACCAAAGCATCACCTTGTTCAACCCCAGCTGGTAACATGCATATCAGGTGACTCAAATTTTTTGCCACTCTGAAAATATCCACAAATGACCATGAATTGATTTTGGGGTTACAAATACATTTTAGAAAGCAGGCAAATTCACAAATGTGGAATCCATGAATAACGAGAATCTATTGTACATATTTTTAAAAATCAACCCTGTTCCTAGAACTGATTTTATGGTTTTGCATTTCTTACAGACACAGGTAGGACGTTTTGCACCTCAGTTCTCTGGATACCAGCAGCAAGACTGTCAAGAACTGTTAGCTTTCCTATTAGATGGATTACATGAGGATTTGAATAGAATTAGGAAAAAACCATATATACAATTAAAAGATGCAGATGGAAGGCCAGATAAGGTAAATTTCATGATCTAATTGTCACCATTGTTATAATTTTGTGATACCTCTTTCTAATTTGTGTCTATTATCCTTGTAGGTGGTTGCTGAAGAAGCCTGGGAAAACCATTTAAAACGAAATGATTCTATCATAGTAGATATATTTCATGGCCTTTTCAAATCAACTTTAGTTTGTCCTGAGTGTGCTAAGATTTCTGTAACATTTGATCCTTTTTGTTACTTGACACTTCCATTGCCCATGAAAAAAGAACGCACCTTGGAAGTTTACTTAGTTAGAATGGATCCGCTTACCAAACCTATGCAGGTAAATCATGGGTTTGTTTGTTTGTTTTTTTTTTTTTTGCATTTGTTATTTTTGTAAAAAATTAGTGTTGAGTCCTTACTATAAAAATTAAGTGTTGAATTATCAAGCCCAATCAATAATGTTTATTTGTATAAAAGATTTTATAAGCTGAATACTTTGGAAATCAGTGTAACTTTTTGCAATCTTGAAAGAGCAATGTGTGTCTTATAAAAAATTCTCAAAAGGCTTTTTATAGAGGTTTATTTTTATAATATTGGGGTGAATATTAGCTTATGAAGATTAACATAATATTTCTAATTTTTTTAAACTTCAACTTTCTTTAGTGTTAATTGTAATTTTTTTTACTAGTGGCTATTGGAAGTAAAGCTAATACTGTACATTTTAATTCATAGTGTGATAGTAGTGTATTTAAATACCTGTAATTTTTTAGGCATTTTAGGAACTTGAAAGTAGAAATTTAGTTAGACTAAAAATATTTCGTTCAGTAATGTTCTCTAATTTTTAATATTTTAAAGTATCATATATTGCTTATTCTGTGCAAAAGTCCTGTGGTCTTACTGTCAAATTATCTGCCTGATTCCGTTACCTAGTGTTATAATTGGATTATTTATGTTTTGTGGGTAAAGCACTGTCTTTTCTCCCTTATTTATTAATCAGTTAATCCTCTTCTGACACTTGACCCATCCCAGTGAAAGTAACTTCTTCTTTTTCTACCTCTCTTTCCCTAAATTCTAACACTTAACTAATTTTATTATAATTTTTGGCTTACTTTTATCTTTTCTCCCTAGACTACAAGTTCTTTGAAGACAGAGACCTTGTAAACCTTTGTATTTCCAACTTTTGTGGCTTGTAGATATTAATGTACAGGAAGTATTCAAAAATTTTATTCATCAAGATACTTAACTATGCACCTACCAAGTATGAAGCTCTTTCGCTAAATAAAACAGATATGATTCCTGCTTTAGAAGATTGTTTTCTGTAAATTTTTAGCCAAATAGCTCAGTTTGTTAGTGCGTAATAGTCACGATGTCTATATGAAAGCTATACTTTGAACAAAATTATGATCTTACCATTCAGGGATGTATTTGGGTTTACTGTCAACAAAGGCAGGGTATATGTAGTGTTCATAAAAACACAGTCCTTTTATTTAAAGTAATTAAAGTCTAGTAGATGCTAGGTGTGTACTCAGTTATGCAAATTTAAGCTATCTGTTTTTCCAGCTGCTTTATGTTTTCTTTATGAACTCATTGAACACAATGCCCTCATATCAGTATTTCATTGGGGAGTGCTAAGTACTGTCCCTTATCTGTGAGCAGAGCCAATGAAGACCTGCTTTTACTTTTGGCCTGGGGAATATGTGTTCACATTTTTAAAATTATATCCTTTAGATATTCACTTATTCACTCGTTTATAAGTACAAGATTGTCAGCATTCTTTTCAATGGTGAGAAACTATAACAGTGCCAAACCACATTCTTACCTCTCTAGTTTGTAACTTTGCATATATACACCAATGAGTGTAATGGAGCAAGAGAGCATAGAATAATGAGTATAAATTTACTGCAACAAAAAATAAATGTAGATGTTTTATTTCTCTACAGCACGTTTGTTAGAGATAATATTCTCCCATGCCAATAATATAAGGTAATCTATATCAATAGTGGCAAATTGCATTAATTTACACATTAGTCCATAAGGTATATAAGTGCTCTTCCATAAATTGGGCTCTAAATTATTTTTCCAGCAATGTGAATTTCATTGACTTATCACTTTTCTCATTTGGTAACCAATAATACAAATTTGCGGAGGTTAGAGCCACGGTTAGCACAGAGAAATTCGGTTGTTTTTGTGTTTTGTGTTTTTTTTTTTTTATTTTTTCCATTTAGAGGCAGTAACAGCTCAAATACAAAATGATCACCTCATTTCATTAACCCTATGCTTTGACCAGCTCGTAAGAAAAGTGAAATTAGCTGAGTTTGCCTATTTGTTGAGTTTTCCCATCACTGAAGTTGATTTAGGTCATGGAAGCTTATTAGGAAAAATATTGAATATGTATTATATCTTAGGCTCTCATGCTGTGCAAGGTGCTACAAATATAATGGTGTTTCTAGTCCTTGTTCTTCAAGAAACTTGTCATACAGCGTGAAAATTGCTCTGACAGGGTGCTGCAAGAGAACACAGAGTAACCTACCCAAACTGGTTATGAGGGCTGTGATGAATTCTGAAGGACAATTAGGTTGTAAGCAGGTGAAAACTAGAAATAAAAGCATTATAGGCCAAGATAATGGCATGTACAAAGAACTTATGGGAGAAGAGGACGTGGCCCACTTCTGTAATCTACAGTAGTTAATATGGCAAGCAGGAGCTAGATCACAAAGAACTTTGATGCCAGTATAGGATGTTTGAACTTCATCCTAAAAACTAGGGAAGCCATTGAAGACTATTAAGTATAGATATTATATGGCCAGAATTATGTTTCAGAAAGATGATTCTGGCTAGCACAGAGATGAGTTAGAAAAGGCTTAGTACTAAGACCAGGTAAGAAGCTTTTAGTGATCAGATGACAGACAAATGACAAACGCTTCAACTCTTGTTAGGATGGCAGTTTGAAGAACCAGTTGAATGTAGGAAGTGAAAATGTGTAAGTATATTCAAAGATGATGCCAAGTTTACTTGACAGGAAAAGAGGAGACGGCAGTGCCGTTTTAATGGAATATATAGGAAGAGCAAGTTGAAGAAGGAATCCATTTTAGTATTGAGTATGTTGGCCTAACATAACCCAAACCTGTGTTTAGCATGACATGCTGACTTACAGATGCATGAGGAACACTTAGGTAGAGATATCCAATAGGCATTGAATTTGTATATCTAGACCAAAGAGAGAGACTGCTTTAGATATAAATTGGGCAATGAGCTCTATGAAAATGATAGTGTTTTAGAAGGATGAGATTACTTATGGCTAAGGTGACCCGTGATTTATCATCTAAACAAGAACTCTTGAAAATAGAAGGGACTGTCATTAATAATTATACTAGGATAGCAGGCTAATCCAGGACTGGCCAAAGCAAATCAGGAGATACTGTCGCCTCATCCAAGGAGAGCATATAAAATGGAGAAGAAGGCTAAAGACAAAACTCTAAAGAACACTATAGGAGAACTTCAAAAGGAGAATATGATCACAGCGATAGAAAAGAATTAAAAAGTAGTCGTATTATAAGGAAAGAGAATTTTTTAAGGAGAAAGTGGTCAGCAGTCATATTACAAAGAGGTCAATAAAATAAAGACTGATAAGTTGTACAACAGTATTGGCAACCTTGGAAACAAGTTAAATAAAGAGATGAAGGCAAGCCAGCAAGAGGGTTGAAAAGTAAATGGGAGATAAGGAAGTTATGATAATATAGATATCATTAATAAAGTTATTTATAAAATAGAGAAGAAGGGGAGATCATTAGAGGGAAAGCAATGAGGTACCCTTGTTTTTTGAGAGACTTTATATTCCAATGCTTATGCAAGAGTCAAGATAAAATGGAAGAAAGAATAATTGCTTGGTTTAGGTCCCAGAGAAAGCAGAAGACCATGGGATTTAGAGCATAGATGCTAAGGTTAGCCTTGAATAAGAAGAGAGACACCTTTCTTTCCATGTGTTGCAAGAGACAGAAAAGTACCTATATGGATTCAAAGAAGTTAGTAGGGGAACAGGAAGTTGGAGATTTTCCCACCCAGTAGCTTCTGTTTTTGAGATGAAATAGGTATTCTGCTGATATTAAGGGAGCAGTAGTGAAATAGGAAGCCGAAGAATGGTGAAGATTTTTTTTTTTTTTTTGGTAATGAGACAGGGTCTTGCTCTGTCACCCAAGTTGGAGTGCATTAGGGTGTGATCTCAGCTCACTGCAACCTCCGCCTCCTGGGCTCAAGGGATTCTCCCGCCTCAGACTCCCAAGTAGCTGGGACTACAGGTGTGCACCGCTGAGCCCAGCTAATTTTTTGTATTTTTGTAGCAACGGGGTTTTGCCATGTTGTCCAGGCTGGTCTCGAACTTTTGGGCTTAAGCGATTCACCTGCCTTGGCCTCCCAAAGTGTTGGGATTACAGGCGTGAGCCACTGTGCCCAGCCCGATGAAGATTTTAAATAGTTATTGAGATAAATGAGAGAATAAGCAGATGTGTGATATGTAGAATTATTTCTGGGTACTGTCAAAGGATCAGTTGATATTGGGCACTGTGAATTTGTAGCACACCAGCCTCTAAAATTGGGAAATTTTCTTCAGCACATATGAACAGCTCTGAGAAAGTTTAGCAAGAGTGAAATGAATAGATTGAGTAACAAAGACATTAAAGGTTCGTGATAAAGCATGTAGGGCCTGGATGGAAGGGCTAGAAGACAGTAGGGAGCTGGTAAACTGGGAGAAAACGGAGTTAAAAGGAATAGAAATCTCTGTGCAAGCAAGAAGAGATTAAGAATGAATTTCCAGGAGAAGTAAGAAGTAGTGGTTAGACAGTAACCCGAGTTTAAGATAGCAAAAGTGGGGCCGGGTGCAGTGGCTCACTCCTGTAATCCCAGCATTTTGGGAGACTGAGGCAGAGGGTCACTTGAATCCAGGATTTTGAGACCATTCTGGGCAACATAATGAGACCTCGTCTGTAAAAAATAAAAATTAGGCATGGTGGCACACGCGTGTTGTCCTAGCTACGCAAGAGGCTGAATTGGGAAGATGGCTTGAGCCCAGGAGGTTGAGGCCGTGGTGAGCCAAGATCATGCTACTGCACTCCAGCCTGGGCAACAGAGTGAGAGCCTGTCTCTAAAAAACAAACCAAAAAAGATAGCAAAAGTGGGAGCAGTTTCAAGTGATGAGGTTGAATTAATGCAAGTGTCTTTGAATTGAGGAGCCAAGGAATGATAAGACTAGGACAAATTATCCATGTGGGCATTGTCACGCAGGACCCAGGATGGGGGCAAGATTGGAGACAAACACTGTGAGCCAAATGCCAAATGAATGTGAGGTAGCAAAAATGAGGTCACTCTCATTTACTGAATTTTTTTTCCAAAATAATAAATTTATTACAATTTTTTTTGTTTTTTAGTACAAAGTGGTTGTCCCTAAAATTGGAAACATATTAGATCTTTGTACAGCATTGTCTGCTTTGTCAGGAATACCTGCAGATAAGGTAAGATGTTTCTGGGGTTGAAGTATATAAGTTGGTATTTAGTTTCTCAGTGTTGCAAAACCAGCTTAATAGAAATTCGTTTCCTTTTAGATGATAGTTACTGATATATACAATCATAGATTTCACAGAATATTCGCTATGGATGAAAACCTTAGTAGTATTATGGAACGGGATGATATTTATGTGTAAGTATAAAACTCATTGTGCAAAATATTACTTGAAAAAAAAATTAAAAGAAGTAACATAAAATTTTGAGAGTTTATGGTCAGTTTTGTCCTTGTAGGTTTGAAATTAACATCAATAGGACAGAAGATACAGAGCACGTAATTATTCCTGTTTGCCTAAGAGAAAAATTCAGACACTCAAGTTATACCCACCATACTGGTTCTTCACTTTTTGGTCAGCCTTTTCTTATGGCTGTACCACGAAACAATACTGAAGACAAACTTTATAATCTCCTGCTCTTGAGAATGTGGTAAGTGCCAGACAATTCTACATTGACAAAATAAATATGGGAATAAAATATAAAATAGCTAATAAAAATAAACACATAAGGTACTATCGGAATATAATTATTCAAGTCTGTATTATCTCAATTTTGTTTATAGTCAGATTATAGTCCTAATCCACTTTCTTATTCACGTAAAACATATTATGGAGGTAATTTCAAACCCAGGAAGCATGAAGTCTGTAGCAGTTTTAGACCAAAAGTTTACAGTTAGAAGGACATAGGAATTTATGTTATGGGGTTGAAGTATATAAGTTGGTATTTAGTTTCTCAGTGTTGCAAAACCAGCTTAATAGAAATTTGTTTCCTTTTAGATGATAGTTACTGATATATACAATCATAGATTTCACAGAATATTCGCTATGGATGAAAACCTTAGTAGTATTATGGAACGGGATGATATTTATATTGTAATTATGTTTTACATGTTTGTTCTGTGAAATCATAACAAATGTCAAATGCTATATGTTTGCACTGTGAAATAATAACATGTCAAATGCTTCATTTCTTTATATACATTACCAGTTCATGATTAATAGTGTTGTAAGGCAGCCTATTTTTTGCCTTCCTAAATCCCTTGATTTGAATTATAAAGTTATCAAGAATGTCATTTGATCCCTTTTATCCTTGCAAACTGATATATTTAGTATTCTTTCTTGCATATCTAATTATTATAGTTTCATAACCCATATATAAAGATCACATTATACAAATATAAGTGTTTTTAGCAACAATATATACCATCTAAATGAGGATAAGTTGAGAAATTATTTGCAACAAACATTTAACATTTAATCTAAAAGGTAACATATTAATTATTTTTAGAAGGATGAGCAAAACAAATTACTAGTCAGTTATACTTATGGTACTATAAGTTTGAATTTATCTTTGAATCTACTAAGTGACCACTGTTACTGCATTAAAAAGTTTTGTTTTACTGATAGAATGAAAACTTTTTTAAAGTTTTTATCTTTGTAGTACTGAACTTGTTTGATTTCTGATTTTACTTAAGCCGATATGTCAAAATATCTACCGAAACTGAAGAAACTGAAGGATCCCTACACTGCTGTAAGGACCAAAATATTAATGGGAATGGCCCAAATGGCATACATGAAGAAGGCTCACCAAGTAAGACTTTTCTGTTAAATTGTACAAATGTTTCACTTAGATAATTGCTTCAGAGAAAAAGTTAAGAAAATGGGAAATAAAGAACTAAAAAATACCTGCAAACCTAGGATTAATAATATTAATAATTTAAAAATATAACATTGGGTTTATTTAAAGCTCTGTAATATCTAAAATTAGGTGAAATGGAAACAGATGAGCCAGATGATGAATCCAGCCAGGATCAAGAACTTCCCTCAGAGAATGAAAACAGTCAGTCTGAAGATTCAGTTGGAGGAGATAATGATTCTGAAAATGGATTATGTACTGAGGACACTTGCAAAGGTCAACTCACGGGACACAAAAAACGATTGTTTACATTCCAGTTCAACAACTTAGGCAGTACTGATATCAACTACATCAAAGATGATACCAGGCATATAAGATTTGATGATAGGCAGCTTAGGCTAGATGGTAAGTATTTGTGAAAAATGGCTTGAACATTAAACAAGCAGAGCATGTTATTTTTTTTTTAGGTGAAAACCATGAAATTCAGCCCTGTCAAGAAATATACCATTTACTTTTCTATCTCAAATTTTATATGAAAGGACTTAATATCTAAGTAGACTAAAATGTGCGTTTGTGTTTCATAAATGGAGATCGAACTCGTGCTTAAGTTTTCTTTTTTTAAACTCTTAAATTATTTCAATGGCTTGGAAACTGCTCTTTGCCCTAATCACCAGTACAAATAGAAAAGATTGCTGTTTATTTATTCTGGTGTATATCCTAACATTAAAATATACTTTAATACTGAGACATATTAAATTTTAAAGAAAAAATATGTTTTCCACCTTAGAAAGATCTTTTCTTGCTTTGGATTGGGATCCTGATTTGAAAAAAAGATATTTTGATGAAAATGCTGCTGAGGTAAGTCATCACTCACTCACTTATTTACCTTTCCTTGATTTACTTTATGCGATTACCAGAGATAATCATACTGTTTTGTTACATTCTTTGCTTCCACCAAATATGTTTATTTTGCCAGTAAAAAATTGGTCATGAACTAGAAAAAAAAGTCTTTGCAAAAATACCTTTTTTTTTTAAAGGTTCAGAGTTCATTTTGAACATGTTTTGGTCATCCATATAGGAGTGTACAGGAATTATTTAGAAGTATGATATAAATCTCAACTGAAATAAGCTTTATGATTCTTTTGAGAAAGTTTAGGAGTTTTCATTATTATTCATAGTAAGATGGTATCACTAAAATGAGTTTTGTTTCATTTGTTCTCTTAACTCAAGAAATACTTCTCTTTAGGACTTTGAAAAACATGAAAGTGTGGAGTATAAACCTCCTAAAAAACCCTTTGTGAAATTAAAAGATTGCATTGAACTGTTTACAACAAAAGAAAAGCTGGGTGCAGAAGATCCCTGGTAAGAGACAAAATTAAATAATTGTTTTTGTTTTCTTTAACGATTTTTTGTGAGATATGTGCCACATCAAGTTGAAAAAGTAATTACTAAATTCTCTTTGATGTTTTAAATAGTAAAGCATTCTTTATATAAGTTGTAGCCTATTAAGAGGGATGGGAATGTCTTAAAAAATACTATTACAGTGTTGCCTTAATTTTATTACTGTGTTTTTCATAATAGCCATTATACTATTGATTCATTTTAGTTAGTTTTTTTCCAAGAAATTTTAGCTATGTAATCATTTTGAGAGAAGCTTTTTAGGAAAAGTGTAGTGATATATTTTGTGGTGTTATTCCATTAGAGCCCAGTTTTTTTTTGTTGTTTTTTTTTTTGTTTGTTTGTTTTTGAGACGGAGTCTCGCTCTGTCACCCAGGCTGGAGTGCAGTGGCGCAATCTCGGCTCACTGCAAGCTCCGCCTCCCAGGTTCACGCCATTCTCCTGCCTCAGCCTCTCCGAGTAGCTGGGACTACAGGCGCCCGCTACCACGCCCGGCTAATTTTTTTGTATTTTTAGTAGAGACGGGGTTTCACCGTGGTCTCGATCTCCTGACCTCGTGATCCGCCCTCCTCGGCCTCCCAAAGTGCTGGGATTACAAGCGTGAGCCACCGCGCCCAGCCAAGAGCCCAGTTTTGAGATTTTCTAATACCTGTCTTCCAGCACAGATTTGTGACCTATGCCTTTTTTGCATACTAAAAGAGAAATAATCTAGCCCTCATTATGTCTTTAAATATTTATTTGTATATTAATTTGTAATGGTTTAACCTATTTGGAAAATGTGTTGAAAATAAAAATAATAAGAATTGCTTTCAACCTGGTACATATTAGGCGTACTATAATTGCCCACTGAATAAATGTAGAACTTTCCAAACATTTTTTGTCTATTGTTTTCATTAATGGGGGTTGTTTGTACCTCTATCAAGCTTTAAATACTTCTGTTTATTCTTAGGTATTGTCCCAATTGTAAAGAACATCAGCAAGCCACAAAGAAATTGGATTTATGGTCCCTGCCTCCAGTACTTGTAGTACATCTCAAGCGATTTTCTTACAGTCGATACATGAGAGACAAGTTGGATACCTTAGTTGATTTTCCTATCAAGTAAGCTTTAATTGTACTTTATAAGCATTGGGCAACTCCTCTTTCAAACTTATTTGATGCTTTTTGTTATTATCCTTTAGTAAACATCAAGTGCCATTGGGCCCAATTTCAGCTTTCAAGTTTGTTTTTGAGTAGTTCTAACAATTTATAAGGATCCGTGTTTCAAAATTTTTATTTTTTCTTAGAGATTTTCCAAAGACCAAAGAGAAAATATACTTTTAAAAAATAAAAAACAATAAAACTCCTTCTGTGTTATATTACGTATGGGTTAATTGGTCTCATTTATAAATCTAAGATACTTTATGGTACTTAGTGATTTTGTTTATCCTAGGAATTACTTCATCATTACTCATCACTTACTCCTAAATATGTTGGGTTTTTTTGGTGTTTTGTTTCTTGGTTTGTTTTTTGAGACAGAGTCTCACTCTGTTGCCCAGGCTGGAGTGCAATGGTGCAATCTCGGCTCACTGCAACCTCCACCTCCTGGATTCAAGTGATTCTCCTGCCTCAGCTTCCCAAGTAGCTGGGATTATAGCCACCTGCCATCACGCCCGGCTAATTTTTGTATTTTTAGTACAGACAAGGTTTCACCATATTGACCAGGCTGGTCTCGAACTCCTGACTTCAAGTGATCCACCTGCCTTGGCCTCCCAAAGTGCTGGGATTACAGGCATGAGCCACTGTGCCCAGCCCTAAATGTGCTGTTTTCAAAAAGACTAAAATAAAACAGAATAATTGAATTGCTTAGAAGGATAACACAGTAGTGAAATAAATCATCCCTATTGCATTATCCTTCAGTTTTCCTATTGCCATTATATGACATCATATCTGTAAAAAGATATATCTATGGCCATACCACCTTGAACGTACCCTGACCTTGTCTGTAAAAAGATACAAAGAAGTCTGTATACACCTTCACACTTTATCTCTCTTTTTTTCTTCCCCTGCTTTTAACAGTTGAGAATTCAGAATGACAAAAAGGGAACATTGTATTCCCCATCACTTAGTCATTCAGCAGAAGGACTTCATCACACAATATTTTGTACAAGTACTTGGTACTGTCCCATTTTGCAAAAAGAACTTTCAGTGGTATTATTTCATATTCTGTGATATTTGTGCACCAAAATGTACTTGATACAGTTAGTAAGTAGACAATTGCTAAAGGCAGGTGTATCTACAAAGGTAACTAGAAAGAAATAGATTACATAAAACAAAATATTAGGGAGGGGGGAGGGACAGCATTAGGAGATATACCTAATGCTAAATGACGAGTTAATGGGTGCAGCAAACCAACATGGCACATGGATACATATGTAACAAACCTGCACATTGTGCACATGTACCCTAAAACCTAAAGTATAATAATAAAATAAAAATAAAAATAAAATATTCACTGGATTACTTGTTCTAATTGGTGGTTATAAATTGAAAATTATTTGTAATTATTGAGTGAAAAAAAGATCATTTTCTCTTTAACAAAATAGCGAGCCATAAGTTTTCAAGAGTATAGCATTTGGCAGTGTAAGTATAAGAAAAAGAATCAGGGCTGGGCACAGTGGCTCATGCCTGTAATCCCAGCACTTTGGGAGGCCGAGGCGGGCAGATCACGAGGTCAGGAGATCGAGACCATCCTAGCCAACATGGTGAAACCCCATCTCTACCAAAATTCCAAAAAATTTGCTGGGCATGGTTGTGTGCGCCTGTAGTCCCAGCTACTCAGGAGGCTGAGGCAGGGGAATCGCTTGAACCCAGGAGGCGGAGATTTCAGTGAGCTGAGATCGCGCCACTGCACTCCAGGCTGCCTGCCGAAAGAGCGAGACTCCATCTCAAAAAAAAAAAAAAAAAAAAAATCAGAAGTAATGACAAACTAGAATCTATCAGAGATGTATTTAAAATTTAGAATCATTATTGCTTTTTAATGATGCAAATACAAGAAGAACAACCAGAAATAATAATAAGCTATTTACAAGATAGTCATTTCCCAGGTTCTTGAATGATAGATTTTGATTAGTCAGTTACATTCAAAGGATGTTGCCCATTTCGGGTATATAGGTTATCAAAGACAGCAAATGTAGAATAAAAATTAAGGTTTGATATATTAGTATTTTTTAAAACTTCTAAGAAAGTTTTCACTATTCCTGTATGTTTCTTAATATAAATCTCTTCCTCTTTTTTTTTTTAATCTCCGATCCTGCCCATAAATTACTTTCTAAAATTGACTGTAAAATAAAGATCTACTGGACCCAGATGGTCAATAGTGATGACTGTTTTTCCTGGTATACTGAGAGTTAAATGTGTTAGCATAAAAACGTTTATCTGAATGACAACATTCCACATTTTTATTTTATTTTTTAATTTTTGTGGGTACATAGGTGTATATATTTGTGGGGTACATGAGATGTTTTGATGGAATGTGAAATAGTCACATTATGGAGAATGGGGTATCCATCCTCTCAAGCATTTATCGTTTGTGTTATAATCCAGTCACACTCTTAGTTATTTTAAAATGTATAATTAAGTTATTATTGACTATAGTCACCCTGTTGTATGATCAAATAGTATGTTTTATTCACTCGGTTTTTTTTTAACCCATTAACCATCCCCACCTCACCTCTCCCCTACCTTCCCACCACACTTGTCATCCTCTAGTAATCATCCTTCTACTCTGTCCATGAGTTCAATTGTTTTTATTTTTAGATCCCACAAATGAGAACATGGGATGTTTGTCTTTCTGTGCCTGGCTTATTTGATTTAACATAATCTCCATTTCCATCCATGTTGGTGGAAATGGCAGGATCTCATTCTTTTTTATAGCTGAATAGTACTTCATTGTGTATATGTACCAGATTTTCTTTAGCCATTTATCTGTTGATAGACACTTAGTTCCATCAACATTGCAACACATAGTTTCATCAAATCAACAAGATTTGGTTGTTTCCAAATCTTAGCTGTTGTGAACATTGCTGCAACAAACATGGGAGTGCAGATATCTCTTCAATATAGTCAATGAAGCATTTTAAAATTTTCAACCCATAAACAAACGTTTGCCAAAACATTAATATCTCAGAGGTATGTGTATGATTTGTTTTGTAAGTTATTTGACTCATGATTTCTTTAGTGAGATATATATATGTGTATATATATATATACACACACACATATATATACATATATACATATAGATATATATATATGTCAAACAACAATGGCAGAAGGGAATGGAATTCATTTCATTTAGGGACTACATAAAAATTAACTTGGTTTCTTTTTTAAACAGTGACTTGGATATGTCGGAATTCTTAATTAATCCAAATGCAGGTCCTTGCCGCTATAATTTGATTGCTGTTTCCAACCACTATGGAGGGATGGGAGGAGGACACTGTAAGTTGACAGTTTGCCTTTTTACCCAAATCATGGTGTTTGAAGAACTCCAGACTTTTTTCTTTAAGATATTTATTACTTCTTAAGGATAAAATATCAGATGTGTCTTGCATATAGTAGTTCAGTATTGATTAATGAATGAGTCAGCTTTTGAACCTTTTTTTCCACATAGGGTATAGAGAATTGAGTTCATCATACTCCTCAGTTCAAGGCCCAGTAGGGAATGTTGTCCCATTTAGAGTGCATTTCCCTCCACATTCTCCTTCCCCTTTGCTTTCTAACATATTTGATGCATATACTCTTGTAAATCATTAACATTTATTCATTTATATAATTGGTACTGTGCTATAGATCTCACTAGGTCTCGACACTTATTAAGACTTACCTGTGTTACTTTGTGTCCATTTAGTCAGTTGTTTCTCGCTGCTCATGATTTACATCTACCATATTTTATCTCTCCACTTACCTCATGATGGACATCTAAATTCCCTTTCACTTTCTACCACTGTAAGACTGATAAACCATTGTTTATGGTATCCTACGTAAGAATTTATTTGGGCTGCATACCCAAAAGTGAAATTGCTGAGTTTAAGTGAGTAAGTGTTGCCAGATTGCCCCGCCTCCCAGGATGGCTCTAACACTCGACACTCTGCAAGCAGTTGATTTTTCTGTTGAACAGTATTTACATTCCTTGGATATATCCTACTTACCATTATATATTTTTTGACACAGTTGGATTCAGTCAAATTTATTTAGGGTTGTTACAATTTCATTCATAAGTGAAATGGTTTTGTAAGTTTTTTGTATTTTCAGTATCTTAGTTTGGAATAAAGATTAGAGTCATAAAACAAGCTGAGATGCTTTATCCTTTTTCTGGTTTTTGGAACATCTAGTACAATATAGGAATTAACCGTTCATCAGAGTCTAGTAGAATTAACCTGTAAAGCCATCTAGGCTTTACAGCCATAATTGTTTTTATTTATGTCATGCGTATCGGTCTATTCAGTTTTCTTTTTCCTTTTGTGTATATTTTGATGTTCTCTCTGTTTCTAAAAATGTATCCATTTCATTTAGGTTTTTCAATTTATTTAAGAATTGTTGTTTATAATGCTTATATTACACTATTTTTGTCCGTTTTTTATTCTTTTTCTCTTTTTTTTTAAATCAATCTTCCTGGCCAGGCATAGTGGCTCACGCCTGTGATCCCAACACTTTGAGAAGTGGAGGCGGGTGAATCATGAGGCCAGGAGATCAAGACCATCCTGGCCAACATGGTGAAACCCTGTCTCTACTAAAAATACAAAAGTTAGTTGGGTGTGGTGGCACGTGCCTGTAATCCCAGCTACTCGGGAGGCTGAGGTAGAAGAATTGCTTGAACCAGGGAGCCGGAGGTTGCAGAGAGCCGAGATCACACCACTGCACTCCAGCCTGGCAACAGAGCAAGACTCTGTCTCAAAAAAAAAAAAAGTATCAGTCTTCCCAGATTTCTATCTTGTTAGTCTTTTCAAAGAATTACTTTTCATCTTATTAAACTTTTATTTTTGTTATTGTATGTATTTATACTTTTTATTATTATTATATTTTATTTTATCTATACATTTTTTTTGAGACTGGCTCTCTCTCTGTCACCAGGCTGGAGAGCAGTCGCACGATCTTGGCTCACTGCAACCTCCACCTCCTGGGTTCAAGCGATCCTACCACCTTTGCCTCCCGAGTAGCTGGACTACAGGCACATGCCACCACACCCAGCTAATTTTTTTGTATTTTTAGTAGCAGTGGGGTTTCACCATGGTGCCCAGGCTGGTCTTGAACTCCTGGGCTCAAGCGATCCTCCTAACTCAGCCTCCTGAGTAGCTGGGACTACAGGTGCACACCACCACACGTGGCTTGTATGTATTTATTCTATCTAATTGATTTCTTCCCTTCCCTTCATTGTGTGGTTCCTCTTGTTACTTTGGGTTTCTATGTTACTCTTCTTACAACTTCTTGAATTGAATGCTTAGCTTTTTGCTTCTCATTGTTTCTCCCATATTGAAGGCTGTAATTAAAAGGCTATAAATTTCTGCTAAGTACTGCTTTAGCTGTACTTCAGATTTTCATTATCTTTCAATTGTATGTATGTTTTAATTTCCTTTATGATTTCCTAATTAGCACAATGTCATTTAATCATATGCTTAGTTTTCAAATATAGAGTTTGTCACTTCATTCTTACCTTTATTACATAGCAGTTGAGAGCATTGTCTATATTAATCTTTAGGAGTCTGAAAGTTCTAACATGTCTTAATACATGGTCTGTTCCTTAAATGTGTGTATGCTTGGAAAAAAATATACATCCCCCATTTAGATATAGAGTTCTTTATATCTCTGATAATTTAAGCTTATCAGCTGTATTCAAACCATTGTTATCCCTGGTTATTTTTTATGTTCATTTTATTCCTGAGAGGAATTTGTCAGGACTCCTACTAAAGTGTTGATTGACCTGCTTCTCCCAACAGTTTTATTAGTTGTTATTAATATTTTGCATAATTATACTTATTTTCATAATGGGTTCCTTTTAATACCAGGATTTGACATTCTTTGCCCCTTTTTTCTTAGGTATTACAAGTGTTACTCTAGCTTTCTTTCTGATACCATTTAATTTACAAACTCTGTGCCTTTTTTTTGAATGTGTCTCTTATAGATCACACAGATCTAAGTGCAGCATCTGCTCTGCACTGGTCTTGGGTTGAGATCGACAAACTCACAGCACACAAAAGGATTCACCCAGCACCAGGTTTACTTATATTTAAGAAAGGATACAGGTCAAGAAACAATACAGCATGCACAGCAACAGCTTAGGAGAGGTCCTAAGGAGAGAAAATAGGGAAAATTCCTTCAAAGGAAGCTGTTCATCCCATAGCTGTTTCCTTCCACTCCTCACCAAGGCTGATTTTTAACCAGAGTTCATGGGGTACAGTCATATTAGTTGTCAAATATTTTGTTAGCCCAACAGGACTTTGAAACAGCAATAAGACTAATTCAGGTAGCCTGAGTATTGCTGATTTCTGTGACAAAAATTGAAGCATGAAATTTAAAAGCTTTCTTCTAGATTGTTTTCTCATTTCTGCCTCCATCCATTCTGTCGCATTCTTCAGCCATCTTGCATGCACACAGAAATATTCTTGAGTTCATATATTGAGAACAGAGTTCTCAATTTTTTTTTGTTGGTTCCTTTGACTCTAACTTCCATCTGCTTCTACGGTTTCTCTCCATGGTTGATTTTTGAGGAGAGGGAACCAACAACAGATAGAATATGAAACGTTTCTTCCGCATGGTAGTTACTCAGTAAAATTGTTAACCAAACAACTTAGAGTTTAAACCATTATTTTATTGTGATCGGTTGGTTGGTTGGCTGGTTGGTTGATTGGCTTGTCTTTTGAATTATCTTCTGACCGCCAGTGGAGGTTCACCAAAGATAATGCCTACCTTACTTTCAAAGTATTGTCATTCCCTCTGAACATCATCCAAACAGGTAACTTAATAGAAAGAATATTGCCCTTTGATTTCAGCCATATTAAGGATAATACCTCAATTTCTTATTTATATACGAATGGGAAGAATAATAATATTTACTTTAGGATGGGAAGAATTATTTAGAAGCCGTACCCTACAAAAGTGTCACTTTTTAGAAGCAATGACCACATATAATTATTTCGGAAACATTGTGCAACTTTATTTCTTCAGTTATTGAGTAGTTTATACAAGGCATGGGATGGGGAAAGGGGCATTTTTTTAACTTAAAGATAAAGCAGATCTTTAAAAATTATGTGGATTAGTGAATCACTTTTTGCCTTTTTCTTGCTGTATACAGTCATCCCTTTGTATCAGTGGATACCACAGATGTTCAAGTTCCTTATGTAAAATATTGTAGTATTTGCATATAACCTACCCACATCCTCTCATATACCTGTATGTGTAGATTATTTATAATACCTAATACAATGCCTGCACATCACTTCATTCACATGAATTGAACATAGTACTCAGCACGTGGCAAATTCAAGTTTTCAGGACTTTGTGGAATTTTTTTTTTCCTCAAATATGTTTGATCTGTGGTTGGTTGGGTTCAGGGACGCAGAACCCATGTATGCACAGGACCGACTACACTTTTGTTAAAGACCAAAAGAGATTCTGGTGTTAAAACAAAAAACAAAACAACAAAAAAAAAAACTATAGCATAATGAGTAGAGGTATCAGAAAAGAAATTGTCATAGAAAATTTAAAAGTAAGTTGAAATTTCAAACTATGAAGTCAGAAACAGATCTAGGTTTAAATCCTAACTGCTAGCCAACAGTATACTACCTTGAGTAAATTATCCTTCTTTTGATGCCTTAATTTCCTATCTCTCAGGTGGGGAGAATAATAATGATAATACCTTCTTTATGAGACAATACATGTAAAGTGCATAACACTATGCCTGGTACACAGTAAGCACTACATTAATGTTAATTACCATTTATTATCATTAGTGTTATTCTGTGAATTTAAAATAATCTGTTTTTTCCTGAGATGAAAAAAGAATATTTCAACTTATATGAAAATTATTTTTGGCATCTAATTGTGGAAATTAGAAATCATTTGAATCAATTGAATGTGTAATAAATAAGCCTCATAGATGATTATCAGGCAGTTTTCATAGATATTCCTTATATAGATGATTATAGAGTTCTGAGGAGTCCCCAGAAAACCAAGATCATTTTCGTCACAGTGATTATATTTTTTTCATTAGATACTGCTTTTGCAAAAAATAAAGATGATGGAAAATGGTACTATTTTGATGACAGTAGTGTCTCCACTGCATCTGAAGACCAAATTGTGGTAAGTTTGTCTTATATTTCCTGAAAATTATGGGATTCACTGTCTTAAGGAGTGAATATAAATTAATAAAAGGAGCTCATGGAACACTGTAGTCTATATTCTATCAGCTTGAGTAGCTAAAAGAGACTCTTATTTAAAGAAATGTCAAATTGTCCCCTAAATGGAAATTTGTCTTCTAAATTTGCCCACTAACAAAAGCATAAATTCCAAGGTGAAAAAATTTTTGGTAGTTTTCAACATGGAGTTTCTAATAAAAATAATTAAGTTTTGCTTTGGAAAGTAGATTCAGCTCTTAACTTTCTAGACGTTGACTACTTAAAGCCAGAATGTTTAAACAGGAGGAAAAAAATCCTGGAAGTACCTTACCATACCTGTGATCTTTAAAGTCATATCCTGCCTTATGAAAATTAACTGTTTAAACTCAAAATGACATAATTAGATAAAACAAATTACAGATTTATAAAAGATTAATACTTGTGTACTTACTACTTTGATATTTTCTGAATAGTAAAAAAATGAGGAAGTTCCATCTGTTCACACTTGCATCAGTTTATCATCCACCGCTGACTCTCTCAGTATGGGTTTGTGTATGTGTGCACACACACACATATGTACGCACAGATGCATACATATATATATAGTTATTTCTCTCCCTATATCTATGACAAAAAGAGACTTGAATACTATAAATATTTTTAAAATTGTGTTAGTTTTAATTAACCACATTTTTTGTTTATACTTAAACTCCTAATTTTTTTTCTGCAAAAGAAAATCAATTCTGTTCTCATTAATCTCCCAGCCCTGACATCCTCAAATTGCCCACCTCCTCCATCAGTCTTTTTAACAACACTGCCCTAATCTTGGCTTCAAATAAACAGTTATCTTGTTTATATATAGTATACGAATTTGAGGTTGCCATGCATTTTAACAATGATGATTCTTATTTAGTCAACAAATTGAATATGATAGAGAGAGAGATACACAAAAGACTCCATTCTAAACAGAGTTAAAAAGACAGCTGTCACTCAGTCCAGAGTTTAAAAGATAGCTATCTCTGATTTATAAACCAAAGAAGACAAATAAGTAAATTAACAATTACAGCATGATAAGTACTATTAAATACCTTACTATGGCCACTTAGAAAGGGAACTTCTGTCTCAACTCAGATTTGGGGTTTGAGGAGACAATACCAGTACAGGGAAGTTCATCTGGTAAAGATGATGTCTGACCTGAGTCTGCTAGTAAAAATAAGAGTAAATTAAACAAAAGGTGTTCTAAGCAAAGAAAACGGTATCTACAAAAACAAGGAGGCATGACAGCGTGACATTTTAAGGGAACAGCACATAATTGGATGTGACTCAAAAGCTCTTAAAGGGACATAGGGAAGAAATTAGTCTGCAGATAAATTTAGCGCTTAGATCAAGAAAAGTGGCATTCTAGTTGTTTAGACATTTTCTTACGGACTATGAGAAGCCATTAGATTGTTAAACAAGAGAATAACATTGTTCAGTTTGTGTCTTAACATTTCTCTGAGAACATCATAGAAGATAGATTGGAGACACTGAGTAAAGAAACAGAAAAGCCATACAGGAGGCTGTCACATAATTTAAGCAATTAAAATAGTAGTTAGAACAATACAAACAAGGGGAGAATGGATTTATGAGATATTTACTGGATAGAATTAATATAACGTGCTAAAAGGTATAATAAGGTTAATAGATGTAGAGATCCAGAGAAGGAGAAGTTTAAGATGACTTTTACTTTAGCATTCACCAAGATTGGGAATATAGGAAGAATAGTTGCTGTTGAAGTTTGAGATGCCTATATGATAGCTGTGTGGAAATTTCCATTAGGTTGTTGGACTCATAAGATAGGAGTTCAGGGGTGAGAACTGATTTAGGTTATACATTTGAGATGTCAGCCTCAGGCAGCAGTTGAAGCCATAGGTTTAAATGAGTCACCTAGTGAGAGGATTCAGGTTGAGACAATGGTGGGCTGAGGACAGAACATAGTATGTTTAAAGGTCAGGATTTAATGAGTCCACAGAAGAGTCTGAGAAGAAACCAAAGAGATAGTAGGAAATCTGAGTAGTGTTGTCCCAGAAGCAAAAAATTGTTTGTTGATAGGAAAAGTAATAGTGAAGCATTAAATGCTACTGAGAGATTGACCAAAAGAACTGAAAAGGGCACCCATTTCAGTTGTTTATTAGGTTATTGACCCTACTGAAAGCCATTTTACTAGAATGGTTTGGGGAAAAGCTAGATTACTTTGAGTTGAGAAGTGTGCATGAGAGTGAATGATGAGTATTGACTACTCTCTTTATCACCCTGACTCTGAGGAAGAGAAAGAGAGGTATATGGCAGCTGGAAGGGGAAGTAGAATGGAGAGGGACTTATGATAGGAAAAACCTTAGGTATTTTTTAATGCCAAAGAGAAAGGTCCAGTGGATAAGGACTCATTAAAGATACACAGTGATGATTGATGGAACAGTATCCTTAAGATGGTAGGAGAAGTTGGACTCTACAGCAAACATGGGATGAAGTGACTAGTATTAGAAGGCAGGAATTTACCTTTTCCTTAAGAGATGATAGGAAAGAAAGCGTAGAATTCTATTTTTACGTTGGAGTAACTAGGTTAATCTGTGATACAGTTGCATTTATTTCTTTGTCCAAATAATTTAGAAGCACATAAAAATTTGTAATTCTAATGACCATTCTTTATTAGAAATCATCTTATATTTAATGAATTTTAGTAACTTCCATTTGACCATGCATGGTTTTTCTATTTCATTTATGCCCTCTCACCAAAATTGGTGACCAGCTAAAAATTCATAATGTATTTAATGTGATCTTTGAGAATCATAACTGTTTTAACATCCTTTGTTTTGACAGTCCAAAGCAGCATATGTACTCTTCTACCAGAGACAAGACACTTTCAGTGGAACTGGCTTTTTTCCTCTTGACCGAGAAACTAAAGGTGCTTCAGCTGCCACTGGCATCCCATTAGAAAGTGATGAAGATAGCAATGATAATGACAATGATATAGAAAATGAAAACTGTATGCACACTAACTAATGAAAGTCCTAGAAGCCATAAAAGAGAGACTTTCCTGCTGGTGGTATCTATGGAAATGATGAAGTTATCCACCACATTAAAACAAAAGTCTGAGATGGGGAGTTTCAGATAACCGAATGTAAATCCTTTATCAGATTTTAACTTGTGCAGTACTTGAAGTGAAACACAATGAAAACTTTAACAGAAATTGTCTCTTAATACATTTACAGTCTTGTATTTACAAGCTAAATATATATAGGAAATCACAAATAAATCCCTTTTAAGTTTGCTGCTGTTTTCATTAATTATGTTTCCTTTAATTTTTTGGATGTGAGTTGATGACAAATGTTAAATTTGTGGATGTTGGTCATTTATTTTGCTCTAATAATACTGCAAGAAAACTATGGCTGAACTTAGTTTTTGGATAATCTAGTTCATGTGCATTAGGCTGCCATATATACTACTATGATATTTAGCTGCAGTATCAATGTGGCATAAATACTGCGGCAGCATTCTTTGAAAACCACATTTTCAAATTTATCCCGGTAATCAATGTGGGCCTATTAAAACCAAATCATGATACAAGAAACAACCTTGGAAAAGTTATTTCCTTTTGTAGTACCTTTAAAAATCCAGGTATTATATTCATGTTACTGCCACTGTGGAAACAGGTTCTAGATTTCATACTCCATCTAAAGTCATTTTTCAATTACATGTAAGTATTATTTACTGCTATTGGGATCTATTCTTCAGACATTCAGGAACATTTTTTGCTTTAAAATGCATATCTTTAATTGGGTGTTGGTCCAAAATTAAAATTTTTGCTGTCTGTTTTTCTCTACCCCATTTTGTGGTAATTTGGAAACTTTAGCTCTCCCAATTATTGTAATATAAGGACAGACTTAATAGTATTCTGTATCCATAGTAATAATTGCATCAAGCTTAGATGAGAAATTTTTTTCATATACTGGCCTTTAAATCATTAATGGACAATTGGCTATAAAGGTAGGTCTGTTAACTTTCTTTGTGTGTTCCTGATGGAATTCACCATAGCCTTACAGCTTTTCTCAGAAGGTAACTTGTTATAAGAGAAATGGCATTTGCATGTTCCAGAGTCAGAACCTGTACAGTATATAAAGCATAAACACCTTGAATTGATTTTAGTTCACCACATTCAAGGATCCAGGATGCCAAAAATATGTGTGAACATTTGAAACATTTTTATTTGCTGCTTTTTCCCTTTGATCTAGTTGAAAGAATGTATTGTAAATTGGCATACAATACTGCCTTTAATAGAAAACCTAAATGCTGGGGCACATTTCACATATCGACTACCTGAGAAATTGCTTTGTGTCCCACTGTTATTAAAGCAAAAAGTATAATGTTCTTCACTTGAACTAATCAAATACAATAGATTATAAATTGTGTATTGTAAATAAAAGTTCACTCTGTGAGTGCACATTTTGGTAAATTATTTATTTATGTTAGCATTTAAAAGTTTTAAAAAAAAATGCATTTGACCAGGATAATGAGGTATGTTGATCATGGCTTTGCTTTATATCTTGATATTAAAGCTGGTTTATCATCCTGGTATTTCAAAAGCTGCTTTGGGTTTTTTTTTTTTCTTTTTTTTTTTTTTTAATGTAAACTAACCTCCTGCATGACAGAGGTTAAAATTTTGTCTGCACTTGAGTTCACTTGAGTTTACATTTGAAATGTGCATGTTTATTTATACAGATTTCAATAAAGCTATTCAAGGCCTTATTTAGTCTTTTATTTCTTACTCTTAATCTTTTAATAAAAATCCCCTACTTTATGGTTAGATGACTATATGCTAGACTTTTTAGTTATAAATAGTTAATACTAGAAAGGAAATTATGTCAGAGCAAAATGAATCCTACTATTAAGGACTTGTTTTAAAGCTGATTTTTTTCCACTTTAATATTTATTCATTAAACATATGTTTGTGTACCAATCACTGTTCTAGAGTCTGGAGATACAGCAGTAAACAGATATCCTTACCTTCACAGAGCTTACATTCTTTCTGGCATCTACCAACTAATGGACTATATTTCCATTTTTCCGAAGATTTAAAGAAAAGTCAAAGCTAAATCTTTTAAACCTAGATTGTGGTCTCCATCCTAATTCTTCAGAGACCACTTTCTTTTTAATGCCTGTCATTAACTTCTGTTCCCACTAAAAGAAGTGATGTTAATAATGCCATTGAAACTGTCAAACTCAAATGTCATTTTTCAGCTGCAAAAAGTAGACTTTAAAAAGAGTGCAAAAGGATAATACATATTCTAATTAAAAGGAGGTATTCAGGCTGGGCACGGTGGTTCACGCCTGTAATCCCAGCACTTTGGGAGACTGAGGCGGGAGGATCACTTGAGCCCAGGAGTTTGAGACCAGCCTGAGTAACATAGTGAGAACCTCATCTGTACAAATATATATATATTTTTTTTTAATTAGCTGGGTGTGCACACACCCGTGTTCCCAGCCACTCGGGAGGCTGAGGTGAGAGAATTGCTTGAGCCCAGGCAGTCAAGGCTGCAGTTAGCCGAAATCACACCACTGCACTCCAGCCTATGCAACATAGTAAGACTCTGTCTCAAAAAAAAAAGATATTCATAGATAATACAGGGTAGTGGGAATGTATCTAGACTAGAATTTCTACTTCTAGCTTTGCCACTTAGCAATCATATGACTTTGAACTTAATCTTTCCTAGTCTGTTTCTTTACCTGTAGAATAATGATGATAATAATAGCCAGCATTTATTGAGCACTTACTATGGACCAGGCACTATATTAATAAGTGTTTATATGCATTCTCTCATTTAATCTCACAACAGCTATGAGGTAGGGACAGTTGTCATCCCCGTTTTTCATATGAAGAAACCAAGATACAAAGCATTTAAGTAATATTCCCAAGCTCACACAATTGCTATGTGGTAGAGCCAATATTCTATCCTCAGATATATACTACCTCTCACTGTGTTATAGTGTCTGCCTCATAGGATTGTTGAGAGCTCAAATGAGATCATGTATTTTATGGGAAGAGCTTTGTAAACTTTATTACACACTCACTGATTTCTTCAGTCTAAATAGAAAGACATCTTGAAGTCTAATGACTTTGCTTCTAAAGGTATATTTAGCTCAGTATTCGAGCATTGAATAAGAAAGTACCCACTGGAATATTGACTAACCCATTCCCTTCTAAAAGTTAATTTCATTTAATTTATATACCTTTATTACAATTTTAATTAAATGGTAAATACAGTGTGACATTGTTTTTTCTTATCTTTTCATCTAACTTGTGTCCCCTTCTTTCCATTTCCCCAAATGCAACCCTGAATTTCAGGACTTTGTAAACTCTACTTTAGTTTTGCTTTTTGTTCGTTTGTTTGTTTAGAGACAAGGTCTCACTCTGTCGCCCAGGCCGGAGTGCAGTGGCGTAATCATAGTTCACTGTAACCTTGAACTCCTGGGTTAAAGTGATCCTCCTGCCTCAGCCTTATAATTTAGTTTTAATTAATCTCCTTGAAAAAGTTGCAGCCTGGTGCTTTATTTAAATATCTTGCTTTCTCATAATCTGTGTTCTTTTAGTAGTCCTGTATTTATCCTTGCTTTCCTGACAACTGGATATAAAACTACACAAAACATTGATTTGGGCACGAAGAAAATCAGTAAGTACCAAAATAGATACAACATAAAGGTGGTGGGGTGTTTTATGAACTAATTTGATTGAAGTGAGTTTATCTTATAAAATAAGCCAGGAGACTGAAATGGAGTCTCCTTCAGTGGTACACCAAAGGGAGTGTAGGGTGTAGTAGGAGTTTTCTGCCTCAGAGAGGAGGAATATATTAGACTGATAACGTTTAAGTCTGATGTATGGTGACAAGAAAAAGGCCAATTTTTTGTTTTGTTATTTTTAAGTTATCTACAGATAATGCATTTCATTATTGCCTGCTTCCAACTCTCCCTATGTAGTATGTTTCTGATCTCCTGTGCTTGTGCAGTGTAGATGAGCTCACCACTTTAATTTTTAAGATAGAAATGTGGAAAATTCTTGAATCATAGACTAGGGGAAGGAACCAGAGGTCCTCTAAAATGTCAGAGGAGTGAGAAGGAAAGGAAAAGCTCCTTTCTGGGGCCAAAGAATAAGAGTAGAAGTTTTTGTTCTTTTTTTTTTTTTTTTTTTTTTTTTTTACTTTACAATAAAATAAAAATTGTTTTGCTCTTTGAATAACTTAACATGAGGAATTTGGAAACAACCTCTCTTGAAAATATATTGATATGGCCGGGCGCGGTGGCTCACGCCTGTAATCCCAGCACTTTCGGAGGCCGAGGCGGGCGGATCACGAGGTCAGGAGATCGAGACCATCCTGGCTAACACGGTGAAACCCTGTCTCTACTAAAAATACAAAAAATTAACCGGGCGAGGTGGCAGGCGCCTGTAGTCCCAGCTACGCGGGAGGCTGAGGCAGGACAATGGCGTGAACCCCGGGGGGGCGGGGCCTGCAGTAAGCCGAGATCGCGCCACTGCACTCCAGCCTGGGTGACAGAGCGAGACTCCGTCTCAAAAAAAAAAAAAGAAAATATATTGATATTTATTCCCAAATAATTCTTTTAAGTGCCGGGAAAGGAGGAAAAGGTGAGTGTATTTATATCCTTGCTAGTTTTTGTTATATATTCAGTTGCAGATCTATATTATATATCATTTTATTATCAGATTTTCTAGTGAGAAATATATATGATGGTTTTTTAATCATTCTAGGTTTGGAGGCCATTCCAATTCAATATGTATGTGTTTTATGTGTTTAATTCATATTTACTATATATTAAACAAAAGAATTTCCAAATAGCTCAGATAACAAAACTTTCATTTAAAATTGAGTCATAAGCTACATAGAATACATCAAAATTTTATAAGCTGCATAGAGTAGGCTTTAAAATATCAGATTTAGGAAAATAAAATATAGATGGTAAAAATTCAAATATTTATCAAGACTTTTTTCTTCACTAATGATGGGGTAAAGAATTTTTAAATGGATAATGTAAAACAGACAGTTCAAAAATTATTTTTGGAAAATATATGCATCGGGAAACATACCCCACATGGTGCCATGGTTTAATTATTCCCCAGCTCTACTTCTGGGAGCCTGGAACTTGTCAGGGTAGTGAAATAGACCTTAGACTATTAAGGACATTCAGAAACTGGCTAAGCCATTCAAGGAAAGTCAGGAATTTACATAATATATTGGACTAGAGTCTCAAAGGACAGAAAATCAGTCAGATGGATTTTGATATTTTTTTTTCCTAGAAATGTGTAGCAAATGTGATTTCACAAAGCAGCTAAAAATACAACTATCTCTCTGGAATTGAAAATGTGTAAAATAAGACCACACACTTTCAATATGCACAAAATATATTTTAAATGTTTAAGTTGTATTGGTAATTTACTATGTTCTACTGTAGAAAATCATAATTAAAGTTGGTGCTCGTGTTGCTAAGGTTTTTTTCTCATGTCAGGAACTTGCAGCTTGTTCTATATAGTTTGGTGAAACAAAACAGTTTTTATCTGCTGTGACATTTAAGTTTGTTGTTAGCTGGAGTTAAATCTACATACATAAAAGTAAAACAATAAATACGGAAACATCCCAACAGTCTTCCCCACAATGTGTATTATTACATTATTCTCAGTAATGACAGATACTTAACATTTCCCAAGCTGTTGTTTTAAACCTTAAAACATCACCACATTTCTAATTTTTATTTAAAATCTTTCAGAATTCTTAGACTTTGTAACATATCAAACACAAGTCTCTCATTAAAATGTTTTTTTAATAGTATTTGCTTTTCTTTTAAACCCCATAAAGGAGTGTTCGATGTTAACAGACGTAACTCTTTAATGCTCTTCTGTTCATGATTAAGTATGCTAAGTTTTAAGTAATTTCGACTAACGTATTAAAAAATGTTCACTTATGTCTAGTCATACGTGTACCTACTCTCTTCTAACCTTGAGTCATTTCTATTAAATACAGCATTTAATCTTCTTTCAAGTGAGAACCATCTTTCCATTATATCAAGTGGGCAATTTTTAAATTGTCTGATAAGTTCATCCAAATTACTTCCATCATGCCTGTTTAACTCATTTTCCCAAAAAGACTGCGACCTCCAGCCAGTAATTCAGTTCTTGAACTCCCTAATAGAAGCACCAAGGATTATCTATTTGTAATCACATTGTGGTGAATTATCAGTGTCCCAAGAATTATGTAAAGCAAATAGGAATTATTTTAGAGTTGCCCTTATTTTAAAAACCAAAAAAAGATGGGAAAATTACTTACAGTATTTTTTTTAATTTGAGAAAGAATTCCTATAGGTCTCCCTTAAATACTGAGTGACTTTGGTAAAGCTGTTTAATTTCTAGAACTCAGAGCTATATTGACTTTTGAGCTATGTACCTATTGTATAAGTTGAAGTAATACTGCAAATTCAAACAGTAAACATCATTAATCCTAGATATTTGGGTACTACCTACAGTGAGATATGGTAGGAAACATTCTATATTTACAACAACTTCTACCACAGCTAGCTCCAAACAGGTCATTAACCTCTGAATTACTGTTTTCACAACCATAAAATTATGCTGGTCTCTTGGAACTATTGAGTGTATGGGTGTGGAGAGGAAGGCTTCAATTTCATTTTTGAAGCTGTTGTTAAAAGTATACGTTTGTATATTTAGCAAAGGAATTAATAACTAATAGGATGAGTCAAGTTAATATTTGTTTTTGTTTTTTTAATTTTGGGCCTCCTATAAAAGACTTGGAACAGAAGTCTTAGTATGATGGTAAACTTGAAAATTAAAATTTTATCAGGGATATTAGAATCCAATTATATGAGTGAGACTGCATCCTCAACAGGCACCTTGGTTGCAACACCACGAAAGACCTTGATCCAGAGGTTCTCGGCAAGCCACACCTGAATTCCTAATCCACAAAAACTGTGAGATAACAGATGTTTGTGTTTTTAGCTGCTAAGCTTTAAGGTAATTTGTTTATGCAGAAATAAGGGAAAAGGACCCCAGAGATCCTTGAGGAATCCCACTTTACAGATGTAGAAGCTGAGAGCTAGAAGGAGAAAAGTCATGTACACAAAGTCTGGAGACAACTCAGATAGTCACTACATCCTCCTGCTCCTTCTCATTTTTACTCTTTAACTGGCTCCTCACTTTGTAGATGGATGGCACTGGGCTCTGGAGCAAACCATCTGTTCTGTATCTGTTAAGGCCTCTAGAGCTTCATTCATTCCTTCATCAAATATTTTTTGAGTGTCCACTATGTGCCAGGCACTATTCTAGATTCAAGATATAAAGTAATACACAAAAACAAAATCCAGTTACAAATACAATTTTTAAAGCTATTTATGAGCATAACTTCCTAACACATTTAGAACCTTTGCCTTCAGCAGATATGAATTATGTTGTCTTTTTGTTTTTTGGCCCAGTTTCATTAGTCATTAAAGTCACTTGAATTAAAGACAATAATCCGGACTCCAGAGGTTATGGCTTTTATGTGTTTGGATACTGTCATAGTCTGCTCAGGCTGCCATAACAAACACAGACTGGGTGGCTTAAATAACAGAAATTTGTATTTTCACAGTTCTGGAGGCTGGAAATCTGAGATCAGGGTACCAGTATACTTGGTTTCTGGTGAGGGTGCCTTTCATGGCTTACAGATGGCTGCCTTCTCACTGTGTTCTTGCATGGTAGCAGAGGAGGTCAGAGAGGAGAGCAAGTTCTCAGGCATGTCTTTTTTATAAGGGCACTAATCTCATCGTGAAGCCCCCACCCTCATGACCTCATCTAAACCTAATTCTCTCCTAAAGACTTCCTCTCCAAATACTATTTAAGGTTTCAACCTGAATTTGGAGGTGACACAGTTGAGCCCGTAGCAGATATATTTAGTAACAATTATGGGTACAGGCATGCCTCAGATATTGCAGGTTCAGTTCCCAGCCACCATAAATCTTTAAATAAAGTGAGTCACAAATTTTTTGGTTTCCCAGTGCATATAAAAGGCATATTTACCCTATACTATAGTCTATTAACTGCAGTAGCATTGTGCCTAAAAAAGATGTACATGCCTTAATTTTAAAACTATTGCCAAAAAATGTTAAATAATCATCAGAGCCTTCAGCAAGTAGTAATGTTTTTGCTGATGGACAGTCTTGCCTCATTTTGATAGATACTCACCAGGATAGGTGGTTGCTGAAGGTTAGGGTGGCTGTGGCAATTTTTTACAATAAGACAATAGTGAAGTTTGCTGCATCAATTGACTTCCTTTTACAAGAGATTTCTCTAGCATGCAATGCTATTTGATAACATTTGATACCCACAGTAGAACTTCTTTCTGAACTTCTTTCACAATTGGAGTTAATCTTCTAAAGCCCTGCCACTGCTTCATCAACTAAGTTTATGGAGTATTCTAAATCCTTTGTTGTCTTTTCAACAATGTTCACAGCATTTTCACCAGGAGAAAACTTTTCCCCCCTTCTTTTCACAGATGTTGAGACTGTCAAGAAACTACTTTCTTTGCCCATCCATAAGAAGCAATTTATCATCCGTTCAAGTTTTATCATAAGATTGCAGCAATCCAGACACATCTTCAGGCTCCACTGGTAGTTCTCTTGCTATTTTCACCGCATCTGCAGTTACTGCCGCCACTGAGGTTTTGAACTTCTCAAAGTCATGAAAGTTGTAATTAACTTCTTTCAAACTCCTGTTAATGTTGATATTTTGACTTCCATGAATCACAAATATTCTGAATGAATGGCATCCAGAATAGCAAATCCTTTTCAGAAGGTTTTTATTTTGCCTAGATCCATCAGAGGAATCACTATCTATGAAAGCTTTTGCCTTATAAAATGTATTTCTTAGATGGTAAGACTTGAAAGCGGAAGTTATTCTTTGATCTATGGCTGCAGAATGGATGTTGTGTTAGCAGGCAGAAAAACACTAATCTCATACATCTCCATAGAGCTCTTGGGTGACCAGGTGCACTTGTCAATGAGCAGTAATATTTTGAAAGGAATCTTTTTCTGAGCAGTAGATCTCCACAGTGGGCTTAAAATATTTAGTAAACTTTCCTATAAACAGATGTGCTATCATCCAGGCTTTATGGTTCCTTTTATAGAGCAAAAACATTATATTTAGTATAATTTTAAGGGCCCTAGGATTTTTGGAATGATAAACGAACATTAGTTAGCATTGCATTGGCCGCTAACAAGAGAAATCATTCTCTCGTTTGAAGCCAAGCATCAACTTTTCTCTAGCTATGAAAGTCCTGGATGACATCTTCCAACATAAGACTTTCATCTACACTAAAAGTTTGTTTTTAGTGTAACTACCTTCATCAATGATCTTAGCTAGATCTTCTGGATAAGTTGCTGCAGTTTCTGCATTAGCAGTTGCTGCTTCACCTTACGCTTGTCTGTTGTGGAGACGGCTTGTTTCCTTAAACTCCATGAATCAACCACTGCTAGCTTCAGACTTCTCTTCTGCAGCTTCCTTACCTTAGCCTTCATAGAATTGAAGAGAGAGGGCCTTGCTCTGCATTAGGCTTTGGCTTAAGATAGTGTTGTGGCTGATTTGATCTTCTATTAAAAAAAAAACTCCGGCTTTCTCCATATCACTTTTCTTCTGATTCAGGTGCACTCGAGTAGCACTTTTAATTTCAAGAACTCTTCCTTTGGATACACAACTTGGCTGTTTGGCTCAAGAGGCCTACCTTTCAGCCTGCCTTGGCTTTCAACATGCTTTCCTCACTAAGCTCAATCATTTATAGCATTCGATTGAGAGAGAGAGATGTACAGCTCTTTACCTGAACACTTAGAGGCCATTGGATGGTTCGTAACTGGCCTAATTTTAATAGTGTTTTGTCTCAGGGAATAGGGAGGCACATGGAGAGGGAGAGAGATGGGGAATGGCCAGTGGAGCAGTTGGAACACACACGTCTGTGCCCTCAAACAAAACAGTAACATCAAAGATTACTGATCACAGATCACCATAACAGATACAATAATAATGAAGACATTTGAAATGTGAGAAGTACCAAGATGTGACACACACACAGTAAGCACATGCTGTTAGGAAAATTACATCTATAGACGTCCTCAATATAGGCTTGCCACAAGCCTTGTTTGTAAAAAACAAAAACAATTATCTTCAAAGCATGATAATAGAGTGAAGCAGAATAAAACAAGGTATGCCTGGTTTTTGTTTTGTTTTGTTTTGAGACAAGGTCTTGCTCTGTCACCCAGGCTGGAGTGCAGTGGCACAATCTCATCTCACTGCAGCCTCTAGCTTCTGGGCTCAAGTGATTCTCCCACCTAAGCCTCCGAAGTAGCTGGGTCTACAGGCATGTGCCACCACACCACACCTGGCTAATTTTTGTAGAGACCAGGTTTCACCATGTTGCCCAGGCTGGTTTTGAAGTCTTGAACTCGGGTGATCCATCCACCTCGGCCTCCCAAAGTGCTGGGATTACAGGCATGAACCACAGCACCCAGCCATGTATTTTCATTTAACCAGTACTAAATAACCACATGTCTTTGGCAGCCTATAATGTAGCATCCCATTTTTAAAAACATAAATGTGTATTCAGGGTGCACTCAATAGGATTGCATCTGGCTAGCAGTCCCTTCCTACTTCAGTCCATTATCCTGCTACCAGAATGATCTTCATGGTTTCATTTAAAAAAAAAAAATCAGATCCTGTTTCTTTGTCTTAAAGTTCTCTTCTAATTCCTTGTATTAATCAGGATTCTCCAGAGAAACAAGACCAATAGGATGCATATATGTGTATACACATATATGTATAGCTCTCTCCCTCATATATACACATATATCATATATATACATATATATCATATATATACCTATATATATACGATATATATACATATATATCATATATGTACCTATATATACACATATATATATGAGGGAGAGAAAGATTTATAATGAATTAGCTCATGCACTTAGGCTGAGAAGTCTCATGATCTGCAGTCAGCAGGCTGGATACCCAGGAATGCCAATGGTGTAGTTCAAGTCCAAGTCCAAAGGGTTGAGAACCAGGAAAACCAATGATAAAAGTTCCAGTCCACAAGCTACCTGGCTAAAGACCCAGGAAGACTGAAGGTTTCAGTTTTAGTGCAAAGGCAGAAAAAGACTGATGTCCCAGTTCAATCAGGCAAGAGAAATTATCCTTACTAGTGCCTTTTTTGTTGTATTCAGTCCTTCAATGGATGAGAGCCACCAACATTAGAGAGGGCAATCTGCCTTACTCAGTCTACTGACTTAAATGTTAATCTCATCCAAAAACACCCTCATAGATATACCCAGAATAATGTTTGACCACATATCTGGGCACCCTGTGGCCCAGTCAACACATTAAACCATCACGTCCCTCCACGTAGAAAAGAGAGGTTTGGACCATAGGCTCAGGACTTAAACCACCTCTGAGCCTACCACTTTTGTGCAACTCACCTCACCTCTCTGCCTCTCACCTCTCTGTAAACTAGAGCAGCTCCCAAAAGTCCATCTAGGAAGGCTTAGGGTGAGCAACCTGATTAGAAGGGAACAATGTGACTTAAAACTGCATATTTGCTTAGCAAACCTATGACTTTTCTCAGAATACATAGTTTACTTGTGATGGAGGGCTATTAATATTTATAAGGAAACCAAATCCCCATTCACTTAAGCCATCCACTCCTACCATTGTAATTGAATATTACCTACCTTTCAGAATAATTGCAAGGTTTTGTGTCTTGATCATTATGAAAAATGTGGCAGGTATAATTACTAATAAAGAAGTACCCAACTATGGGAATGATTGTCCCAAGTACCCAACTATGGGAATGATTGTTCCTTCCTTACGAATGAGAGCAACTATCTCTGTTCAATACCATTCATACTCAAGTTCTAATAAACTATCTTTAGCAAGAGAGCAAAGAGTATGGTATACTCAGTCCACCCAGGTTGCCTGTTAACCTGGTGCTTGAAGGGAAAAAAGTAAGAATTTGCCTTCATCCAATTCCTCACTTTCCCTCAAACATGTCATACTGCTTGACAACGGGGCTTTCCCACATACTATTCTATTTGCATGGTCTGCCTTATCTCTTACCTGGCGAACTCCTACACCCCTTCAAGACCTGCTCCAAAATGCACTTGCTTGATCTTCTGACATCAACTGCCACCTTGGGCTATTAAGTTACGTGTCTCTCTTCCCCCACTAGACAATTACCTGAAGGAAGAATATTGTTCTTAAGATGTTAAGATGGTGTATGTGTGGCATAGTATTTGTTCCTAAATGTAAAAGTTATTAAACAAGTTTTCTCAAAGTCTGAAGCTTTATGGTGTTTATTGTGATTTTGTTGTATTCCTGACATGTTGCTGGCTACATATTTTAACAGCTTTAAAAGTAATTTACCTTATGAATGTGCACTAAAAACGTACATTTTAGATATACTAACATTTTAAGTTCAGTATTTATGAATTTGGAACATTCAAGGTTAAATGTAGAGAATTTATATTTCATTTATATTTTTCTAAAGAAGTTTTAATTGTAAGGAATTCTTTCTTCCAATAAGGAAGATACAGTTGCTATCTCTTGCTTCAGTTGGAGGGCATCCTGAATTCCCATTTGTTCAGACGCTTTTCACAACTTGAAGCTTCTGGCATCTCCATAAAAATAATACTTTGACTACACAAGGCCAGGAATACTTTTTTGAGTTGGGGATACCCCAAACATTTATCTGTTCAATACAGTTGTCCAAAGACAAGGAATGTACTCTTGATTTGGGTTCTTTGTCACCTCAAAGATCTATATTACACCTTAGAAGGCTCTGGACAAGGGAAGAAAATTGTCAGAAGTCTCTTCTCCATGTCAAATTTGGCTTCCTTACTAGTGGGCATAGCAAGTTATCCACCCCTAACCAGGTAACTGGGGATAGGAATTTATTATTTAAAGTCAATTTTGTGGAAAGTAGTCCTATTCTCCTTGTCTTTTTGATTTAGTGTTGGGCCATTAAAGGCCAATGAGTCCAGAAGGGAAGTCTGCTGGTGTACTTGTGGGAAATTTTTCTGGAGAAAAAAAAAAATGATCCTTCTTTAACAGAGTTCTGTCTACATGTGATTCCTGGAATGGCAGAGTGGCATCTTGGGACTGGGGTTGAAGTGTGAAGGTGTGTTAACCTTGAGCATATTCTTTTACGTTAGTCTTTATGCCTGATAACCAAAACTGTATTCATCTGGGGTGGAAAATGGCCTTTTTTCTACTGATTTTTATCCCTAAAGCCCACAAGCTTTGCATTGTAATCTTTGAAAATTAAAAACAACAAAAAACCTTTTTGCTGTATCACATATCGTATCCCAAATCCAAGGTTTTGGGGACTTTTTTTTTTTTAATGATACAATTTACAGTAAAGTGAACTTATACTGCATGAGCAATTACTTATTTAGGATAAATGATGGCTCTTTGTAATATAAATAATATAAGCATATAACTCTACAATTATATGTGTGTTTTGTCTGTCAGACATTGTCTAATCCCTACCTCATAACTTACAGCATCTTTTACCTCTTCTCTAAGCCTTATATCATCCCTGAGCCACACTTAATCTCAGTTCTCCTCCTCAGCTACACTACAAGGGAAGTGGTGTACCATGGAATATGGCTTAGTAATGAGTTAAGACAGTTTTGCTTACTACTTGGTAATTTTTAAAAACAGAGTTTATTTTAATTAACTAGGTTTAACATTAAAAGGAGGAGGAAAATTCTAGTATCAAAATCCTTGTGGCAAAATGTCCACATCAGACTTCTGGCGTCTGGTACGGAAAGAGGGGCTTGTATCAGCCTAGCAGTCTTGCAAGTAACATTAAGAAACTCTAAATATAAAAATAGTTTGAAGGCACTGAGGCATAATCATACAGTCTATGCTGTTGACAGAGCTTATGTGGAAGATGCTGCTTTATGCTGAGGGGTCTCAGAGGTCATAGTTTTGCAAAGCCAGAGTGACTAGTAATTGAAAAATGAAATCCTAAAAATGATGGAGCCATTGTTGATTGCAGCAAAATCTACCTAAAAATGTAACTGCCCAACAGGTTCACCTTGCGCACTGCCTAGACAGAGCCAATTTGTCAACACAGGTGAATTGCAATAGAGAGAGTAATTCACAGAGAGCCAGCTTTTCTTAATATCAACTGATTGTTCAAAGCAAAATATATGGCAGTTTACTGTGGGGCTTGTAATGTGTAGGAGTAAAGATACATGGCAACATAGACAAAAGATGAGAGCGGTGTAAATGGAATTATATTGTTATAAAGTTCTTACATTAACATATGAAATAGTATAATATCAATGCAAAAGAATATATGTTAAGAATGTATATTATAAACCTTAGAACAACCATCAAAAAAGAAGAAAACAAACCAAAAAAAGTTACAGCTAAAATCCAATAAGGGGGATAGAATGAAATAATAAGTAACATTGTTTCACTCCCTCCCCCCCAAAAAGTAGAGGTAGAAAACCAAAGTTTACAGGCAACAAATAACACAGTGAATGGAATGGTACTTCACATCTCAATACTAACGTTGAGTGTAAATGGCCTAAATGCTCCCCTTAAAAGATACGGTATTGCAGAATGGGTAACAATTCAGTAACCAACTATCTGCTGGCTTCAAAAGACTCACCTAACACATAAGGGCTCACATAAACTTAAGATAAAGGGGTGGAAAAAGACATTCCATGCAAATGGACACCAAAAGCAAGCAGGAGTAGCTATTCTTATATCAAACAAAAAACTTTAAAGCAACAGCAGTTAAAAAAGACAGAGTTTAAAAAGACAAAATGATAAAAGGTTTTGTCCAACAGGAAAATATCACAATCCTAAATATATATCCACCTAACACTGGAGCTCCCAAATTTATAAAAACAATTACTAATAGACCTAAGAAATTAGATAGACAGCAACATAATAATAGTGGGGGACTTCAATACTCCACTGACAGCACTTAGGTCATCAAGACAGAAAGTCAACAAAGAAACAATGGATTTAAACTATATCCTGGAAGAAATGGACTTAACAGATATTTACAGAACACTCTACCCAACAACTCCAGAATATACATTCTATTTATCAGCGCATGGAACTTTCTCCAAGATAGACCATATGATAGGCCATAAAATGAGCCTCAATTAATTTAAGAAAATTGAAATTATATCAAGCACTCTCTCAGATCACAGTGGAATAAAACTGGAAATCAACTCCAAAAGAAACTTTCAAAACCATGCAAGTACATGGAAATTAAATAACCTGCTCCTGAATGACCCTTGGATGAAAAATAAAATCAAGACCTACATCAAAAAGTCTGAAAGAGCATGAAGTGACAATCTAAGGTTACACCTCAAGGAACTAGAGAAACAAGAAGAAACCAAACCCAAACCCAGCAGAAGAAAGGAAATAACCAAAATCAGGGCAGAACTAAATGAAACTGAAACAACAACAACAAAAAAATACAAAAGATAAATGAAACAAAAAGCGGGTTCTTTGAAAAGATAAGTAAAATTGATAGATCATTAGCAAGATTAGCTAAGAAAAGAAGAGAGAAAATCCAGATAAGCTCAATTAGAAACAAAATAGGAGATATTACAACTGACACCACAGAAATACAAAAGATCATTCAAGGCTGCTAGGAACACCTTTATGTGCATAAACTAGAAAACCTAGAGGAGATGGATAAATTCCTGGAAAGATACAACCCTCCTAGCTTAAATCAGGAAGAAATAGATACTCTGAACAGACCAGTTACAAGCAGCAATATTGAAATGGTAATTTAAAAATTACCAACCAAAAGAAGTCCAGGACCAGACAGATTCCCAGAATTCTACCAGGCATTCAAAGAATTGGTACCAATCCTATTGACACCATTCCACAAGATAGAGAAAGAGGGAATCCTCTCTAAATTATTCCATGAAGCCAGTATCACCCTAATACCAAAACCGGGAAAGGACACAACCAAAAAAGAAAACTACAGGCAAATATCCCTGATGAACAGAAATTCAAACATCCTTAACAAAATATTAGCTAACCGGCCGGGCGTGGTGGCTCACGCCCGTAATCCCAGCACTTTGGGAGGCTCGAGGCGGGCGGATCACGAGGTCAGGAGATCGAGACCATCCTGGCTAACACAGTGAAACCCCGTCTCTACTAAAAATACAAAAAATTAGCCGGGCGAGGTGGCAGGCGCCTGTAGTCCCAGCTACGCGGGAGGCTGAGGCAGGAGAATGGCGTGAACCCTGGGGGGCGGAGCCTGCAGTGAGCCGAGATCGCGCCACTGCACTCCAGCCTGGGTGAAAGAGCGAGACTCCATCTCAAAATATTAGCTAACCAAATCTAATGACATATCAAAAAGATAATCTGCCATGAACAAGTGGGTTTCACACCAAAGATGTGGGGATGGTTTAACATAGGCAAGTCAATAAATGTGATACACCACATAAAAATATTTAAAACAAAAATCACATGACCATCTTAATAGACACAGAAAAAGTATTCCACAAAATCCAGCATCCCTTTATTATTAAAACTCTCAGCAAAATCAGCATATAAGAGACATACCTCAATGTAATAAAAGCCATCTATGACAAACCCACAGCCAACATAATACCAATTAGGGAAAAGTCAAAAGCATTCCCTCTGAGAACTGGAATAAGACAAGGATGCCCACTCTCACCACTCCTCTTCATAGTACTGGAAGTCCAAGCCAGAGCAATCAGACAAGAGAAAGAAATAAAGGGCATCCAAATTAGTAAAGAGAAAGTCAAACTGTTGCTGTTTGCTGACAATATACTTGTTTACCTAGAAAACCCTAAAGACTCCTCCAGAAAGCTCCTAGAACTGATAAAATAATTTGGCAAAATTTCTGGAGGCAAAATTAATGTACACAAATCAGTAGCTCTTCTATACACCAACAGTGACCAAGCTGAGAATCAAATCAAGAACTCAACCCCATTTACAATAGCTGCAAAAAATAAAATATTTAAGAATATACCTAGCCAAGAAGTGAAAGACCTGTACAAGGAAAACTACAAAACACTGCTGAAAGAAATCATAGATGACATAGACAATTGGAAACACATCCCATACTCATGAATGGGTAGAATCAATATTGGAAAAATGACCATGCTGCCAAAAGCAATCTACAAATTCAATGCAATTCCCATCAAAATACCACCATCATTCTGTACAGAACTAGAAAAAACAATCCTAAAATTCGTATGGAACCAAAAAAGAGCCCACATAGCCAAAGCAAGTCTAAGCAAAAAGAACAAATCTGGAGGCATCACATTACCTGATTTCAAACTATGCTATAAGGCCACAGTCACCAAAACAGCATGGTACTGGCATAAAAATGGGCACATAGACCAATGGAACAGAATAGAGAACCCAGAAATAAACCCAAATACTTACAGTCAACTGATCTTCGACAAAGCAAACAAAAACATAAAGTGGGAAAAGCACAGCCACTTCAACAAATGGTGCTGGGATAATTGGCTAGCCACATGTAGGAGAATGAAACTGGATCCTCATCTCTCACCTTATACAAAAATCAACTCAACATGGATCAAGGACTTTAAGACCTGAAACTATAAAAATTCTAGAAGATAACATTGGAAAAACCCCTCTAGACATTGGCTTAGGCAAGGGTTTCATGACCAAGAACCCAAATAAAAACAAAGATAAATAGTTGGGACTTAATTAAACTAAAGAGCTTTTTGCACAGCAAAAAGAACAGTCAGCAGAGTAAACAGACACTCCACAGAGTGGGAGAAAATCTTCACAATCTATAAATGTGACAAAGTACTAATATCCAGAATCTACAAGGAGCTTAAACAAATTAGCAAGAAAAAAAGCAAACAATCCCATCAAAAAGTGGTCTAAGAACATGAATAGACAACTCCCAAAAGAAGATTTACTAATGGCCAACAAACATGACAAAATGCTCAACATCACTAATGATCAAGGAAATGCAAATCAAAACCACAATGCAATACCACCTTACTCCTGCAAGAATGGTCATAATCAAAAAATCAAAAAATAATAGATGTTGGTGTGGATGCAGTGAACAGGGAACACTTCTACATTGCTAATGGGTATGTAAACTAGTACAACCACTATGGAAAACAGTGCAGAGATTCCTTGAAGAACTAAAAGCAGAACTAGCATTTGATCCAGCAATCCCACTACTTGGTATCAACCTGGAGGAAAATAAGTCATGATAAAAAAAGGTACTTGCACACGCGTGTTTGTAGTAGCACAATTTGCAATTGCAAAAATGTGGAACCAGCCCAAATGCCTATCAATCAATGAGTGGATAAAGAAACTGTGGGATATATACAATGGAATACCACTCAGCCATAAAAAGGAATGAATTAATGGCATTTGCACCAACCTGGATGAGGTTGGAGACTATTATTCTAAGTGAAGTAGCACAGGAATGGAAAACCAAGCATCAAAAGTTCTCACTCGTAAGTGGGAGCTAAGCTATGAGGATGCAAAGGCATAAAAATGACACAATGGACTTTGGGGACTCAGGGAGAAACGGTGGGAAGAGGTTGAGGAATAAAAGACTACAAATAGAGTAAAGTGTATACTGCTTGGGTGATGGGTGCACCAAAATCTCACAAATCACCACTAAAGAACTTGCTTATGTAAACAAACACCACCTGTTCCCTAATAACCTACGGAAGTAAAATTTAAAAATATATATATAGCACAGGCCAGGAACGGTGGCTCATGCCTGTAATCCCAGCACTTTGGGAGGCCGAGGCAGGTGGATCACCTGAGGTCAGGAGTTCAAGACCAGCCTGGCCAACATGGTGAAACCCCGTCTCTACTAAAAAATACAAAAAAACTAGCTGGGTGTGGTGTTGGGCACCTGTAATCCCAGCTACTTGGGAGACTGAGGCAGGAGAATCGCTTGAACCTGGGAGGTGGAGGTTGCAGTGAGCCGAGATCGTGCCATTGTACTCCTGCCTCGGCAACAAGAGTGAAACTCCATCTCAAGAAATAAAGAAAGAAATAAAAGATATAGCTAAAATCCAACAAAGGGGATAGAATGGAATAATAAATAAGATTGTTTCACTCCCTCCCTCCAAAAGAGTAAAGGTAGAAAAGGAGAGGAAAAGGAACAAAGAACAGAAAGAACAAATAGAAAACAGAGGAAATAGTAGATTTAGACCCAACCATATCAATAATTGTTAAATGTAAATGAACTGAAGTCTCCAAGAAATGAAGAAATTGTAAGATAGCCCCCAACCAACAAAATCCAATTATATGCTGTTCCCAAGAGACACAATTTAAATATGAATACCAGACAGGTTAAAAATAAAGCGGTGGGAAATGATATGCCATGCAAACACCTATGATAAAAAATTTAGTGTGGCTATGTTAATATCAGATGACTGATGCTTGGAACACTACACACGGCAAATGCACATGGAATAATCACTAAGATGGACAAAATGCTGGGCCATTAATTAAGTTTCATAAATTACAAAGAATTGACATCATACAGAGTATGCTCTCTCACCAAGTTACTTCAAGTTAAAAATAAGTTATCTAGAAAATCAACATGGGTCAAAGAAGAAATCACAAGGGACATACAGTACATTTAGAACTGGTTGATCATAAAAAATTATCAAACTTTGTGGGCTGAAGCCAAAGCAGATATTCAAGTGAGGGCTGGGTGCGGTGGCTCACGCCTGTAATCCCAGCACTTTGGGAGGCCGAGGTAGGCGGATCACGAGGTCTGGAGTTCGAGACCATCCTGGCTAACACAGTGAAACCCTGTCTCTACTAAAAATACAAAAAATTAGCCAGGTGTGGTGGCGGGTGCCTGTAGTCCCAGCTACTCGGGAGGCTGAGGCAGGAGAATGGCGTGAACCTGGGAGGAAGAGGTTGAAGTGAGCCAAGATCGCGCCACTGCACTCCAGCCTGAGCAAGACTCCGTCTCAAAAAAAAAAAAAAAAAAAAAAGATGTTTAAGTGAGATTATACTTGAAGTACTTATTTTACAAAAGAAGAAAGTTTAAAATTAAGTATCCATTTTTTAAAGCTAGAAAGAGAAAAACAAGTGATGGCTATGTGGGAAAGACCCAAAGGGAAACAGCAAAGGTGTGAACAGTAATGAGATTGGAGCCACAGTGGACAAGACAGAACTTTTGGTTTGATCCTAAACTGAGTTGATTGACTTGTTGAGAAAAAAAACTTAACATCCTTCATAGAATTATAATAGAACCCACAGTCTACACAGTATAGCCGTCACATTTTCTAGGACAGAATCAAAAGTTATTTGGCATGTAAAGAATAAGGAAAGTGTGACCAATTTACAGAGGGAAAGACAAATAGCAGATTTCAAGACATAAAACTACGGTAATCAAGACTGTGATATTGGCAGAGAGATAGACACACAGATCAATGGAACAGAAGAGAGGTCTCCCAAGATGGCACACACCAGTACAGTTTACTGATATCTGACAATATTGAAAAACCCTCAACGAAGGAAGGATAATATTTTGAACAAATGATGCCAGAGAATTGGATATGCATAAGCGAAAGAATGAACCTAGACCTAAAACTTCTATCTTACACAAAAATTAACTCAAAATGAGTAACTTAAATGCAAAGCATACAACTATAAAACTTATAGAAGATTACATAGAATAAAGTGATGGGACAAATTCTAAATACTGACAAGGAGGCAAAAAAACAGGATTTTATACATTGCTGGTGGGAATACAGAATAGTATAGCAACTCTGGTAAATAGGCAGTTTATCTTTAAAAACTAAACAAAGACTTAGGTAATACAGCAATCACTCCTAGCATTTATTCTGAAGAAAAGAAGTCATTGTCTCATTAAAAACCTGTAAATGATTGTTCATAGGCCAAAACTAGAAAAAAAAAGTCTCTCTATAGGTAAATGGTTAAACAAACTGGTACATCTATACCATAGAATTCTACTTAGCAATTAAAAGGAAAAAACTCATTGAAAACATAACTTCGATAGCTATTAACAGCATTGTGCTGAGTGGGGAAAAAAGCCAATTTCAAAAGCTCACATACTGTATGATTCTATGTGTATGAAATTCTCAAAATGACAAAATTATAGAAATAGAAAGCAGATTAGTAGTTGCCAGGGGTTACAGATGTTGGGGGATGGAAGTATGACTATAAAAGGATAACACAAAAGATCTTTATAGTGATGGAATAGTTTGGTTTCTTGATTACAGTGGTGATTACACAAATCTACACATGTGATTTAATGATACAGAGTTATAAATACACGTTGTACCAACATCATTTTCTGATTCTGATATCGTACTATAATTATACAAGATGAAACCATTGGGGTAAACTGGATGAAGAATACATAAGGCCTCTCTGTACTATCTTTGCAAATTACTGTTATTCAATAATTATTTCAAAATAAAAAGTTATTTTATTTATTTTATTTTATTTTTTGAAGTGGAGTTTTGTTCTTGTTGCCCAGGCTGGAGCGCAATGGCGTGAACTCTCTCACCGCAACCTCCGCCTCCCGGGTTCAAGCGATTCTCCTGCCTCAGCCTACCAAATAGGTGGAATTACAAGCATGCGCCAGCACGCCCAGCTATTTTGTATTTTTAGTAGCGACAAGATTTCTCCATGGTTGGTCAGGCTGGTCTTGAACTCCCAACCTCAGGTGATCCGCCCGCCTCGGCCTACAAAGTGCTGGGATTACAGGCGTGAGCCACTGCGCCTGGCCTGGTTATTTTAAATTAAAGATAAAAATCACTGGATGGGCTCAATAGCAAAACAGAGATGTCAGAGGAAATAATCTGTGACCCTGAAGAGGATAACAGAAATTAACCAAATTGAAGAACAGAGTAGGGAGAGAAGATTTTAAAAAAAAAAGAGCAATAAGAACCCACCGGACAATATCAAAAGAGCTAACATATTATTTATATGACTTTGAATTTCTCATCAGAAGCGATGGAGTCCAAAAGAGAATGGAACACCTTTAAACTGTTAAAAGAGGAAAAAACTGTCAACTCAGAATTTTGTACAGCAAAAATATCCCTCAGAATAAAAGGGAAATAAAGACATTCTCAGATGAAGGAAAATTGTGAGACTTCATCACCAGCAAATCAGCTCTAAAAAATACTTAAAGGAAATTATTCAGACTAAAGGAAAATGACACTAGAAACTTAAAACTTGAAAAATGAAAGAAGAGCAATGAAAATTATCAGTCTGAGTAAATATAATAATCTATTTTTCTCCCCTAAAGTTTTGAAAAATGTGTGTCACTGAGGAAAGCAAAATATGATTGGGAGGCAGTCTGCTATGGACCTCTTGTACTCCTACACGTCTTGCGGAGTGTCTAAAGATTGCAAGGCCCTAACAACTCTTTCAGCCAGGTCATTTCTCGGAGTTGTTTATGCAGCTGGCAATTATCAGAGGTGATGTAATATGTGCTGTCAGACAAAAAGCTGGCCTCTTTGTGGCTTGCCATAAAAGTGAAAGACTCCTTAATGGTTTTATTTTTGTTTTTTTTTTGGTTTTTTTTTGAGATGGAGTTTCACTCTTGTTGCCCAGGCTGGAATGCAATGGCACAATCTCGGCTCACTGCAACCTCCACCTCCTGGGTTCAAGCAATTCTCCTGCCTCAGCCTCCCAAGTAGCTGGGATTATAGGCATGTGCCACCATGCCCAGCTAATTTTGTATTTTTAGTACAGACGGGACTCCTTAATTTTGATGTTCCTTTCCTCTGGCCCCATAAACCCACTGTGCTTGTTGGCTTCTTTAGGCCTTTTACATTACCTTATGGGTTGTGGGGCTCAGGGAGCCACCACAAAAATGCTGATTCTCTGGTTTCTGCCACTGCTGTGTGTGAATAAAAACATTGTTTGTCTCTGACTCAGGATTCTAGTGTCTTCAGCATTCATGAAATTATAGCATGCTAACTTAATAAGCTTAAAATAGGGTAAAATAAATCTCCTCTCAAAATTATACCATTGCCTGGTAGGAATATTAATGTCTGTAGGTGTAATACATATGACAACTGTAAGATAAAGAGAGGAGGGTAAAACAACCTGTATGGTTGTAAGGCTTCTACCTTTTACTTAAGTAGTAAAATATTAACCTGAATAAAATGGGAAAAGTTAAGTAAGGTATGTATAATTTAAACTACAGAGAAGCCATTAAGACAAAAAAACTAAAAGATTTTGCCAAAAAGACATTGCCAAAAAGCTAATAAACTAAAAAGGAATAATAAAGTATTCAAATCATACGAAAGGATGCAAAAAAGGTAAAAGAAAGAATCAAAAAGCAGATAAGACAAGTAAACAAACCATGAATTGGGAGACTTAAACCCAATAATATCACTAATTACATTAAATGAAAATGATCTAAACACACTAATTAAAAGATAGAGATTGTTAGACTGGGTGACATCATATTCTGCCAAATATGCTGCCAAATAAAAGTACCACAAACTTGAGAGAAAAATAGCTTAAACAACAAAAATTTATTTTTCATAATTCTGTAGGCTAGAGAAGTCTGAAAGCAGGTGTTGGCAGGGTTGGTTCCACCTGAGGTTTGTGAACGACAGCCTGTTCTCCATGTCTTATCTACCTTTTGTTCCTTGATGTTCCTCGGCTTGTTTGCATCATCCCAATTTCTGTCTATGTTCACATGACACTCTCCCTTTCTCTGGGTCTGTCTCCATTTTCCCCACTTTATAAGGACACCACTTTATTTATTCTTTCTCTTTGAAACAGGGTCTCACTCTGTCACCATCTCAGCTGGAGTGCAATGGTGCCATCTCGGCTGGAGTCCAGTGGTGCCATCTTGGCTCACTGCAACCTCTACCTCCCAGGTTCAAGCAATTCTCATGCCTCAGCCTCCCAAGTAGCTGTGACTACAGGTGCACGCCACCATGCCAGGCAAATTTTTGTGTTTGCAGTGCAATCAATCTACAAGTTGTTCAATGGATATAGAGTTTTAGTTGTGCAAGATGAAAAAGTTCTAGGGATGTGGTACCCAGCAATGTGACTATAGTTAACAGTACTTAAAAATGGTTAAGATGGTAAATTTTATTATGTTTTTTGCCACAAATAAAAAACCTAACTCACTTATACAAACTTAGAGACAAATCATAGTATGTGTTTTTGTATCATTAGGAGTAACAATAAAGTTTACAAATTGATTTTTAAAAATTAATCACCTCATGCAAAAATCGTAAGATCATCTCAGTTGCAGAAAAAAAGCATTCTGCAGATTCAACACCTTTTGTTCAACAACTGTGTTGAGGTACAGTTGATATACAAAAACCGCACATATTTAATGCATACAATTTGATGAGTTTGGACATATGCACACATATGTGATACCACCACGACAATCAAAGTAATAGATAGATTTATTGCATCCTGAAGTTCCCTTGTTTTTCTTTGTGGGTTTTTTCTGGTGGGGTGGGGGGGCGCAGTGGGCAGTTAGAACACTTACCTAACTTTACCCTATTAACAAATTTTGAAGTGTACAATACTATATTGTTAACTATAGGTACTATGTTGTACAGCAGATATTTAGAACTTACACATCTAGCATAACTAAAACTTTATATCCATTGAACAACGCCTATTTCCCCTACCCTTCATCCTCTGGCAACCACTATCGTAGTTGTAATTTCCATCAGTTGGAATATTATAAACACCTCATATAAGTGGAATCATGCAGTATTTGTCCCTGTATATTGGCTTATTCTCTTAGCCGAATGTCCTCAAGACTTATCCATGTGGTCACAAATGGTAGGATTTCCTTCTTCTGTAAGGATGAACATTTTATTTATACGCAACATTTTATTGCGTATATATTTTCTTTATCCACAATTTCTTTATCCATTCATCTGTTGATGGAAACTTCGGTTGTTTACATATCTTGACTGTTGTGGATAATGCTGCAATGAACATAGGAATGCAGATGTCTCTTCAAAATCCTGATTTTAATTTTTTGGGCATATACTCAAAAGTGAAATTACTGGATTTTGTGGTACTTCTATTTTCAATTTTTTGAGGTACTTCTATACTATTTTCCATGATGGATGCAACATTTTACATTCCTACCAACAGTGTACAAGGGTTCTAATTTCTCTACATCCTTACCAGTATTTGTTATATATATATATTTTTTAAATAGACATCTTGGCAGGTGTGAGGTGATATCTCACTGAAGTTTTGACAAAGACTCCACAAAAAACCTGTTAGAATAGATAAATTCAGCCCGGCATGGTGGCTCACGCCTGTAATCCCAGCACTTTGGGAGGCCGAGGCAGGTGGATCACAAGGTCAAGAGATCGAGACCATCCTGGCCTACATGGTGAAACCCCGTCTCCATTAAAAGTATAAAAATTAGCTGGGCGTGGTGGTGGGCGCCTGTAGTCCCAGCTACTCGGGAGGCTGAGGCAGGAGAATCACTTGAACCCGGGAGGTGGAGGTTGCAGTGAGCTGAGATCACGCCATTGCACTCCAGCCTGGGCAACAGAGTGAGATGCTGTCTTCAGAAAAAAAAAATTAAAAAAAAAAGATAAATTCAGTAAAATTGCTAGATATAAAATCAACATGCAAAAATCTATTGTGTTTCTGTATACTAACAGTGAACCATTCAAAAAGAAAAGCAAACAAATCCACTTATAATAGCATCAAAAAGAATAAAATACTTAGGAATAAACTTAACCAAGAAGGTTGAAGGTTATATTAGTCAGTCAGTGTTTTCTAGGAGGGACAGAACGAATAGGATGTATCAATAGATAGGATAGATAGATAGATAGATAGATAGATAGATAGATAGATAGATAAAAGGAGATTTATTAGGGGAATTGGCTCACACAATAATGAAGGCTAAGAAGCCTCATGACAGGTTGTCTGTAAGCTGGAGAACCAGGGAAGTATAAATATGTCTCAGTCCCAGTGTAAAGGCTTCAGAACTAGGGAAGCTGACGGTGTAACTCTCAGTTCAAGGCTGAAGGACTGAAAACCTGAAGTGGGAGTGGGGTGGCTGGTATAAGCCTCAGAGTCCCAAGGCCAGATAATCTGGAGATCTGATGTCCAAGGGCAGGAGAAGAAGGGTGCCCCAGCTCTGAGAGAGAGAAAGAGAGAGACAGACAGACAGACAGACAGAGAGTTAGTTTACCTTTCTTCTGCCTTTTTTGTTCTATCCAGGCCCTCAGCTGATTGAATGGTGCCCACTCACATTGGGTGAGAGCGGATTTTCCTTAATCAATGCATTCATTCAAATGTCAGTCTTTTCTGGAAACCCCTTAATAGACATATCCATAAATAATGCTTTACCAGGTGTCCGGACATCCCTTAATCTAGTCAAGTTGACACCTAAAATTAAGCATCACAGAGATGAAAGACTTCTACACTAAAAACTATAAAACATTGATGAAATAAACTAAAGGAGACACAAATAAATGGAAAGATACACTATATTCATGAATTGGAAGACTTCACATTGTTTAAATGCCGACACTATCCAAAGTGGCCTACATATTCAAAGCTATGCTCATCAAACTCCGAATGGCATTTTTTTTTACAGAAATAGCAATAACAGTTCCAAAATTCACATAGAATTACAAAAAACTAGGAATAGCCAAAGCAATCTTGGAAAAGAAGAACAAAGTTGGAAGCATCGCACTTCGTGATTTCAAAATATGTTACAAAGCTACAGTAACTAAAACACTATGGTGCTGGCGTAAAAATAGATATATAGATTAACAGAATAGGATAGAAAGCCCAGAAATAAATCCATACATATACCACCACCATGTCCTTGACAAGGGTGCCAAGAACATACAATGGGTGAAAAGATAGTCTCTTCAACAAATAATGTTGAAAAATTGGATATCTACATGCAAAAGAATGAAATTTTACCTTTATCACACACTATACACAACAAAGCAATTCAAAATGGGTTAAAGACTTAAACAGATGACCTGACACTGTAAAATTCCCAGAATAAAAATGGGAGGAATCCTCATGACATTGGTCTTGGTGATGATTTCTTCCATATGACATGAAAAGCACAGGCAACAAAAGCAAAAATAGACAAGCAGGGCTCATCAAACTAAAAACCTTCTGCACAGTAAAGGAAATAATCAACAGAATGAAAAAAGCAACCTATGGAATGGGAGAAAATACATGTAAGCCATATATCTGATAAGGGGTTAATTTCTAAAATATAATGAACTCCTACAACTCAATAGCAAAACAAAACAAAATAACACAATTCAAAAATGGGCAAAGGACTTGAAAAGACATTTCCTTAAAGAAGACATACACATGGCCAAGGGGTATGTGAAAAGATGCTCAACAATATCTTTTATGAATAAAACTCAGTGAACTGAGATTAAGAAGGCCCTTCCCCAATCAGATAAAGGGAATCTATGGAAAACCTATAGCTAACATCATACTTCATGGTGAAATACTGAATGCTTTCCCTCTAAATGAGGCAAAATGCAAAAATATATGCTCTCACAACTTTTATTCAACATTGTACTAGAGGTCTTAAATAGGTAAGAAAAAGAAAAGGCCTAAAGATTGTAAAGGAAACTAAAATTGCATTTATCCTGGCTTTGAGCAATTTGAGCATGATGTACCTTAGTGTCATTTTCTTTATGCTTCATGTGCTTGGAGTTTGTCATTCTTGATCTGTGGGTTTAGCTGTTTCATCAAATTCAGAAAATTTTCAGCCATTATTTCTTTAAATATTTGTTGTATTCCTCTCTTATTCTTTGAAGAATCTGATTATACATTTATTAGTCCCTAGAAGTTGTCCCACAGTTCACTGAAGATGCTTTCATCTTTTGAAATTCATTTTTAATGTTTCATTTTGGTTAATTTTTATTGCAATATACTGCAAAACAAATTCACTTATTTTTGTTCACTCATCTTTTATTCTGTCTAACCTGATTTTCCCATATATTGTATTTTTATCTTATACTTTGCATTTTTCTTACCTCCAAGTTCATTTGAGTGTCTTTTATGTTTTCCATGTTCCTGACTTGGGTATATGGGATATAATTTTATTATTTTAATATCCTTGTCTGCTAATTGTAATGTCTATGTCAGTTCTGAATTCATTTTAACAGTTTAATTATTCTCCCAGTTATGGATCATGTTTTCCTGCCACTTTGCATGCCTGGTAATTTTTATTGGAAACCAGACACTGTGAATTTTAGCTTATTGGGTATTGGATATTTGCCTGTATTCCCATAAATACTATTGAGCTTTATTCTGGTATGCAGTTAAATTACCTAGAAGCTGTTTCAGATCTTGTTTTTATGATTTGTTTGACAGGTTCACAGGAATGCTCAGTTAGAGCTAATTTTTCCCCACTACTGAAGCAAGGCTCTGCTGACTATTTTACCCAATGTCACACGCTGTAAGTTTTTCACTATGGCTGGTGAAAACAGGAACCAAGCCATATATCTGATACGGGGTTAATTTCTAAACTATAATAAACTCCTACAACTCAATAGCAAAAAATGAAACAAAACAAAATAACACAATTTAAAAATGGGCAAAGGGCTTGAAAAGACATTTCTCCAAAAAAGACATTCTACCCAATGTCACATGCTTTGAGTTCCCAGCCCCAAGTGAATGCCAGTCACGGTTTCCTTTACTCTTTCGGGATGATTTTTTCTTCCAGACTCAACTTCTTTTCTCACACTTATGCCCTGACCAGTACCCTGAAGAGTGTATCCTCAGCAGATCTGCTCTTTGTGAAGAAAATCTCCACTCTAAGCACTCTGCCCTGCAAACTTGAGGTACCTTGGTTTCCTTGGACTATCAACTACATCTCTCAACCCAGGATGTTCACTACACTCCATCCCGTTTCTCTTTCTCTGCACTATAGCCTGCAAACTCTCAAGGCAGTAAGCTGAGAAAATCATAGAGCCCTACTACTTACTTCCCATCTCTCAGTGATGACTGCCTTTTGTTGACTGATGCCCAATATTATGAGAAATGCTATTTCATATATTTTATCTGGTTTATTTTTGGTTGTTTTTGGCAAGAGTGTAAATCCAGTCCCTGTTACTCCATCTTGGATTAAAACAGAAATCTAGACTTCTTTATGTAAGGGAAAAAAAATCCTGATTTAATTCAGTGTTATTTAAGTATTCGGTAATATACAGACAAACCTAATCCTAACTCCTAACACTGAGTACTTGGATGAGGGGATTAAAGAAAGAAGTCTTCAGGCTCCTCATGAGGCCACCTCTGTGCATTTGTGTCCAAATCTCCATCAATGAAAGTAATTTCTACGTCTCTTTTCCACAAGATTCCAGGGCATGTGAAGAGGACATTTTGAGACTGAGGGTATATATACTGGGTGATCAGTTCAATTAGTGATGCCATTAACTGAGAGATGAAATACCTCCTAGAGCTGATTCAGGCATCCTAATAGTATATATATTCAAAAAGGTACGAAATTATACACTAAGCATCACTAAATACGTGGGTCTGAAGTTATTTTATATATGAATAAATAACATCACTATATTCAACCAACATTTCCTCTTGTTAAAGATGACATGGCCATAGATTTATTTACATTTTATTTTCTTAAAAAAAAAAAAAAAGGCTGGGCATGGTGGCTCACACCTGTAATCCCAGCACCTTGGGAAGCGGAGGCAGGTGGATCGTCTGAGGTCAGGAGTTCAACACCAGCCTGGCCAACATGGTGAAACCCCGTCTCTAACAAAAAAAAAAAATAGAAAAATTAGCCAGGCGTGGTGGTGCGCCCCTGTAATCCCAGCTACTCAGGAGGCTAAGGCATGAGAATTGCTTGAACCCGGGAGGTGGAGGTTGCAGTGAGCCAAGACCATGCCACTGCATTCCAGCCTGGGTGACAGAGTGAGACCGTGTCTAAACAAAACAAAACAAAACAAAGAAAACCTCTCAAAGCACTTGTAAATAGTATTTGAAGGCATCACACTAGTGCAGAAGCACCTTCTGTTTGGTGAGTTAGTGGTTATTATAATCCTTCATCTCAAGATATGTAACTCTCAAGTTTAAACGTAAAGAATACTTGTGCTTTCTATGCCATGTCTCTCTCTCTCTCTCTCTCTCTCTCTCTCTCTCTTTTATTTCTTTTTTGACGCGGAATCTTGCTCTGTCACCCAGGCTGGATTGCAGTGGCACGATCTCGGCTCACTGCAACCTCCGCCTCCTGGGTTCAAGGGATTATCCTGCCTCAGCCTTCCAAGTAGCTGGGATTACAGGTGTGCACCACCATGCCCGGCTGATTTTTGTTTTTTAGTAGAGACGGGGTTTCACCATGTTGGTCAGGCTGGTCTCGAACTCCTGACCTCCAGTGATCCGCCCACCTCAGCCTCCCAAAGTGCTCGAATTACAAGCGTAAGCCACGGCTCCCGGCCGCCTGTCTCTTTTTAACAACTTAATTTTCTCCCAGTAATTTGAGATGTGGGGAACTTTTATACTAAGGCAAAACTAAAGAAAGGAATAGATCTGTGTTTTCAAATTGAGACGAACGTCACAGTAGAGTCACAGGATGAATACAGTGCATCTTCTTGGAGTATCAGTTTTGCTCAATGGTAACTATTTTAAAACCGTTTTATAGCAAAAAAACAGATCTCATAGAAAATACAATTCAAGACTTAATGAATTATTTTTAAGCTATAATAGAAAACTACTTCCCCAAGACCGTTTTGGGTCCTACAACCCACCCCATGTATGCTTTACCCTCCTCTGCCATTAGTTTCCCTTTGGTGCTCAAGTGTGAGTAGCACTGGATTGATGACGACGTTAGTTCTCCATTCTAGTGAGGGCGTCTCTGATAGAATTAATATTTTTATCTAAGGCCGTTTCCCTCTCTTTTTTTCGGGGTTTTACTATTACCCAAAGAGTGTCCAGAGAGCCTGCCCAGAATTCCAGAACAAGGAGGTGAGCTGCAGAGTGACAACACAGGAAGGGCAGCTTCGCAGCTGTGTCTGAGCGGGGAAGCAGGTTCGCCGTGTCCTGGAGAACTTGCTCAGCTCCACAGCCTCCTCCATCCTCCCGTGATGTCTCAGGACTGGACTGAGACCAGACGCCCCTCTGGGCAAGGTTACCCAAGAAAATGGGCTTACACGTGGTGAAGCCTGGAACCTAGCAGTTCCTACTCTGCTGTTTTCCAGGAATTAGCATTCCCTTAATAAAACTGTCCTCTGGATCGTCCAGTTCAAGATGCCTGACTACAGACATCGGACACCCCCCGCCTCCTAGAAAGAAGAAGCAAACCTGTGAATAAATCATCACACCTGGAATAGAACATCTAGGAGACAGTCCAACAGAGGAATGAATACCTAAGGTTCAAGAAAAGAAAGTGAGCAGCCAGCTCTGCTGAAATGGGCCAGGAGCCCCTAGGGCCTCGGTATTGCGGCGAGAGGGTAAGTGAGAGGGCTCGACATCTGCATCCCTAAGCGAACTGCTGCGATCCTAAGCGCGGGGAGCTCCCCCACCCAGAGGTACCCAAGCGGTGCTTGGGCGGTAGTTTGGAGACCCCGAGAGGGCAATGCACCAGACAGGAAACACGCCCTGGGTCTCTCACCACACCCCACCTGAGCTGCGGCAGGTGCCATTGCGGGAGTGCAGCCACCACGGGACTGCACCCTGCCCTGGGAACCACAGCCCCCGTATCTCCACATCCCAGGACCTCCTGCTGACATTCCCCAGTGTCCACTGGAGAGCTGCAATGGTACAGCGCTGGCTGGACCCAAAAGGTGCTGCAGGGGCTCCAGTACTCTAGCCCACATGGAGTACGACCCCCTAAGGAAAGGACGAAAGGCTGCAGCTGCTGCAAAAGAAACCAGAGCAAGCTTTCCAGAGCCCGAAGCTTCCTTTCCTGGGGCTGTGAGAAGTTACTCTGTCCCCAGCGGCAGCACAAACTCTGCTCCGCTTTGTGAGAGAAGAGAGAAGTCCCCATCCAGCGGCGGAGCAGCATCCGCACCTTGGGCTAACGCTGTAGAGAGTGAGACCTCTTCCCCTCTGCACACTGCTGCAGGCACAGCCACTGCCGCTACCCCCAGAGGTTAGGGCAGGCAGGTTGGAGGGCTGCCTGTCTGGGGCTGTGAGGGGTGACTATGGCCCCATTGGAGTTGTGGCCTCCGTGCCCGGGCTTGCACATGAAGGGAGGGGTGGGGTCCCTCCCACACTCTGCACGGTGCTGTGGCACTGCTGTATCAGAGAGCAGGAGGGCCTGAGAGCTGCAGGTTTGGTGCTGTGGATGGCGACTCGGCACCGCAGCCACAGCCAACACCAGTGCACACCGATCAGGACCCAGAGGGTCTTCCTGCTACCGCCATTGCCCACACCAGGCCCACTGTCTAGAAACCCAAGAGCGGGCTCGCCCGCCTAGCCTACCGTTGCCACTACCAGACTCTAAGCAAGCTACTGGAGGTCCAAGAGTCTGCCGGCCTGGGTCTGGCCCAGCTAACATCAGCCAGCATTCGCCTAGGGCATACTCAGCCCACTGCTGCCACCACTGGGGCCCAAAGACCGGCCCACTCGGCTTCCCCATCCTCAGCAAAACTTTGCATAGCCTCCACTAATAACCCAACCCTAAACCACTGAGGAAATCAAAAATACTACTGAAACTGTTAACAGCTGAAGAAATCAGAGTCTACACTATCACAGGTATCCAGAAGCAAAGCCAAAGTGCCCCACCCAACCAACACCACTGATACTCCTCTGGAAAATGTCTTCCCTATAAAAGCAAATTCAAAAAACTGGGAGAAGTGACTATTACACTAGTTGAGAAGGTATCAGCGTAAGAATAAGGGAAGCTTGAAAAAGCAAGGAAATGACACCTCCAAAGGAACACAATAATTCCTCAGCAACAGACCCCAATCAAAAAGAAATTCATGAAATCCTGGAAAAAGAATTCAATACTATTATTATTATTTATTATTTGAGACTGAGTCTTGCTCTGTCACCCAGGCTGGGGTGCAGTGGCATGATCTCGGCTCACTGCAACCTCCACCTCCTGGATTCAAGGGATTCTCCTACCTCAGCCTCCTGAGTAGCTGGGATTACAAGCATGCACCACCACACCCGGCTAATTTTTGTATCTTTGTAGAAATGAGGTTGCACCATGTTGGCCGGGCTGGTCTCGAACTCCTGACCTCAAGTGATGCGCCTGCCTCGGCCTCCCAAAGTGCTGAGACTACAGGTGTGAGCCACTGCACCCGGCCAAGAATTCAAAATTATGATACTAAAAAAGCTCAGTAAGTTACAAGAGAATTTCAAAAAAACAATACAAAGAAATCAGAAAAACAATTCAGGATATAAATGAGAAATTAACCAAAGAGATAGATATACAAAAAAGAACCAAACAAAAATTCTGATACTGAAGAAGTCCTCAAATAAAATACAAAATATAGTTGAAAGCTTCAACAATAGACTAGACCAAGCAGCAGAGAGAGTGTCAGACTTGAAGACAGGTCTTTTGAAATAATCCACTCTAATAATGTTCCAGAAGGCAAGTGACTTATGTGGAAAGATTGGTACAATTCTTCCACAACTATTTTTCTCCTCTATCTCTGCTCTCCCCTCTTCGCATTTTTTGGAGAGGCAGCATGTGGCTGGTTAAAAGTGTGAATTGTGGAGCCAAACTCTCTAGGATTAAATCTCAGCCCCATCACTTATACTAGCAATTAAGCATTGGGGAATTTCACTTAATCTTCTTGCTTTAGTCTCCGTATTTGTAAAATAAATATAATAATGTTCACTTTATAGGGTTACTATGAGGACTAAGAATATTTGTAAAGTGCTTAGGACAAGGCCTGTTTATGCCTACTTAACTGGGTTCCTATTTCCTATGCCTGGCACATCCTAAGGATGATATTAGAATTTCTTAAATAAATATCTCTCCCAAATAGAGGGGAGAAACAGTCCATGAAAGAATAGGTTCTCTTTCTTATCCTCTTCTCTCAATCTTTCTCTCCAGCTTTCTCTCCAACTTTGCCTCTGCTTCTTATTTGCTCAATATTTACTGAGCACCTTCTGTGTACTGGATACTATTTTAAACTGTTGATTACACTTGAATTATAAACACACTGCCCTTATCTTCTTACCATATAATGAAACAAATCAGCACTTGGGCAGGCTATTACAATGCAACAAGATGGAGGAAGAGAAGGGAAAGGCAGAATGCAAGCTGTTTCCTCTCTCTCTCTTTTAAAGAAAATAAACTAAGAAATTTACCCGTCAAAGTATGGGAAGAGCTGGCTATCTTTTATTAGAAAAGTTGAGAGGTTTCAAAGTGTTGTTCCTACAGTTAACTTGAAATCGTCTGGTTTTAGTTAATTCTAGCCAGCAGGGGGCAGGAGTGTCCAGCTGTGTGAACCCAGTTATTCTGATCTTTTCAAGACTTCACTAAAGAAAAAGTGCTTCCAACTTGATGTACGGGAGCTTCAAATTCTTCAGCTATACAACTGGTGCACAGAAAAATGATTATTGGTATTAACGTGTTAAAACTGGTAAATAGGAATAAATTTCTACTGATTTTGACGGTCGATTTGACTGTCGTTTTCCCACAAACATTTGGTCTCTCTTCAAATCTCCAGGTAACAAAAATTTCTGCCTTTACATTCCTTAGATAATCTCAATTGAGGTCAGGGATGTAGGGAAAACACAGATTCTCAAGACATCAGGCCTCCTCAACTGGGCAACCTTGGCTTGTTATTTAACCTCCCTGAGTTTTTGCTTAAAAAGTCTGTGAAGACGAGGCTGAAGTCCCACTTTGGACCGTCCAGGGAACCGCATCCTTTAGGGAATGGGGCTATTACGAGGATGTGTCCAGGTTGACACTGAAGGGCTAAGTCACAGGTATCACCTTGCTCTCTGATCTTTTGGGTTTCTGCACTCACAGCTGCTACAATAGAGGCCATGCAGTCCTAGAAGTCAAACCCAGCTCAGAATTTTGTTTAAAAGTTTTGCTTCTGGTATGTTTCCAGGAAATTTACATTGTATTTCTTTGTTTAATAATGGTTTTATAAAAGATACATTTTCACTTTCTACACAACATATACCTTATCATCTAACATTTGCAGTGCTTTTTACAGTTCTTATTTGTGCTTTTTAAACTTTTCTTAAAGCAAACAGGCCTGTTTGCTTTAAGAGTACAGAGAAGAGCATTCTTCAATTTTCTGTTTTTATTTTTTAGTTTCTTCTTAAATCTGAGTATTTTTTTAAATGTTGAAAACAGTACAGGTTCAATATAAAACATTTGAATGATCATGGTTAAAAGCAAAAATTGTCTAATATCCCACCAACCAGTGATAACCAGCATTAATATTTTGCTATTTATCTTTCTGGTCTGCTGTCTCTGTCTCTTTTTTAAATTTAAGTTTCATTTTAAGTTCAGAGGTACACGTGCAGGTTTGTTATATAGGTAAACTTGTGTCATGGGAGTTTGTTGTACAGATTATTTCATCACCCAGGTATAAAGCCTTGTACTCATTATTTTTCCTGATCCTCTCCCTCCTCCCACACTTCGCCCTCAAATAAGTCCCAGTGTGTGTTCTTTTTCTCTATGTATCCATGTGTCTCATAATGAGAACATGTAGTATCTGGTTTCTGTTCCTGTGTTAGTTTGCTAAGGATAATGGCCTCCAGCTCCATCCATGATCCTGCACAGGACATAATCTCATGGGGTTTTTTTAATGGCTGCATAATATTCCATGGTGTGACTGTACCACATTTTCTTTATCCAGCCTACCACTGATGGGCATTTAGGTTGATGCCATGTCTTTGCTATTGTGAATAGTGCTGCAGTGAACATATATGTGCATGTATTTTTATAACAGAATGATTTATATACCTTGGGGTATATACCCAGTAATGGGATTGCTGAGTCAAATGGTAGTCCTGTTTTTAGGTCTTTGAGGAATCACTACAATGTCTTCCACAATGGCTGAACTAATTTACACTCCCCTTTCTCCCACAGTCTCAACAGCATCTGTTATTTTTTGATTTCTTTTTTTGAGGTGGAGTACCCAGAGATGTGCCTAGGTGTGGAGCTGGGAATCCTCCTCAGCCCCAATTCTCTGCATGGGTTGGGAGGTGGCCAAAACACTTAATCCAAGAGAGTGGGTGCTTTTCATGCCTGGAAATCTGCTCGAGTGTGGATTAGAGAGGGCTCCCTTGCACCAGGATCTCTGCATATCATGGGTGCCACATTTTCTTTACCCATTTATCCGCTGATAAACATCTGGGCTGCTTCCACCTCTTGGCTATTGTGAATAGTGCTGCAATTAACATGGGTGTGCAAATATCTCTTCAAGGTATTGCTTTCAATTCTTTTGAATATATACCTGGAAGCAGACTTGCTGTATCCGATGGTAGTTTTTTGTTTGTTTGCTTGGTTTTCGTTTTGTTTTTTTGAGATGGAGTTTTGCTCTTATTGCCCAGGCTAGAGTGCAATGGCGCGATCTTGGCTCACCACAACCTCCATCTCCCAGGTCCAAGCGATTCTCCTGTCTCAGCCTCCCGAGTAGCTGAGATTACAGGCATGCACCACCACACCTGGCTAATTTTGTGTTTTTAGTAGAGATGGGGTTTCTCTATGTTGGTCAGGCTGGTCTTGAACTCCCGACCTCAGGTGCTCCGCCTGCCTCGGCCTCCCAAAGTGCTGGGATTACAGGCATGAGCCACCACACCCGGACCCCAATGGTAGTTTTATTTTTAATTTTTTGAGAACCACCACATTGGGAGAGTAGGAGGATGAGAGATAATTCTCTAATCCACCTCCCTGAGAATTTAGGGACTAGGGTTTCTCAAGGACAGTTTGGTATGCAGGGAGCTAGGGAATGGAGAATACTGGTTGGTCAGGTCAGAGATGAAATCATAGGAAGTTGACACTTTCTTCTTGTACTGAGTTAGTTCCTGGCTATGGGTTACTAGTTGGTGGTGCCAGTTTACCCATAACAAATGCAAGGTCTGAAAAATATCTCAAACAGCAGTATTAGGTTTTACAACAGCAATATCATCCATAGGGACAATTAGGGAAGTTGTAAATCTTGTGACCATTGACTACATGACTCCTGAGCAGTAAGTAGTTTTAAAAAGGCAAGTTATAAAACAATGGTTAGTCAGAGTTTAACTGTGCCTACATGTTAGCAGAATTCAGGCCTCTATCACAATTCTAGCATTGCGAATTCTAACCATAATTCTACCTTTTGTTAGTTTTACAAAGGCAGTTTCAGTCCTGAGCAAAGAAGCATTTAATTTTGGAAAGGGACTGTTACCATCTTTGATTCAAAGTTTAACTATAAACTGAATTCCTCCCGTAGTTAGCTTGGACTGAGCACACAGCTCGTGAGGTTAGAGGCAAGAGTCAGTTATGTTAGATTTGCCTCACTGTCATAATTTTTAGAATTCCTTCATTGTCATAATTTTTGCAAAGGCAATTTCAAACCTCCATGTATTAGTCCGTTTTCATGCTGCTAATAAAGACATACCCTAGACTGGATGATTTATACAGGAAAGAAGCTTAATGGACTCACAGTTCCATATGGCTGGGGAGGCCTCACAATTATGGTGGAAGGCAAGGAGGAGCAAGTCATGTCTTAGATGGATGGCAGCAGGCAAAAAGAGAGCTTGTGCAGGGAAACACCCCCTTATAAAACCATCAGATCTCATGAGACTTATTCACCATCACGAGAATAGCACTGGAAAGACCCGCCTCCATGATTCAGTTATCTTCCACTGGGTCCCTCCCATAACACATGGGAATTAAGGGAGTACAATTTTTTTTTCTTTTTTGAGACAGAGTCTCACTCTGTTGCCCAGGCTGGAGTATAATGGAGCAGTCTCAGCTCACTGCAACCTCCGCCAAGGGAGTACAATTTAAGATGAGATTTGGGTGGGGACACAGAGCCAAACCATGTCACTCCAGCTATATCTCATTGGCCAAAATTTAAAAGCATGTCTATATCCAACTGTATAGAAGGCTAGAAAATATAGTCCCTTAGTTGGGAAAATTACTTATTGAATTTTATTTATTTATTTATTTATTTTATTTTATTTTTTGAGAAGGATTCTCGCTCTTTCACCCAGGCTAGAGTGCAGTGGCGCCATCTCGGCTCACTGCAGGCTCCGCCCCCTCGGGGTTCACGCCATTCTCCTGCCTCAGCCTCCTGCGTAGCTGGGACTACAGGCGCCTGCCACCTCGCCCGGCTAATTTTTTTTCTTGTATTTTTAGTAGAGACAGGGTTTCACTGTGTTAGCCAGGATGGTCTTGATCTCCTGACCTCGTGATCCACCCACCTCGGCCTCCTAAAGTGCTGGGATTACAGGGGTGAGCCACCGCGCCCGGCCTTTATTTATTTATTTTTTGAGACGGGTCTCACTCTGTCACCCAGGCTGGAGTGCAGTGGCATGATCTCAGCTCACTGCAAACTCCACCTCCCGGGTTCAAGCAATTCTCCTGTCACAGCCTCCTGAGTAGCTGGGACTACAGGCGTGTGCCACCACACCCAGCTAATTTTTGTATTTTTAGTAGAGACAGGGTTTCACCATATTGGTCAGGCTGGTCTCGAACTCCTGACCTCGAGTGATCCACCTACGTCAGCCTCCCAAAGTGCTGGGATTACAGGCATGAGCCACCACGCCCAGCCTTATTTAATATCTTTTAAAGAGAGTTGTCAAACTCAGCTGATAAGTACAAATGGTGTAATCTTGATAGCAAACATGGATAAATACAAAAAAAGGAAAAGGCCACTTAATTTTTGAACTTCGACAGAAATATTCTAAATAAACTACATGTACACTCCACTTTAGACATTTCCCACCAGCGTTTTCCCACTAGAACACCTTTTGTTACTACTATTCAGATTTCATAGGATGTATACAATATAACATTTTTTGGCTGATGCTTATTATAAAGAATGTTTATACTTATGCCCAGAAAAATATTCGATACTATTTTTAAACAAAACAATATGTGGGGAAAGTTTTGAGTTACATTGTAAATGCAATAGTTGAGCTGTCAAATCTCATGTGGAAATTTTGAAAAGCATATACTGCAAGTCAACAAAACCAAGAGAAATGTGCACTGGGGATGTTGCTGGCCTGGAGAGGCCAAGCCATACCTACAGAGCAACTATATGCTTACAGTCAGTCTTAATTTTCAGGTGATCAAGAAGTGATGTTTTAAGCATTTTATATATAGATATATATATATATATATATATACACATATTTTTTTTTTTTTAGATGGAGTTTTGCTGTTGTTGCCCAGCCTGGAGTGCAATGGTATGATCTCAGCTCACTGCAACTGCAACCTCTGCCTCCAGGGGTTAAAGCAATTCTCTTGCCTCAGCCTCCCAAGTAGCTGGGATAACAGGCACATGCCACCATGCCTGGCTAATTTTGTATTTTTAGTAGAGTTAGGGTTTCTCCATGTTGGTCAGGCTGGTCTTGAACTCCTGACCTCAGGTGATTCACCTGCCTTGGCCTCCCAAAGTGCTATGATTACAGGTGTGAGCCACCGTGCCGGGCTGCATTTTATATTCTTACAGTACTGTTTGCTCCTTCTTACAGATTTTTAAAATGGGTTTCTTATGGTTTAGGAAATTGATTTGGGGTTTGGGTTGATGTGAAATGCATCAAAACTTTTCCTGGTTGGTGACTTCACTCATGACATCTGATTTTCAAAAACTGATTACAGAGATTAAGCAGGAAATGTCTATATTAAGGGACTTGAATCCAAAAGTGTAATAAAAAAATTATTTGGTCGGGCGTGGTGGCTCACACCTATAATCCTAGCACTTTGGGAGGCCGAGGCGGGTGGATCACTCGAGGTCAGGAGTTCAAGACCAGCCTGGCCAACATGGTGAAACCCTGTCTCTACTGAAAATACAAAATTAACTGGGCATGGTGGTGCATGCCTGTAACCCCAGTTACTCAGGAGGCTGAGGCAGGAGACTCGCTTGAACCCAGAAGGTGGAGGTTGCAGTGAGCTGAGATCGAGCCACTGAACTCCAGCCTGGGTGACAAAGTGAGACTCCTCAAAAAGAAAAAAAAAATCATTATAATCAAGTTTATCCTAAGACTGCAAACATAGTCCATACCAGAAAAGTCTAGCAATATAACTTCTCCCTAATATTCTAAAAGAAAAAATTACATGATAAACTCATTAGACTCTTAAAATAATTACCACAGGCTTGGCCCCGTGGCTCATGCCTGTAACCCCAGCACTTGGGGAGGCCAAGGCAAGCAGATTGCCTGAGCTCAGGAGTTCGAGACCAGCCTGGGCAACATGACAAAACCCCATCACTACAAAAAATACAAAAATTAGCTGGGCACAGTGGTGTGCACCTATAGTCCCAGCTACTCATGAGACTGAGGCAGGAGAATTGCTTGAGCCTGGGAGGAGGAGGTTGCAGTGAGCCAAGATCACGCCACTGCACTCCAGCCGGGGCAACAGAGCAAAACCTTGTCTCAAAATAAAACGAAATAAAATAGTTCCCACATATACACATATGCTAATTTAAAAAAAAAAAACAGCACTTTTAACAAAGAAACAGACTAGAAGGAAACTCCCTCATCTTGATAAAGGTGTAATACCAAAAACAGAGCAGACATAATACTTAATGGAAAAAAATTGAGATGCACTCACTTTAAGCTCAGGAAAACACAGGTTGCTCATATACAGCCATACAGTTTTCAGTGGTTTTGAAGGAGCTGGTAAGTTGTATAAGAAAAGAAGAAGGCCGGGTGTGGTGGCTCACGCTTGTAATCCCAGCACTTTGGGAGGCCGAGGTGGGCGGATCACTAGGTCAGGAGATCGAGACCACGGTGAAACCCCGTCTCTACTAAAAATACAAAAAATTAGCCAGGCGTGGTGGCGGGGGCCTGTAGTCCCAGCTACTCGGAGAGGCTGAGGCAGGAGAATGGCGTGAACCGGGGAGGCGGAGCTTGCAGTGAGCCGAGATTGCGCCACTGCACTCCAGCCTGGGCAACAAGAGCGAGACTCCGCCTCAAAAAAAAAAAAAAGAAAAGAAAATAAGTTTCTTTTATAACAAACACCCAATTCCAAAGCTTCAAGTCAACAAGGCTTGGAAAAGAAGAAGAAAGGAGATATAAGAATTGAAAAAAAAAAAAAGCTCTCATTATTTCCGGATGATGTAACCTATGTAGGAAACTCAGAATCAATACGCAAGCTATTTGATGAATACGAGTACTCAGAAAGATTGCCAGACACCAGATGAATTCATACAAATCTTCCATATGAGCAATAATCAATGGAAAATATAATATAACAAGTAAAAGTATCTAAGAATTTAACTTAAAAAAGAAATTATGAAAAAATTATCTATGAAATTATCTATGAAAAAATATTTTAAACTCTATACAAAGTCATAACCAGCCTGGGCAATGTAGTGAGACCTCATCTTGACAACAACATCAACAATAATAACAACAACAACAACAAATTAGCCAGTTGTCATGGCAGGTCTGTGGTCCTAGCTACTTTGGAGGCTGAGATAGGAGAATGGCTTGAGCCCAGGAAGCTGAAGCTATAGTGTGTGGTGACTGCACCACTGCACTCTAGCCTGGGCAACAGAGCAAGACCCTGTCTCCAAAAGAAAAAGTCAACAGAGCAAGACCCTGTCTCCAAAAAAAAAGTCATAGGGAAATATTTGAATAAATGGAAAGATATTTTGTTCTCTTAAATGGGATAATATCTAGCTATCTATCTATCTAAATAGATAAATAGATATTCTCCCTAAGTTAATCCATAAGTTTCATACAATCCCAATCAAAATTTAAGCTGTAGGTTTTCTTAAAAGAAATTCAACAGTCAAAAGTTACACAGAAGAACAGAGATCCTTATTTATCTTTTTCAGCTGTAAAAGAAGAACCACATGGGGAGGGGTTGCCTTAGCAGATACTAAGACACACAACAAGGTTATGAAGTAGAATGGAAGTAGGAAGGCCTGGGAGGTCTTGCAGAGGTATAGGCATCTGATGCATACCATCTCAATACATTTCTTCACATCCCTGACTTTACAGTGGACATTTCAACCTTGCTCCATGGCTTTCTTAAGTATTCTTTCACAATGTTGTCCCCTCTCTTATACATCCTAGGCTGCTCTGAGATGCTGAAGTTGCACAGACCATGCTCAGAAGAATGAACAGGAAAAAAGAGAAATGGGCAGAGCAGGAATGTGAGAAATGACCCAGGCTTGGATGTCTTTCCTGTGATCTTCCCCTCTGGGATCTGCTCTCTGATGGAATACTTAATCTAACACCTGACATGCTCAAAGACTGTGCAGGTGGCATGCGCTCTCAGGTATTGGTAAGATTATGGTTCATCATTGGAGCAGGAATGTTGGGAGAGCAGACGTTACCTATCAATGCACCCTTTTCCTACATCTTTTTTTCTGCACTGATGCTGGGAAACTAAACAAGGAGGAGAGCATGGGATACAATTGTCAATCTCCCTTTTCAAGGCATCCTTAAGAACTTCATCCATGAATAATATATTGTTCGTACTTAGTAAGGTATTAATTTTTAAAGTGGATAAAGTACTTTTTTGTTTTTGTTTAAAGCACATTTTATCATTTTGAATAACATGAAACATGTTTTTCTAGAGGGGAGCCTCAGTTGATTTTTCCTCTGTTGAAAAGGCACTGAATTTCATTCCAACAGGTTGTGTATGCTCCATTTGATGGGATGATGTTCCCTGAGGACAAAGTTTAGACTACAACATTGCTCTGCATATCAGCCCTTACACAAAGAAATGGTTTGGGCTAGAGATACCTGATATGGGAAGGGGAATGGTGAGGCAGGAGAATGGCGTGAATCTGGGAGGTGGAGCTTGCAGTGAGTGGAGATCACGCCACTGCTGGAGTGACAGAGCGAGACTCCATCTCAAAAACAAAAAAACAAAACAAAAAAAACACAGGGGGTGGAGCCAAGATGGCCGAATAGGAACAGCTCCGGTCTACAGCTCCCAGAGTGAGCAACGCAGAAGACGGGTGATTTCTGCATTTCCAACTGAGGTACCGGGTTCATCTCACTGGGGAGTGCCAGACAGTAGGTGCAGGACAGTGGGTGCAGCGCACCGTGTGCGAGCGGAAGCAGGGCGAGGCATCGCCTCACCTGGGAAGCGCAAGGGGTCAGGGAATTCCCTTTCCTAGTCAAAGAAAGGGGTGACAGACGACACCTGGAAAATCGGGTCAATCCCACCCTAACACTGTGTTTTTCCAACGGGCTTAAAAAATGGCACACCAGGAGATTAAAAGACACAGACTGGCAAGTTGGATAAAGAGTCAAGACCCATCAGTGTGCTGTTTTCAGGAAACCCGTCTCACGTGCAGAGACACACATAGACTCAAAATAAAGGGATGGAGGAAGATCTACCAAGCAAATGGAAAACAAAAAAAGGCAGGGGTTGCAATCCTAGTCGCTGATAAAACAGACTTTAAACCAACAAAGATCAAAAGAGACAAAGAAGGCCACTACATAATGGTAAAGGGATCAATTCAACAAGAAGAGCTAACTATTCTAAATATATATGCACCGAATACAGGAGCACCCAGATTCATAAAGCAAGTCCTTAATGACCTACAAAGAGACTTAGACTCCCACACAATAATAATGGGAGATTTTAACACCCCACTGTCAACATTAGACAGATCAATGAGACAGAACGTTAATAAGGATACCCAGGAATTGAACTCAGCTCTGCACCAAGCAGACCTAATAGACATCTACAGAACTCTCCACCTCAAATCAACAGAACATACATTCTTTTCAGCACCACACCACACCTACTCCAAAATTGACCACATAGTTGGAAGTAAAGCACTCCTCAGCAAATGTAAAAGAACAGAAATTATAACAAACTGTCTCTCAGACCACAGTGCAATCAAACTAGAACTCAGGATTAAGAAACTCACTCAAAACCGCTCAACTACATGGAAACTGAACAACCTGCTCCTGAGAGCCTACTGGGAAAATAATGAAATGAAGGCAGAAATAATGATGTTCTTTGAAACCAACACGAACAAAGACACAACATACCAGAATCTCTGGGACACGTTCAAAGCAATGTGTAGAGGGAAATTCATAGCACTAAATGCCCACAAGAGAAAGTAGGAAAGATCTAAAACTGACACCCTAACATCACAGTTAAAAGAACTAGAAAAGCAAGAGCAAACACATTCAAAAGCTAGCAGAAGGCAAGAAATAACTAAGATCAGAGCAGAACTGAAGGAAGTAGAGACACAAAAAACCCTTCAAAAGATTAATGAATCCAGGAGCTGGTTTTTTGAAAAGATCAACAAAATTGATAGACCGCTAGCAAGACTAATAAAGAAGAAAAGACAGAAGAATCAAATAGATGCAATAAAAAATGATAAAGGGGATATCACCACCGATCCCACAGAAATACAAACTACCATCAGAGAATACTATAAACACCTCTATGCAAATAAACTAGAAAATCTAGAAGAAATGGATAAATTCCTCAACACATACATCCTCCCAAGACTAAACCAGGAAGAATTTGAATCTCTGAATGGACCAATAACAGGCTCTGAAATTGTGGCAATAATCAATAGCTTACCAACCAAAAAGAGTCCAGGACCAGATGGATTCACAGCCGAATTCTACCAGAGGTACAAAGAGGAGATGGTACCATTTCTTCTGAAACTATTCCAATCAATAGAAAAAGAGGGAATCCTCCCTAACTCATTTTATGAGGCCAGCATCATCCTGATACCAAAGCCTGGCAGAGACACAACAAAAAAAGAGAATTTTAGACCAATATCCTTGATGAACATTGATGCAAAAGTCCTCAATAAAATACTGGCAAACCGAATCCAGCAGCACATCAAAAAGCTTATCCACCATGATCAAGTGGGCTTCATCCCTGGGATGCAAGGCTGGTTCAACATACGCAAATCAATAAACGTAATCCAGCATATAAACAGAACCAAAGACAAAAACCACATGATTATCTCAATAGATGCATAAAAGGCCTTTGACAAAATTCAACAACGCTTCATGCTAAAAACTCTCAATAAATTAGGTATTGATGGGATGTATCTCAAAATAATAAGAGCTATCTATGACAAACCCACAGCCAATATCATACTGAATGGGCAAAAACTGGAAGCATTCCCTTTGAAAACTGGCACAAGACAGGGATGCCCTCTCTCACCACTCCTATTCAACATAGTGTTGGAAGTTCTGGCCAGGGCAATCAGGCAGGAGAAAGAAATAAAGGGTATTCAATTAGGAAAAGAGGAAGTCAAATTGTCCCTGTTTGCAGATGACATGATTGTATATTTAGAAAACCCCATCATCTCAGCCCCAAATCTCCTTAAGCTGATAAGCAACTTCAGCAAAGTCTCAGGATACAAAATCAATGTACAAAAATCACAAGCATTCTTATACACCAATAACAGACAAACAGAGAGCCAAATCATGAGTGAACTCCCATTCACAATTGCTTCAAAGAGAATAAAATACCTAGGAATCCAACTTACAAGGGATGTGAAGGACCTCTTCAAGGAGAACTACAAACCACTGTTCAATGAAATAAAAGAGGACACAAACAAATGGAAGAACATTTCATTCTCATGGATAGGAAGAATCAATATCGTGAAAATGGCCATACTAGCCAAGATAATTTATAGATTCAATGCCATCCCCATCAAGCTACCAATGATTTTCTTCACAGATTTGGAAAAAACTACTTTAAAGTTCATATGGAACCAAAAAAGAGCCCGCATTGCCAAGTCAATCCTAAGCCAAAAGAACAAAGCTGGAGGCATAATGCTACCTGACTTCAAGCAATACTACAAGGCTACAGTAACCAAAACAGCATGGTACTGGTACCAAAACAGAGATATAGACCAATGGAACAGAACAGAGCCCTCAGAAATAATAACACATATCTACAACTATCTGATCTTTGACAAACCTGACAAAAACAAGAAATGGGGAAAGGATTCCCTATTTAATAAATGGTGCTGGGAAAACTGGCTAGCCATATGTAGAAAGCTGAAACTGGATCCCTTCCTTACACCTTATACAAAAAATTAATTCAAGATGGATCAAAGACTTAAATGTTAGACCCAAAACCATAAAAACCCTAGAAGAATACCCAGGCAATACCATTCAGGACACAGGCACGGGCAAGGACTTCATGGCTAAAACACCAAAAGCATTGGCAACAAAAGCCAAAATTGACAAATGGAATCTAATTAAACTAAAGAGCTTCTGCATAGCAGAAGAAAGAATCATAAGAGGGAACAGGCAACCTACAGAATGGGAGAAAATTTTTGCAACCTACTCATCTGACAAAGGGCTAATATCCAGAATGTACAATAAACTCAAACAAATTTACAAGAAAAAAACAAACAACTCCATCAAAAAGTGGGCGAAGGATATGAACAGACACTTCTCAAAAGAAGACATTTATGCAGCCAAAAAACACATGAAAAAATGCTCATCATCACTGGCCATCAGAGAAATGCAAATCAAAACCACAATGAGATACCATCTCACACCAGTTAGAATGGCCATCATTAAAAAGTCAGGAAACAACAGGTGCTGGAGAGGATGTGGAGAAATAGGAACACTTTTACAGTGTTGGTGGGACTGTAAACTAGTTCAACCATTGTGGAAGTCAGTGTGGCGATTCCTCAGGGATCTAGAACTAGAAATACCATTTGACCCAGCCATCCCATTACTGGGTATATACCCAAAGGATTATAAATCATGCTGCTATAAAGACACATGCACACGTATGTTTATTGCAGCACTATTCACAATAGCAAAGACTTGGAACCAACCTAAATGTCCAACAACGATAGACTGGATTAAGAAAATGTGGCACATATACACCATGGAATACTATGCAGCCATAAAAAATGATGGGTTCATGTCCTTTGTAGGGACATGGATGAAACTGGAAACCATCATTCTCAGCAAACTATCGCAAGGACAAAAAACCAAACACCGCATGTTCTCACTCATAGGTGGGAATTGAGCAATGAGAACACATGGACACAGGAAGGGGAACATCACACACAGGTGCCTGTCGAGGGATAGGGGGAGGGGGGAGGGTAGCATTAGGAGATATACCTAACGTAAATGACGAGTTAATGGATGCAGCACACCAACATTGCACATGTATACATATGTAACAAACCTGCACATTGTGCACATGTACCCTAAAACTTAAAGTATAATAATAATAAAATTAAAAAAAAAGTTTTAAAAAGAAGAAGAACCAGCAGCCCAACTCTTCCGAAACTCTCCTTTTAGCTGGGAGCATCTGTCAGTAAAGGGGCCGGGACAGATCTCTTAGCGCCTGGTAGGTGATTGGAGGAATTTTGGCTTTTACTTTGAGTGAGATGGGAAGCCAGCGGAAGCCGTGGAGCAGAGGGTAGTCTCATTTTAGAGATGAGGAAAATAAAAGGCTACCCCACAGTAAGTGCACCACTTGCGTTTAAATAAAAAAATATATATATATTAACAGGAGGTAACCACTGATCTGGGGCCACTAGTCCAGAGATTCGAAATGAAGCGGGGGGAGACACGTTAAGATTAATCTACAGGGAAACAAATTATTTACACCGAAATACAATTTAACACAAACATACGCAAAGAGATATGCCGAGGAGTACTCCGGGGGCTGTATTCAGGCACTTGTTAACGAAAACGAAGCGAATCTGAAGCGAATCTTGACGCCTCAAACCCTGTCCAGCCTACTTGATTCCGGGGGTGGGGCTGTGGGAATCGCTGCCCACCCGGAATCCGGCCTGCCCCAGCATGGCCACGCCCCAGCCACGCCCCGCCGACGGCCTGCCGCCGGGGTTGGCCGCGGCGGTGGCTGAGGCCACGGTGCCCGGAAGTGCGGCTGACGTGTCCCGGCAGCGCTCGGAATTGTGGGCGACTTGGCTAATGGCGTCGGCTAGTTTTAGGGGCCTGGGGAGCTGGCGCTGAAGCTTCTTGCCAGGTTGGCTGGTGACACCCGGCGTGGCTGGGCCCGGCGGCAGCGGAGGGACCTGCCCACCTTGTGGGCTCCTCCGCCAGAGTCGGCGGAGCCTAGCAGGGAGGGGCGACTGCGGGGGACGCCTCCGAGAGAAACCGGAGGTGTTGCGGGGAGGCTGCTGGTGGACGCTCGAGCAGGCTCCGGGTTCGCAGCCCAGGGCCCAAAAAGCGGGCTGCTGAAGGACCAGAGACACCGGGAGGGAGCTGCCTGTGTCCCCAAGGAGCTGACAGTGCCAGAGCTTGTTTGTACCTCTCGGAAATTGGCTGGGACCTTGGAGGATCATGTCCGGCACCAGCAGCCCCGAGGCGGTGAAGAAGCTGCTGGAGAATATGCAGAGCGACTTGCGCGCCTTGTCACTGGAGTGCAAGAAGAAATTCCCACCTGTCAAAGAGGTAAGCTTCAGGTGACGTCAGGAGAAGGCACTGTGAGCATGCCTGGTCCTGTTAGACCCAGTGCTTCACCCCAGTTTCCATTCCTAATTTTCATTCAGGCCTCACCTTTCCAGATTTCTGAGTCGGTGGGTTGTTCCACAAGGGCTTTTTATAGTTTCCACTGGAGAAGGCTGAGGCACTTTGATTTTCTCCCCTCTCCTGTCCTCCCAGTTTAGGAGTGAAGTTCATGAAGTGAGCCTATTCAGTTAATCCAGCTAGGTGTACTGTACACTAGCCTGTTGTCGCCTTTTTCTTACTCGAAACTGGCCAAACCAAAATTGAAAAACTTGTTTGTTGCTCCCTGAAACGAGTATCCACCCATCTTGTTGAAACCTGTACTCCTCACGTTTATGGCGTATCACTGAATTGGAAACAATTTTCCTTCTGGTATATATCATTCAGCTTAACTCTGTATCAATCCTTTGACGTGTTAATAAACTATCTAGAGCCACCTAATTTATGAAGAATATTGAAGATCCACATAATCATGTTAAACCTTGTTGTTATGAGCAGTACTGTAGTGGAAAGTTGGGCTTGCAGTCAGAGCGAATACACCTGAATTTAGTTCCAGTAATAAATCTTAACCTCTTTGAGCTTCAGGTTTTTTTTTTTTTTCAGCTGTAAAATAGGGTTAAAGGATGGTTTTATATTATGTATGGGAAAGATGTCAGAGCAAAGGGGTATTATTAAAGAGACCCCAGTAAATAATACATGGAAATTAAATTCTCCAAATAGTTCTTGAGTTGAAATATTTAACATTTGGTTACTATTTGCTTTTTCTCTTAAAATGCCATTTAAATTCTCTAAAAAACAAACAAACAGAAAAAACACCAGAAACAGGCCTGGCTAATTTTGTATTTTTACTAGAAACAGGGTTTCTGCATGTTGGTCAGGCTGGTCTCGAACTCCCGACCTCTGATGATACCCCCGCCTCGGCCTCCCAAAGTGCTGGGATTACAGGGGTGAGCCACAGCGCCCGGCTGTTTTTATTTTTATTCCTATTTAATGTAATTTGTTTTACCTGCAATTTCGTTTACTCTTTGCCCTAAAAATTCACCGAGGGATTTCATATTTACAGATTTATTTAAATATACCTTTATTATTATGAAGATTATGTAATTAGAACTTAACCAATAAATTTTGGATTTTAGTCTTGTAAGGAATATTAACTTTTCTGTAAGTACATTGGTTTTATCAGTTTTCAACAAACTCCATCTTGTATTTCTTTAATAAAGTATTACCCAGTAATGGAAACCAGATGTGCCACTTTTTGAAAGATGGCTGTTATGTTTTATTTCACATAGTCAATAGTCTGTTTTGATATTGATTTTCATTTTTTTTATATCTGTTGAAAGTTATAATAAGTAAATCTAAAGAATTAGGCTGTTTTAGAGAATTTTAAAGACTTCAGTTGTTTTAATTATAAGAGAAATGCTCTCATTTAGAAAATATCAAACACTATTTTGTAATTTCAACAATAATTTGTAGAACTGACTTCACAGTTCTAATAATTCATACGAAAACTGTGGTTCCTCTATAGGCTGTTGTGGTCTAGCTTGGAAATTTAATTGCCATTTATTACATTTTTTTGTTTTGTTTTTTTGATTTTGGAAATGGGGTCTCTGTGGCCCAGGCTGGAGTGCACTGGTGTGATCTGCAACCTCGAACTCCCTGGCTCAGGAGATTCTCCCACCTCAGCCCCCCGAGTTGCAGCGACTACAAGTGCATACCACCACGACAGGCTGTTTTCGCTTTTTTTTTTTTTTTTTTTTTTTTTTTAGAGACAGGGTTTTGGCAGGCTGGTCTCCTGAACTGGGCTCAAGCAATCTGCCCACCTCTGCCTCCCAAAGTGCTGGGATTACAGGTGTAAACCACCATGCCCAGCCGGAAGCTGCTGGAGGATCCCTTGAGCCCAGACAGTCAAGGCTGCAGTGAGTGGTGATTGTGCCACTGTACTCCAGCCTGGGAGACAGAACGAGACCCTGTCTCAAAACAAACAAACGAAAAAGCTTATTAGTTTTTACTTGAACACTGGCTAGAGAGATATTTTGTAATTGCACCTAGTCTTTGAGATAATAGCAAAAATAATTCTTGTGATTATCTCTGATACATAATTTTGTATATGGTACATGTTTATAAGAATTTGTTCAATGAAAGCTTTTTGATTTCTTACCCAGTGACACTGGGCACTACTTTAGGAATTGAAAAATGATCTTGACTGTGTCATAGGTTTAAAACAAAGAGAGTCATTAGCCTAATTATGATGATGTTTTAGGACAAAAGCTTTGACTTTCAAGAAATAGCTTGGCTGAATTAAATTTTCTCTATTAAATTAATAAGAGTGCCAAATTTTGGCTTTTGTTCTTCAAGAAACTGGTAAGATTTTGGTTTTATTTTTCTCTTTGGGTGCCAACTAAACTTTAAGGCAAAGTCTAAGAAGCTAGTTAACAGAGACATTTTATATTTAGTCTTTATTTCAAATTTTTAGTCATTTCTGCGTTTTATGGCCATAGTGCTTGACTATTATTTTATTTATTTATTTATTTATTTATTTATTTATTGAGACAGGATCTCTTTCACCTAGGCTGGAAGTGCAGTGGCAGGATCTTGGCTCACTGCAGCCTTGACCTCCTGGGTTCAAGTGATTCTCCCACCTCAGCCTCCTGAGTAGCTGGGACTACAGGTCCCACCACACGCAGCTGATTTTTGTATTTTTTTTGTAGAGACAGGGTCTCACCATGTTGCCCAGGCTCGTCTCCAACTCCTGCGATTAGGCAATCTGTCCACTTCCGATTCCCAAAGTGCAAGGATTATAGGCGTATCCCAGGCTGGCCATGTAATTCTTTTTTAAAATTAATAATAAGCTGGATTTAAAGATTTCAAATCTGTTAGAAAAACCAATAAAAGAGTATTGATAAAGGATAGTGCCTTATTTACTGATATTTACTTACTGTCTTTGGACTTCTACATGGTTTTTCCTACCTTACTGTTTTCATTTTTAACTCTATCCTTTGTATATTAAATTGTTTTGTAGTGGCTATGGCTTTATTCTGTCATTTTGTAATAACCTCTTTCTCTTTTTTTCTATTTTTCTTAGTCCTTATGCATAAATCTTCATGTTTTAGCAGTATAACTTTTTTTAGTACAACTGTACTAGCTAATTTGGGAATATTTGTATGAAATTTTTTTCTTTGTTTTAAAAATTACTTTGAAGCCTTCCATGATCACTTCTATGTGATTAATATTCAGTGGCCTTTAGAGGAAGAGACCTCTGAAGCTTTATGTTTATGTATTTCATGAATAAAAACTTTTTTTTATTTCCTATTTGCAGGTACAGATGAGGGGTATCTAACTGAGCCTGGAAGTTGGAGGAGGGGAGTCATTCCTAGCAGAGGAAATAGCACTTGTTTTTAGTATTCCATGTAAAATAAATTTTATACTGAAGATGATTGGAGCCATTAGAGCTTTTTGAAAGAGAGTAATATGATCAAATTGATATTTAGTAACATTGCCTTGACAATTGGTAGGAAGAATTAGAGGGTATTGAGACAGAAGCAAAGAGAGCAAAGTTTAAAAAATGATGATTCTCTGTTTTGAAGCAGTAGTGGACATAGACAGAAGGTTGCTTGCATTAAGTTGGACAGTAGTGAAAGAGAGTATAGATTGAAAAGGTAAAAATTACCAAGGCATGGTAACCTTTTATATAATGGAGAGAGAGAAATGTGTGATGCCTCCCAGGTTTCTGGCTTGGGAAACTAGGTGGATCATTAAGAGAAGAAATAAAAGAGGAGGAAATGTTTTGGGGGAAAAGAGTAGTCATGTATGTGTATTGTTTGAGACGGAGTCTCTGTTGCCTAGGCTGGAGTGCAGTGACACAATCTCGGCTCACTGCAACCTCTGCCTCCCAGGTTCAAGTGATTCTCCTGCCTCAGCCTCCTGAATACCTGGGATCACAGGCGTGTGCCACCACACCTGGCTAATTTTTTTGTATTTTTAGTAGAGACGGGGTTTCACCATGTTGGCCAGCCTACTCTCGAACTCCTGACCTCAGGTGATCTGCCTGCCTCGGCCTCCCAAAGTATTGAGATAACAGGTGTGAGCCACCAAACCTGGCAGAGTAGTCATTAAGATTTATGTGTAACATCTAAGTGGAACTGACCAGTAGGTGTTTGAAAATGATGGTTTGGCACTTAAGAGGGAGGTCTAGAATTTCAAATTTAGGAGTATCAGTTTATAAATGATATTAGAAACCATAGAAGTGGATGAAATGGGCCAGGAAGAGTGTGTGTATAGAGTGAGAGTATCAGGACTGGAAAAGGAGCTTTGGGAAACAACATTAAAGAAAAAGGCTGCTGGGCAGACTGAGGTTAAAGATACAGGAGAGAAGGGTAAAACTCGTTAGAGAAAACTGAAGTTTCAGTGGCATAAGTATATGAACAGGATTTCAATCTGAGAAAGGACACATTATCTTCTGACAGAGGAAGGACAGAGGAAAAACCGGGTTTGAATGTGACAAATTTGACGGAAGGAAGCGACAAGTTGTGGGCAGTTTGGTCTGTGGCCTCTGCTTTCTTGGGAAGATAAGAAACAAGCTTGTTACTAGGAATAATTAAGTGATAAAAGAAGTAGGGGGTGGGAAGTTTGAGGAGAGCAGTGGATCACTTTGGAGAAGTGGAGGAGAAATTGTCTTGGAACACTTAAGAGTCTTAGCAGGAAGAGTGGTTGAAATAATGGTGGATTGTGAGAGCTAGGTTGGATTCCCAAAGAAGGAAAGCCAATAGTTGGGATTGATTGGATGATGATGGGAAGGTTATCTATTTCATCAAAGAGCAGTGGGGTTGGGGAGTGAGAGAGCTAGAAGGATAGGAGTTGGGACAATGGTGGGAATCCTGTATTTCAGATTGCCCAGTACTAGAGGATGATGAAGTCCAGGGAATGGGTGGTAGAAGAGTAAAGGGAAAGAAGTTCATTTGAGTTTAGGTGGTCAGAATTAGGGAATTGGATAGATTTCTTTTCTCTCTTTTTAAATGATGCAGAATCAGTAAGGGTATAAATAATTTAAAAGTGCAAGTAGTCTTCCCAGGCTGTGTACTTTAAGTTTCCTGTTACCCATTGAGACCTGATAGAAATTGGCTGGCAGAGAAAAGCAAAGATTTCTTGTGATAGAGTTCCTCAGTATCCAGGTGTTTTGCTTTGTTAACTGACTTAGGGAGACCCCTGGTAAAAGAGATACCTTCTACTTGCTGTGACAGGATTTGCCATTTAACCAGATATTTAGGGACTGTGACTAATGTCATTGGCTCTCCTGGTTGGGTTAACACCTCATTTGCACGACCTTATGACAGTGAAGATGAGGGCTGGATAATCTTTACGAGCTTACTTGGGATCTGTTTTGATTTAGAATTTGATAATGTATTGTAGTTTCTTCCTCTTGACATTGTGTTCTTTCTCCCATAAGCGTAATATAATATATTCATGCTTTATATATTGAAAGCCATAAACTGAAATAAATGATTACCTGTGCTTTGGTGACAGAAAAAATAAAAGACATAGTCTCTAATTTATAAGCCAAAAAGGAAGATATATTTCAAAATTTGATTTATTTTTCTTTTTTCCTTTATGTAAGTATAGCTGAACATTTTCAACCATGTATGAAGTCGAAGGTTTTGCTGTTACTGTTATAATTTAACACAAATTTATGAGTCTCCTAAAAAAGCACAGCAGGAACACAGAAATAATTGAGAAATTGCCTTTATTCTCATGAAGTTAACTCAAGGTTGAATAAACTGTTGCCTTCCCACTAGGCTTGGAACTTTGCATCCTTAGACTCTAATGCAACATGCCATATTAAATATTTCATTTTACAGATGAGGAAACTGGTTTAGACAGGTTTAGTAATTTGCATAAGGTAGTAAAGCTGGAAAATGGTGGAAATGGTATGTGAGTCCACATGAGTCCATCTCTAACTCGTCTCCCATTTTCCATTATATCATGCTGCACATACCTTTACAACTTTATTGTTTTTGTTATTGTTCCCATTTGTTTACCTTGCTTCATTATTTCTTACTATTGGTTATTCTTTCCATCTTGGAACCCTCTAGTTTTGAATTTTGTAACACTGTACTTCCCTGTTTCCCCTCTCAGTGTTCCACATCCTTTTCTTTTTTCTTTTTGTTTCTATTTTTTGAGACAGGGTCTCACTCTGTCACCCTGGTTGGAGTACAGTGGGCTATCTTGGCTCACTGCGGCCTCTGTCTCCCAGGCTCAAATGATCCTCCCACCTCAGCCTCCTGAGTAGCTGGGACTGTAGGCAGATGCCACCACAGCCAGCAAATTTTTGTATTTTTTCATAATGACAGGATTTTGCCATGTTGCCTGGGCTGGTCTCGAATCCCTGAGCTCAAGCAATCCACCTGCCTCAGCCTCCCAAAGTGCTGGGATTACAGACCCGAGCCACTGTGCCCGGCCATCCTTTTCTTTACATACAAGTGTCTCCCAGGTTCTGTCTTCAGATCTTCTCTTTCTCCATGCTCACCTGCTTGGCATCATCCACTCCTATTGCCTCTGGCCTCCCTATGATGCTGATGACTCTTAAATCTGCTTCACTCATTTGCTCTCTTTACTGAGTGTAGATCTGCATTTCCAGCTGCACATCAAACACATCTAAGATGTTTTTTCACATGCGTCAGCAGAACTTCTTCTTTTTCTTTTCTTTCTTTCTTTTTTCTTTTTCTTTTTTTTTTTTTTTTTTTTTTTTTGAGACAAAGTCTCGCTCTTGTCCCCCAGGCTTAAGTGCAATGGCGCGATTTCAGCTCACTGCAACCTCCACCTCCCGGGTTCAAGCGATTCTCCTGCCTCAGCCTTCTGAGTAGCTGGGATTACAGGCGCCTGCCACCATGCCCGGCTAATTTTTGTATTTTCAGTAGAGATGGGTTTCACCATGTTGGCCAGGCTGGTCTCGAACTCCTGACCTCAGGTGACCCACCTGCCTTGGCCTCCCAAAGTGTTGGGATTACAGGCATGAGCCACTGCACTTGGCCTCTTCTTTTTCTTTTCTTTTGAGACTCGTGTTATCCAGGCTGGAGTGCAGTGGCGCAATCTCGGCTCACCGCAACTTCTGCCTCCCGGGTTCAAGTGATTATCTCGCCTCAGCTTCCTGAGTAGCTGGGATTACAGGCACCCACCACCATGCCTGGCTAATTTTGTATTTTTAGTAGAGACAAGGTTTCTCTGTGTTGGTCAGGCTGGTCTCAAACTCCTGACCTCAGGTTATCTGCCCGCCTCGGCCTCTCAAAGTGCTGGGATTACAGGTGTGAGCCATCGTGGCCAGCCAGATAGAACTTCTTGTAATTGAACTGGTCTTTTCCTCAAAATGTCATTTTCCCCCTATTTCAGTTGTTTTATTAATGGTATCTAGCACTGTTGCCTACTTTAGTCATATTTGGCTATCTTCTCTCCCTCATCTCTCTTTATTCACTGTCACCTGTTCCTTCCAGCTCTGTAATTTTTAGCATACTTCTCCTTTTTTCTGTTTTCTCAGCTATTATGCTAGTAGTAACATTGTGCCTGGCCTTTGACATACATTAATAGCATACATGACTTCAAATCATTCTGTATGTCACCCATACAGAAGCCCAGGATGTCTACTCTACTTATAGGACTTTAACATAGCATTTAATATTCTCTTGATTTTCCTAACCTTCCTTTTTAGCTTTATCACCCTCAAGTCTTCTTCATATGCCTTTATACTACAGCCCAACTAGGTTACCTGCTAGTCTCCAAATACGTCCTGCTGCTTCTCTCTTTCATGTTATGGCTTCTTTGTTTTTTTGTTGTTGTTGTTATTTTTGGAGATGGAGTCTCTCACTCTTGCCCAGGCTGGAGTGTAGTGACGTGATCTCGGCTCACTGCAACCCCCACCTCCCAGGTTCAAGCGATTCTCATGCCTCAGCCTCCCAAGTGGCTGGGATTACAGGCGCCCGCTATCATGCCTGGCTAATTTTTGTATTTTTGGTAGAGTATTTTTAGTAATCTAGTAATTTAGCCTGGGTGAAAGAGTGAAACTCTATCTTTAAAAAAAAATTAATCTTCAACAAGTATCTAATTAGCACCTCCTAGGTATACAAATGCTTTGCATTATAGTGAATTTAGCATTTAGTAATTTAGTATTTTTAGTAATTTTGTATTTTAGTTTCACCATATTGGCCAGGCTGGTCGTGAACTCCTGACTTCATGATCTGCCCGCCTCAGCCTCCCAAAGTGCTGGGATTACAGGCGTGAGCCACCACGCCCATCCTTTTCTTAAAAATTTAGTCTTCAGCCAGGCACAGTGGCTCACACCTGTAATCCCAGCACTTTGGGAGGCCGAGGCGGGCTGATAACCTGAGGTCAGGAGTTCACGACCAGCCTGGCCAATGTGGCGAAATCCCATCTCTACTAAAAATAAAAAAAATTACCTGGGCATGGTGGTGGACGCCTGTAATACCAGCTACTCGGGAGGCTGAGGCAGGAGAATTGCTTGAACCCAGGAGGTGGAGGTTGCAGTGAGCTGAGATCTCACCATTGCACTCTAGCCTGGGCAATGAGAGCTAAACTCCGTCTCAAAAAAAAAAAAAAAAAAGGAAAAGGAAGGAAAAAGCATACCACCTATATGGGAATACCATGTATATATTTTTAGTTATATTCATGTAATCTGCATTCCAGTCTTTGATTTGTTAAGGAAATTTTGTTTCCTAGAAGCTAGAGGTTCTAGAATAGAATGTCATATAGGTATATATTTTTAGAGGTTTTTAGGGTTGTAGAATAATTGAATGTTACAGAAGAAAATCTTATTGATTTCAATGTAGTATTTGTTTTGTGAGCATTTTGTCACCTAAACGGTGTTCTAGATGTATCAAGTACTCCCAGTGTACACTTGACTTCAGGTCTTTTGATTTTACCTGACATCTGAAATCACAAGTCTTCAGGCAGCTCCATACCTCTCTTGTGTCTCATTAGTACATTATTTTATCTAAGTTGCCATTAACTTGAATTTCACTTTTTTTTTTTGAGACAGAGTCTCGCTCCATCGCCCAGGCTGGAGTGCAGTGGCATGATCTAGGCTTACTGCAACCTACGCCTCCCAGGCTCAAGCGATTCCCTTGCCTCAGCCTCCTGTGTAGCTGGTATTACAGGTGCACACCACTACTGCCCGGCTAATTTTTTGTATTTTTAGTAGAGACGGGATTTCATTATGTTGGCCAGGCTAGTCTTGAATGCCTGACTTCAAATGATCCACCCGCCTCAGCCTCCCAAAGTATTGGGATTACAGGCATGCACCACCATGCGCAGCCTCACATTTCTTCTTTAGCTCTTGTTTCTTGCTGTGTCCTGTGGATAAATAATTTGGACCTTTGGTAAATTTGCCTTAATATCCAGGTTTTATTCTTATAGACATCGTGAAAAACATTTGTTATTTAAAAACAGAGCAGGGGGTAGGTGTGGAAGCTTATGCATATAATCCTGGGACTTTGGGAGGCCAAGACTGGAGGATCACTGAGATGGGAATTTGAGACTAGCCTGGGCAACATAGCAAGACCCCCATCTCTACTAAAAAATTAGCTGGACGTGGTGGCGTGTGCCTATACTCCCGGCCATTTGGGAGGCTAAGGCAGGAGGATTGGTTGAGCCCAGGAATTCAATGCTGCAGTGAGTTATGAAGGCGTCACTGTACTGGGTAGGTCCATAGTTAGTTTTTTCCTTTCAAAGAATGTCCTTACACTACTGTTGACAGAGTGATACCTTATCTCAAAAACAAAAACAAGCAGAACAGCAACTTTTGTGGAAAAAATAACCTTTTAAATAAGTTTTTGTGTGTGTGTAAATCTGTACATAGTTTTGATGGTGGACATTTGTTAATTCCTTTGCTACCATCCATTCCCTTTTGCTTCCTTCAGTGGTAGGCTATGTTCTTCTCTCATTTTCAACCCTTTGGATTCTCATTCCTAACTCCAGGGTACCATGATTAACTTAATCTACTTTATTTTTATTTATTTATTTTGAGACAGGGTCTTTCTCTGTTGCCCAGGCCGGAGTGTGGCAGTGCAATCACAACTCACTGTAGCCTCGACCACCTGAGCTCCCACCTCAGCTTCTCGAGTATCTGATACTACAGGCTCACACCACCACGTTTGCCTAATTTTTTTTTTTTTTTTTTTTTTTTTAAAGACAGCATCTGCCTATGTTGCCCAGGCTGGTCATGAGCTCTGAGGCTCAAGCGATCCTCTCGCCTTGACCTCCCAAAGTGCTGGGATTACAGGCGTGAGCCACTACTTCTGGCCTTAAGATTAGTCTACTTTAAATCCTCCTAACGGTTCCCCACCTCACCTCCATTCCTGCGCAATTACATAGTGCTAGTGAGTGCTTCTGGGAAAGAAAAGTTTTCTCTTTCTTTCTCTAAAGCTACTGAAAGAGACCCTTTCTCTCCTTCAAAATGGTGTCATATGAAATTTGAGGTGTAGAATGGCTGCAGCCGTTGTTGCCAAGGTTGGATGCAGCCTGAGGATGAACCTACTCATGGAACAGGGCAGAACCAAGAGAATGGCAGATAAGTGAAACTGCAACCCTGATGACATTGTAAATCTCTGGATCAGACTACCTCTGGATGTTTCAATTTGTGATACAGTAAAGTCCATCTCCCCTTTTTAAGTGAGTTAGAATTGGCACTTGTAGATATAATGTGTGTGTGTGTGTGTGTGTGTATAAAATACTAAAGTTTTTTTGGTACATTTAGAACTTTCCATTTCTTCCCTTAGGAACATTTATTATATAACTACTGTATGAAAGGCACTGGGATAGACATTAATAATATAGAGATATGAATGAGATATGTTTCTTATCTTTATTATTCTTATAGATAGTACGAAGAAACAGACATAATGAGATGAATAAGATAAAGTGTTACAGGTACAAGCCATAGACAGTACTAAAGGTAGAAAGGCTTTTCACTAGTTACCATAGAAGAAAGTGATGGAAGAAAAGGTTTCCGTCACTGCTTATGACACTAGGAGGGTGACAAAATCAGAAGGACCTGCACCATAAGTCTACAGCTATCATCTTGTTGTTACTCGTGGTTTAATTTCAGCAAAGCATTATTTGTCACATTAAATTAGTACTAATTTGGGTTTGTATCTCATTTGTGAATATGTTGATACTATAATTGAAGACCTATAAAGAGTATATTCCTGATTGTATTTATATATACATGTAAATTTGTCAGTGACTGGGTAGGTGCATAGTTTGTTTCTTCCTTTTAAAAGATGTCCTTACAGTACTGTACTAAATTTTGAGAAACACTAGTAGGAGTGGGCACTAGGGAATCATTGAAGAATTGAGACAGTGGATGGATGGAGGACAGGATTTTAGGTAGAGACATTTCTTCATTTAGGTTAATAATGAGTGTTTGAACTAAAGTGTGGGAGTGAGATTTGAGAAAAAGGTACAAGATAGGTTAACTAAAAAGACTTTGTGGCTGATTAGACTTGTGAGTTGAGGGAAAAAACCCGGGTATCTGGTCAGTGACTGGATAGATGATGCTGCTGGTAAGAAAAATAGAAATTGTAGAAAGAAGAAATAGGTTTTTCTGGCTGAGGTAGGAGTTTGGGGGTAGAAGGAAATGATAACATCTATTTTCAACATGTCGAATTTAAGGTGCCTTTTAAACATTTAGATTAATAATTTCTGTAGTATAGGAGACAGATCAGGAACAGGAATATAATTTAGAAGTCTTCAGCAGTTAGAAAGTAAATGAAACCATGAAATTACAGCCATCCTTTGATATCTGCAGGGAATTGGTTCCAAGAACCCCAGGGAATACCAAAATCTGAGGATATTCAAGCCCCTGATATGACATGTTGTAATATTTGCACATAACATGTGCATATCCTCCCATATAATTTCAGTCATTTCTAGATAATACCTAATACAATGTAAATGCTATGTAAATAGTTGTTATACTGTATTTTAAAATGTGTGTGTGTGTATATCCCCCCCCCCCAAATATTTTTGATCTGCAGTTGGTTGAATCTACAGATGCAAAACCAGTGGATATGGAGGGCTGGCTGTATGATATTACACAGGAAGAGTTTACTGAGTGAGAAATGGGGTCAAGGATATTCTAGGTGGTCTTAGAAAAGCAGTCAGCAAAGGGTTTTGAGAAAAGAAGAAAATGTTTCTTGAGAAGATTAAGAGTAACATATTAAATCCTGCAGTGTATTTAAGGCTTTGGCATTCTTTCCAACTCATGGATTGTCCTCAGCAATAGATAAGATTACCTTAACCTATATCATTTCTATTCAAGTCTGTAGAACTTTTTTCATCTCCTTTTCTTCTTTTTTTTTTTTTTTTTTGCATGAGTATCAATTAAGGAAAAAAAAAAAACAACCATGTTTACAATTTATTAGGTTCCCTACAGATATACATGGTATCTGATCAGAATAGGGAATACTTTTAAAACAAGAAGCTAACAATTTTTTTTCACACCTACAATCCTTGATACATAGGAGGAAATCTGATTGCGAAGACCTCTGTTCCTACAGAATAACCTTAAAGATGTAAGATGTAGGCTAGTCTTATTTCATACCTAAGTGATATACAAGTGTGTCAATAATCATTGATAGAGAAATTTTCCATCAACACAGGGTGCCTATGAGAATAAAATGATACAATTCCAGAGTATTTTGACAGTAGAAACTTGTATGTTAAAAATGAGGAGCTATGTGATAGGTCTAATTATATCTAAGGCAACAAACAGTCCTTTTGGCAATTCCTTGAATTTAGGAATGAAAATACTGATTACGTATCTTTTAAAATACCATTTTGGAACTGCTTAAAAAACACCTGACCAGGCACGGTGGCTCACCCCTATAATCTCAGCACTTTGGGAAGCTGAGACAGGAGGATCGCTTGAGCCCAGGAGTTTGAGACTAGCCTAGACAACATAGGGAGACCTTGTCTCTACAAAAAAAAAAAAAAATTAGTCAGGTGTGGTGGTGTGTGCCTGTGGTCCCAGGCTACTCAGGAGGCTGAGATGGATGGATTGCTTGAGCCTAGAGGTCCATGCTGCAGTGATCTGTGATCACGCCGTTGCCACTCCAGCCTGGGTGACAGAGTAAGACCTGGTCTCAAAATGAAAAACAAACTTCCTTTCCCTTCTCCTTATTGTGTGTTTGCATGAAGATATTTATTAGACATGTGCACACATTCATGGTTCAACTCTTATTCATCTCAGGAAACAGGACTATGGCAAATTTGAAATCATTTACTGACATCTATCATGTAGCATGCCACAGGATGGATTTTGGAAACCGTTAAGGTTTGACTGACTAGAATTTAGAAAGTCTGGATAAATTACATCCATATTTATGATGGTTCAATGTAATCAATCTTTGTTTGCACCGAAGCAAAACCACATATTGACTTTGGACCTATGCAAGGTATATAGGGCCATAGTGAGAAAGGGGAGAAGTTAAACTTGAAAATGAAGATGGAAGAAATTTCAGTGACCACAGATTAATTTCCACTGCCTCAGTAAGAAATTGATCCAAGATAATTTGAGATGGGGTGTGTGAATGTTACAGAATACACATAATAATTTCAGTGTTCTATAATTTTTACAGTGGTAAATTTGCTGTGGTTTGTACATCTTCAGGGTATATCGATAATCTCACCACTTCTTACCATCTCTGTCACTAACAATCTTGGGCCAATCCATCATCATCTCTTGCTTATATTATTGCTGTAGTCTCTTGAATTTTACTGTATATTGGAAACACATGAAGATTTTTAAAAATACTGATGGCTCGGCCAGGTGTGGTGGCTCATGCCTGTAATCCCAGCACTTTGGGAGGCTGAGGCGGGTGGATCACGAGGTCAGGAGATCGAGACCATCCTGGCTAACATGGTGAAACCTCGTCTCTACTAAAAATACAAAAAATTAGCCGGGCGTGTTGGCGGGCGCCTGTAGTCCCAGCTACTCGGGAGGCTGAGGCAGGAGAATGGCGTGAACCCGGGAGGCGGAGCTTGCAGTGAGCAGAGATCGAGCCAGCCTGGGTGAAAGAGCGAGACTCCGTCTCAAAAAAAAAAAAAAAAAATACTGATAGCTGGCTCCCACCAGCAGTCATTCTGGCTTAACTAGGTTGCAATCGGGGCATCAGGACTTATTTAAAAGCTTCCGGTGTTTCTAATATACACTGCCCAAATAATCAGAAAACCAATAATCTTTCCCTGAAGTAATTCATTTCGACCATGTTTTTCTTCTAGGAGATGTACTAATTTAATTTGGGACCTTTCCGTTTTCTAAAGTTTTAGAAATAAGTCCTAGTGTATCCATTAGGCTTCTTAGTTGTGAGCAATGAAAACTGACTCTGGCTGATTTAAGCTGAAATAAACCTTACTGATAGGATATTGAGTGGTTTACAGAGTTGGTAGAAGGCTGGATGGAGCCAGCCCTAGAAAAAGTATATGAACAAAGGGGAGGCTAAACAACTAGAACCATGGCAAAACTCATGCCAGCACGACCATTACGGCTGTGTCTGCTGAATAATGACTGGATGCTGCTGATTGCACTTCTGGGTATGCTGGTCACTCTAGGCCACTACTGGTTCTGCTGCCTTCGGAAACTAGATACTGCTTTCACTATTGCTGTCATCAGAAAGAATTCTTTGTTGTCTCTGCTCTTTGTTACTAGGCTCCACATTCAAAATTGCTGGTGGGTACATCTCTGTGGGTAAGCATAGGCTGCCAGCAGGGCATGTGGAAAAGCATCTACATTTTCAATTTTAATAGTGGAACATAGGCTCTGTTTTGCACCAAAATTTATGAAGTTAGGAATTCTTCAAACACAAGCAAGTGCTTGACATGCTTGGAGTCAACAAAATGACAGAAGTCTACTGCACATGGTATATCTTACAATGTGTTCTTTATTTTTAGACATCAATTCATTGTTTGTCAGACTAACAGGCCATAGCATACTGGTGTTTTTACGTAATTATTTTTAAACCTTTAGAGACTGCTACCACTTGTCCCTTAGCAAGGAGTAAGAGATAAAATAAATGACCAAGTAGCAAGCAAATTAATAAGAAAACTTGTACATATAGCTTCTTATGAGTACGTACTTACTATCTTTGGAAGTATAGATAACAGTGTATGTATAAAATAGCATGTTTCTAAATAATAAAAATGTTCCAAGTTTCTATGATGGAAATAATACATCAATATTATATCTCAGCACTCTTCAATGGAATTATAATGTGGGCTACAGATGTAATACATACATGTAATTTTTAACTGCATTAAAAAGTAAAAAGAAGCCAGGTGCAGTGGCTCGTGCTTGTAATCCTAGCACTTTGGGAGGCTGAGGTGGGAGGATTGGTTGAGGCCAGGAGTTCAAGACTAGCCTGGGCAATATAGCAAGGCCCTGTCTCTACAAAAAAACCTAAAAAATTAGCTGGACATGGTGGCATGCACCTATAGTACCAGCTACTTGGAAGATGGTGGTGGAAGGATCACTTGAGCCCAGTAGTTCGAGGCTGCTATAGCCATGATTGTGGCATTGCACTCCAGGCTTGGCAGTACAGCAAGATCCTGTCTCTAAAAAAAGGGGAAGAAAAGTAAAAAGAAACAGACATTTAATTTTAATAATAATTTAACGTAATAATTTGAAATATTATTTCAACATGCAGTCAGTATAAATATTTAGGGGATAGGTTATATTCTTTTTTTTAATACTAAGTCTTCAAAACCTGGTATATATTTTACACTTAGAGCATAGCTCAATTCAGACTGGCCACATTTCAAGTGCTTAATAGCCACATGTAGCCAAATGGCTACCAAATTGGACAGTGCAGTTCTGTGGCATTCTGTAAAATACTATGTGACTTGCCAGTACTGCCCGCTAAACATACTACGGTCAATGAAGTGTTTGGTTATCCATTCTCAAAAAAGAAAAAGTAGCTTTTAAGATCCAACACAGGTCTGGGCACCGTGGCCCATGCCTATAATCCCGGCACGTTGGGAGGCTGAGATGGGTGGATCACTTGAGGTCAGGAGTTCAAGACCAGCCTGGCTAACTAAAAATACAAAAATACAAAAAGTACAAAAATAAAACACTCTACTAAAAATACAAAAATTAGCCAAGCATGGTGGTGGGTGCCTGTAATCCCAGCTACTTGGGAGGCTGAGGCAGGAGAATGGCTTGAACCAGGGAGGCGGAGGTTGTAGTGAGCCAAGATCGTGCCATTGGACTCCAGCCTGAGCAACAAGAGCAAAAAACTCCATCAAAAATAAATAAATAAATCCAACACAGTAGTTTTACTTGATTTTGCAGTGTTCTATAATTTTTTTGTGTGTGGTGGAGGGAGAGGAGGCTTGAAATGGGGAAAAGGAGCCTAATTATTTTCAGTACATTTTGTTTTTGTTTGTTATTTTTATTCTCGGAAAATTTAACTTTGCAGGGGATTGAGGTATTCCAGATAATGCCTTAAGGCAGAGGAAGGCAACATGTTGTAGTGCATTCAGAGTTTGCATGTGAATAATCAAATTAATCATGTTTTATTACATTTAACGTGTATGTCACTACTGGGCTTAGTATCTGATGGTTTGAAAATTAAAAAGGTGGTAGGGTAGTGACTGACTTTTTGCTTGATATTTTGTCTATCACATATGACTTATTTTCCATAGATAATTCATTTTGGCAGTAAATTTTGTGTTCTAATTATTTCTATTCTTGCAGGCTGCTGAATCAGGAATAATAAAAGTTAAAACAATTGCTGCACGAAACACTGAAATTTTGGCAGGTAATTTTTTGTATTAAAAATTTAATAATAAAAATTTGACTAATAGTAAAAGTAGAATCTTTATTGTAAAAGCCGTCAGTTTTCTGTAACATCTCTTCGTCATGCCCTAACATTTGCTATTCATATTGATACAGAATGGGCAAAAGTCCATAACTTATGAACTGATTGTGTTTCCCAGAGATGAATGCTATAAAAATTCTCTGAAATCAGAAAGCTTAACACTGCTAACTCCTTAAAGGCAAGGAATTTTTTTCTTACTCATCTTGCATTCTCCTCCACTTCCTGCTAATCACCTGAGACACACCATAAAAAGCATTCAGTAATATTTGTTCCATTGTATTGAATGAAAGATTGGTTCTCAGTCCACCTTCTGTGATCTACTTTCTCTTTAATATAATACGAACAGTTCATAACATAGTCTTCTGTATTTAGTTGTACCATATGAATTTTGAGTCTTGGGATTAAGACAATATGATCATGAGAAAAGAATGAGAGTGAAGTAGAGAAAAGAAAAAAATATTTTCTCACCTTCTCCTGATTGAACCCGGTTTTCAAGGAGGAATTTTCAGGAGTTTCTCTTTTGCATCCTTCTTTTCTACCCAGTCCACTCCTTTCTCTTCCTTGGTGCCTTTTGTTCTTGCCTCAATAATGAACATGGAACAGAGGTAAACTGGCTTTTTTTTTTTTTTTTTTTTTTTTTAAGAATCTGTTATATGCAAGGCACTTGTGTCATTCTGTCTTACATAACAACCTTGTGGGGAAATATTATCTTACTTGATAGTAGAGCAAATTGAGATGTGAAGAGGTTAAGTTACTTGCGCAAGGTCACAGGAAAGGCGGTAGAACCAGATTAAAATCCAGGAGTGTTCAGGAGCCCATCCATGTTCTTCCTCGTACAGTGTGCTGCCATGGTATCACCAGGTTTCCATGTTAGCTACTTACTCCCAGTATTACATACGTAACCAGTGCTTGCTTCAGTGCTCCTTTAATCTGCATTTCCAGTTCCAGTAGTGCTGTTGATCTCAGCTAATCTGTGAGGAAAATAGTCCTATTAAATTAATTTACACAGAGTCCAAATAGTAAATAATCTCTTTAACTTTCATATAGTTTACATTTTTTAAAAGGGATACCAGTAAGTCTGTAACTGGTGGGATTTCAGAGTGTTACGAAATGAAATGAAGATTTTTGGGGGCAGATTAAGGATCGGGGGCAAGAGTGGATTTCACGTAGGCTATCCAGCTTTGCTGGAAATTTGCCCTTAGCATAAACTCACCTCAATTACATCTGTTTCCCACAGCTTTTTCCCTGATTTTGAACAGTCTATCAAAACACCAAATAATTTTATAACATTATGCACATAAGTGAATAATGCTCTGTGTGCACATTGAGAAGAGGTATAGTGAAAGTGGTGGGTAAAGGCAGAGGTGCACATGGTAGGGGTAGGAAGGCTGGCAAGTGGGTTTTTTTTGTCTGTTTGTTTTTCCTGAGATGGACTTTCGCTCTTGTCGTCCCGGCTGGAGTGCAATGGTGTGATCTCGGCTTATTGCAACCTCTGCCTCCTGGGTTCAAGCAATTCTCCTGCCTCAGCCACCCGAGTAGCTGAGATTTCAGGTGCCCAACACCACATCTGGCTAATTTTTGTATTTTTAGTAGAGACAGGGTTTCATCATGTTGGCCAGGCTGGTCTCGAAGTCCTGACCTCGTGGTCCTCCCGCCTTGGCCTCTCAAAGCGTTGGGATTACAGGCGTGAGCCACTGCGCCCGGCCAGCATGTGGGTTTTAATGGGAGATGTACATTAGGCAGATTAGCTACTGTGGGGAAATTGGTGTTTAAAGAAAAATGATGACCTGGATATTTTTATGTTGGAGACTTACCATAGGCCAATCATATTAGAATATCACTGTAAATATTTAAAATATTTACTGTTGCTAATATCATTGTTGATACCATGGTAAGTCCTTAATTATTCTCCAGTAATACAATTTTTATTGGTTTTATAGTTTGTGGAAGACTTTTTTTAAAAAAAGACTGATTTCTTCAGAGGATCACTGTTATTCTAGCATTCTATCCCAAGTAAAATGTCTAATAAATTACTCTTAAGATGAGTAAGAAAAATTTTGACTTAGTTGGTATGATTTAAATATATAGGCAGGCTGTTAATTTCATTTTAATTCAATTAGCGTTATTCAAGTCAAGTTAGAACAGATCTGGTGCAACTACAATTAATAGTCATGTTTTAATCTTCATGGTATCCGGAGCCCATATACTTGAGGAGGCATATTCACACTTCAACTTTATCCTAGTATTTTTTATGAAGTATTTAAAGCAATTATACCTAAAAGTTATAGATTTATAGACCACTATCATCTTGAAAATCAGAGGCTCTTCAAAACAGAGTTTAAATTAGTCAGTATATAGTTTCTAAACTATATAATTAAGAGTACAGTTAATACTGAGAAAAATTTTTAGTTAACTTTTTAAAATTTCCTGAGAAGTATTTACTTCTTTATGGTACTTGAGAGTATAGGAGACTATACTGCTTTTGTGCTCTAATGTATGTCAAAAATACCAAACAATTGAGGAGTCTCAAATGAGATTGGATATTGAAATCTCACATGTCTCTGTATTTTCAGAATATATAAAGATTTGTTGTAAGAATGGTAACTTTTAATTTGGATCAAGTAGTTTAATTAATGATACTCGGCACAGATTTCTAGTCAGCTTTAGTTTTCTTAGATTTATTGTCCAAGGGAATATTATTTATATTTCAGAGTAAGTCTTTGCTTTACATCTCCCCTTCTTTTAAGCATCCTCCTTTAATGTTTATTTTTCTTTGTTTTCACTGCTGTCATGAATGCTGACATAAGTGGGAATGCTATGCCAGGTAATGTCAGCATTGATTCAGATGTACAGATCATTATCTCAAAATTTCCATTTTCTTTAAAAATAAAACTTTGAAAATGAGAGATAGCAACATAAAGTTTTCATTTACAAGGCCAAATGCCTTAATCTTACATTTATTATATGAATATTATATATTACAAATTGTGTTTATTATCCTAGCTTATAGTATACTAAAAATTCAGAAATTCTTTGTTATATAAAAATTACATAATCTGCTTTTTGCATAAATATTTGTAACAAGGAAATCAATGAAGTTGTGGTATCTTTTAACATTGTATATTCCCCTACCCCAAACCATAGTGGTTACATCTACCTGTGGCTGCTTTCAGCTGCTGTCAGTATACATAAAGAATTTTTACATAAATAATCAGTAGATGTGACTTTTGTTCTTTTTTCACATGTTGTTCCCTCATCTTCTTTTGAAAGACCTTTTAATTATGAGCTTTTAAAGGTCATAACTAAAAGGTCTTTAAGTAGCAATGAGTAAATATACTTTGGAATTTTTTTCTGATTTAAAAAGGTAATTTATTTGCTTTTAAAATTGAATACATTTATATTTATATATTTAATATATTTTCTTATAAAAAATGTGCTTGTGATATTTTACAGACTTCTATAGAATATATCATGCAACATATTCCTAATGAGTAAATAATTATGTAAGAATCATTAGAGGAGATATAAAGATGGGTAATGAAATTCACCTCCAGTCTATATGGAAATACAAGAAATACACTTGAAAGAAATGTTTGTGCCCTTCATTCTGTTTAGCCTACCTACTCCTTCATTTGGCTTTTGAAGACCTTTTCTAGAAACTTTTTCTTCTAGATGACATACTTCCTGAGGTCAGAGTCAACATCTTATCGTGACTTGTGTTGCCAGTATTTAGCATCCTACATGGGAAATAGTAAGCCTTCATTAAATGTAGGCTAATAAATAAATTACACTAAGAGGCAACTAAGTCATTGCTGCCTCTAGTATGTTTTTCTACCTCTCTTTAATTTTACATGATTTGAGTACATTTTATCATCTTAAGTTCATGTCAACCAGATAACAGAAAAATGAAGGAGACTGACCCTCAGCATAGAATTTTTATACTATGTGGTTAATGCCAAGGTGGAAGTATAGAGAGAGTTGTTACGGGGACATAGGGAAGGCACCTAACCCAGCCTGGGAATCTGAGGCTGAGTCTGGAAGCCTGAGGAAGACTTAGCCAGGCAAATAAAATATAAAAGTATAAAGTAAAGGGGACTTCTTAAATACATGAGGTTTGTGTATACAGCTTGGTGTATTCGGATACACTATTGAAGTGTTGCCTGACTGTAAAGTATGAAGGGGGAATAGGTGTCAGGAATTTCATAGGGGCCATTATGTGATATCCTGAGCAGCATGATGGGAAGAGTTTGAGTCAGGGAAGTGACACGCTCATATTTATATTTTAAGTAAATTAGGATAGCAGTATGGAGGATATATTTCAGTGTATCATCATTTAGGCAGAGATCTTTTGGGAAGCTGTTTCTAAAATCCAGGCTAGAAGACACGAGGGGCTGTAAATAATGCCATTTTCAGAAATTGACCTGTTGAGCTAGGGAGATTACATAGTTTATCTACAGTACAGTGTGCTTTTATTTATTCTTTGTTTCTTTTTAAAATTTACATTCTTATATCATTTGTATTTTTTGTTATAAATATTTTTCTTTGATGCCAGTCTTTTTAAATGTTTTAAATTGCTGTATGACAGGGGAGGGATAGCATTAGGAGAAATACCTAATGTAGATGATGGGTTGATGGGTGCAGCAAACCACCATGGCATATGTATACCAGTGTAACAAACCTGCATGTTCTAACTTAAACTATAATAAAGAAAAAGAAATTTAAAAATTTAATAAAATTGCTGTATGATATTTCAGCAAGTGGATTATAGTTTAACGATTTCCTTATGTTAGGCATATTTCAGTATTTAGAATTATTTCTTAATAAATTTCTAGAAGTGGGATTATAAAGTTAAAGGGTATGAATATGTTTAAAATTCTTAGAATGTTACCATACTGCTTTCCAAAAAGATGAAAGTTTATGCCTTTACCAACAATAAGTGAGCATGTTTTTATAACCTCCTTGCCAGGATTATTATTTTTAAAAGTCTTTTGGTAATTAGACAAATGAATTCTTACTTCCATTAGATGTTGATCATTTTTCCCTGTATTAAATTATTCTTTTTTAAAATTTTACATTCATTTCTTCAAACTTTTGTGTTTTCCTTGTCAAATTGCTTGAGCTATTGATACAGGAAAAATATTAACCTCCCATCATGTTGATATCATATTTTTTCTAGGCCATTTACCTTTTAATTTTTTTATCTAGAGGCTTTTCAGTTTTATATAACCTAACCACTTTTTCTGATTTCTTTTGTAGCTCTGCACTTAGGATGACCTTCTCCTTCTACATAGTTGATAGTCATTTTTATTTTATGTTTTGATTTTTCTTAATAATATGTCGGGTAATGTGAGGATTTAGATTTTTTCTTTTGCAAAATTACTAACCAATTGAACCAACATCATTTGTTAAATAGCCCTTCCCTTTCCTGTAATGTGCTTTTAATGTGAAACTGCCTAGACTTTCATTTGTCCTCATTCTGGAATCATTTAAATATATTTTCAGACCTTTTGAACCCACTAAAATACTTTTTAATGTTGTTAGGAAGATCAGTCTTCCCCAGAACTAGATTTTAAGCATTTTGAGTATCAAAATAATGTCTAAGTCACATTGTCTTTCATAAGAATTGAAGTTTATTTTTTAATGGCCGTTAAAATTTTTCACAATAAAACTTTTATTACCCCTGTTAATATGATTCATAGTGGGGTATCCTAGTTTAATTCTTTTTTTCCAGGATAAAAACTGCAATTATGCAGTGAAACTGCTCAGAGCAAGGAAACCCCTAGGATATGGGGACCTGGTGGACCTTTTTCAGGTGTGTGAAAGTGCATCATTTGATCTCACAGTTATATAATTTGGAAATACAGTACTTATCCAACACACAGTGTTACTCTATTAAAGAGTTACACTTATTGAGGGACTTAGGTGGAAAATAAACTTTTTCTTTTATCCCTCACCGTAACCTATTTTTATGTTTTAATGAAAATATAAACAAATAACTTTGATCAAAAAGAATCAGCTTTTTCTGTTTTTTTGTTGTTGTTTTGTTTTTTTTCTGGAATGACATAGAAAATGGTTAAAGTAAAATGTCTTCTTTATATTGCTGTACAGCCTTTTCCTCAGTGTGATTTCCAAAATCTCAGTCTGTAGGAAGGTATTTACGTAAAGCTATCATTAACTAACATATTATTAAAGTTATTGTGGAGAGTGGGTATCTCTCAGTTGGAAGAGCAAGAATAATTTATACTTCTTTGGACTATTACCACTTTTTAAAGAAGAAAAGGAAAAGCAGTAACTTTTTTCCTTATGATTTTTCTCTTACTGAATTATGATCTCAATACAGTGGATGTGTTTTTGTTTTTCAAAGTATACTTCAGAAGACTTAGAATAGATAACTAGGTTTTATTGTTTTGTTGATCATTTATTCTCGATAACATAAACTTCCTTTTTGATTATTCTCATATAAATTGGGAGGGAACAGATGAGAAATAGATGTTTGATTCCTTTGAATTACATTAAAATAAATTTAAAAATTAATTTTTATTGCTACCTTAAGTTTATCTCAGCTTGGTAGACCTGGTTGTAGCCAACATGTACACAGCATTTCACCATGACTCACCTTATTTTGTTGATTTTAATAAGCACAGTTTTTTCACCTTTTAACATCCCCTGATTGGTATGCATCTTGCAGTTGATGGCATCTTAGAATCATTATGAGCCAGGTGATGTTGTAGTTATCTTTTTCAATATGTGCATGAACTTGTTCATGGTACTTCATGTTATTATCACATCAGTTGAGTTGCATGCATTGTTGATACCACATATGTTGAGTTGAATTGCTATTTAAAATGTCACCCTAGTTATTGAAAACTTTCTGTTAACATCTTATGGTAAGATCAAAAAAGCACCAGCAACAAAACATGCAGAATGGGTGCCATTGACTTAGAAGAAAATCTCAGAGACAATAGTGAAGTACTCTTTCAAGAAATAAGGTGTTCATTCCCAGTGCTGTTTATGGCCCAGAGGATGAAATTGTGAAGAAAAATTCTAAGTGATTAGAAAGCATTGTGTCGTAGTTTAATTGGCACTGACTTTTTTTGTTGTTGTGATATTATGGGTATGTCTTAAAATCATTGGCATCTTAAACCCTATGAAAGTATATCTTCTTTTTTGTTTTTTATGAAAACGAGTTCATTTTCCTTTATTTGTCTGACGACTTAGGCAGACAACTTTAAATCAAAATCATTGGGTCCTCTTTTAACTTCCATTATTGTCAGGGTGCTATGTACCATAAGGAGTGGCAGCATAATATTGTAGGAAGAATAGTGAACCAGGAGTTAGAAGACATACAGTATTTTCAAATTCTGGCTTTACTACCTACTTACTGTATCAGTAGGGCTGCATCAGGCCCTGTAAACTCTCTAAGATTATTGAGATGCTGAAATGAGAAACATATATTAACACAGAAAAATTATAAATGTAACTTGGTTACTATTAAGAGCTTTTAATTTGCCTGAATAACATTTAATAAGGAGTGTTCAGCAGAGACAGGGGTTGCCTCACACTTCAGTGGTTCTGGCAGGATTAAATCTGGTAGGATATTTAATCATTTTATTGAAGCTTTATGAGGAGCTTTATGGTCATCATCTTTTAATCATTCATATCGTTATGGAAATTTTGTCTCTAGATTTGAATCAAAACCTTTGTTTACAAGAAAGCAAGGGAATAAGGACAGGGAGCCCTTTTGGGAACACTGTTCTTTGCCAGTTGTATTTGCCATCTTTAGCTGTGCTAAATCAGTAATTTATGCTGGCATACTGAGGGACTTTGCAGAGCAGGCTGTAGGAAGTTGTAGTCTTAATTTACCATACCATAAAGACAGCTTTGGAAGAAGGTGAGGATTTAAATGATAAAATTAATGTTAACACTGGTTTTACATTTTTAATGGTGATTCTGGATTACTTTGTGTCAATTTCTTTTGAGAAACTTTTTAAAACTTAGATTTATATGTCTTTATTGCATATCTTGCCTCAAAAAATAACTGATAGAGTTAGTTCTTTTAATAAAAAATAATCACGGCCAGGCACGGTGGCTCACGCCTGTAATCCCAACACTTTGGGAGGCTGAGGCGGGTGGATCACGAGGTCAGGAGATCGAGACCATCCTGGCTAACATGGTGAAACCCCGTCTCTACTAAAAATACAAAAATTAGCCGGGCGTGGTGGCGCATGCCTGTAATCCCAGCTACTTGGGAGGCTGAGGCAGAAGAATCACTTGAACCAGGGAGTCGGAGGTTGCAGTGAGCCAAGATTGTGCCACTGCTCTCCAGCCTGGGGACAGAACAAGATTCCGTCTCAAAAAAACAAAAAAACAAACACACACACATACACACACACACACACACACACACACACACACACAAAACAAAAACAAACAAACAAAAAAAACAAATAATCGCTTATAAGTTTAATGTTCTCTTGACTTGGAATTCCGTGTCATTTATTCAAATTCTGTAAGGATGACAAACTTGTCATATCCATCTTTGTGTAGCCTTTCAGTAAATGTGTGTAGATTTAATTTCATTTTGTAAATTTAATTATGCGTAATTCAGTTTGTACATTTTCTAACCTCTTACATTTTTATTGCCACTTAAAAACTTCTGAGTGAGCTGGCTTGGTAGAAGAAGTTAAATTAAGGTTTGGAATTATAGCATGTGCACCCAATTAATTTAAAGTGCTGTTTCAGTAATAAGAGGAGTAATGTTATTGTTTTTAATGAAATATGTTTATTTCTTGAAGAAATTAGGGCTGTTTAAATTCAAGGCATATAATAAAATTCTAGGAAATTTCTTAATATTCATTTACAAGTATTGTGGGGATGATGTATGTACTATTTTTAGTGATTCTATTCTAGGGTGGGAATTCTTATTTATGTTTTCCCTCCTGCAGTATATGAAGAAATAGAGTGCTTTTTTGAGGTGGGAAAGAAGTTTTGAAAATCCATGTCCTAATAGAGTTTGTAGCAGAAGATGGAGGAGAACCAAAGGACAGAGTGTTAGGAGAAAAGCATGGGAAAGCAGTAGTTAAGGCGTATAGCTTAGATACAGAGTCTGGAGTGTCTGTCCAAGGTATTTTAACTCTTGCTACTCGATTTTTGTTTTGGTGTTTATTTTACATAAAGTGGATTTTTTTGAGATCACTATTACTGGTTGTAATTATATAAAAATGCATTCTTAATTATAGATTAATTTTAATAATTTACTTTATATATGTTCTAAATGAAGCACTGAAAGAGAACAGCTCAGAGGTTGTACAGCCTTTTTTAATGGGTTGTGGAACCAAGGAACCGAAGATCACTCAGCTATGTTTGGCTGCTATTCAGAGACTCATGTCACATGAAGTCGTGTCTGAGGTAATGTGAAGATTTTATCTAAACTGCACCTAAGAGTTGAATCAGGAGTTTTCATGAAAGGAGAATGAAACATACCTGATATTTAATATAAAACCTTTACAAATAGCAATGTGCTCGGAGAAAATGGCTTTATTTAAAATATTGCCAAATTTTCTCCTCATTAAACACTCACAAACAAGTATTTTTGCAAGTCATTTGTAATCTAAGAAGTCACAGTTCAGTAATATAGATGAAAATTTTGAGACTCAAGCAAGTTTTCAATTTAATTGGTTATTTAATTTTTCTTTTATAAAAAGAGGAGGGAAGAGCATGACTCTTTTTCCTAGATTATATGGAGTAGTAATTTGTTTTTCATTAACTTAAACATATTGTTCGTATCTAACCTTATGATGGAAAAATGAGAAAAAATATTTCTTAACCATGAATCTGCATGTTGGTCTCAAATTTAATGGTGTTATCTTAATTTTGTACTCCATAAGTACTATAATAGAAGTAATAAATGTTTTGACATTAATGTATCATCTTAAACAATGTCAGATTTAATTGAGTGTGCCAATGTGTTGTTCATATGGGTTGTATTTTTTTTCTGTAGCATACTGTAAATGAAGTATTTGTATCTGAAACAGCAGGCTCATAGCTAATTTGCATATGTCCATATTATTCATGTCCGAATACAATCTATCAACATTATTGTAGAAATGAGCTGTGATTTTGACTGGGTATTACAAAACTGCTTGCTGCTATTTGTATATATTCAAATAGGATATTACAATTTTCGAGGGAGAGAATTAATTGATTGTAAGTCCTAAATTACTTGAGAGATGTGTTTGGATCTAGAGATCTAAAAATATGGGTTTTGTTATTGTGATCAAGAAATCCTCTTCAGCTGAGGTAGGTTTGTATACCTTTTCTTATTTAGGGACATCAACATCTATATTTTATTTGCTGACAATAATTAAAATAACTATTTTACAGACTGCAGCTGGAAATATAATTAACATGCTTTGGCAGCTAATGGAGAATAGTCTTGAAGAACTTAAGCTACTTCAAACAGTTCTTGTTCTTTTAACAACCAATACAGTAGTTCATGATGAGGCACTTTCTAAGGTAGGAAAACTGTTTGCCAGAGTTCATATGTGCTTTGAGACAGTATTTGAATACGCTGGCTGAAAGAGAAAAGCTTGGTGCCATTTGACCCAAAAGCAACTTCCCTACAGCTATTGTGATGATTGACATTGCATGTTAATAACTGTTGGTACCTTATTTTTTCCAGTTTAGAGTTGAAATCAGGTTGGGGTGCTTAAGCAAAGCCCCCTGGGTACAGCCAACAGGCTGAGTTGTGAATAGGAAATGGAAAAAAGAGAGAAAGTAGCCCAAGAGTAAGAATAGGGAAGGAGGGAACTAAGAAAAAAAAAAAAACGTGTTGTAAGATCACGAGGTCAGGAGATCGAGACCATCCTGGCTAATGTGGTGAAACCCCGTCTCTACTAAAAATACAAAAAATTAGCTGGGCGTGGTGGCGGGTGCCTGTAGTCCCAGCTACTCGGGAGGCTGAGGCAGGAGAATGGCGTGAACTCAGGAGGCAGAGCTTGCAGTGTGCCGAGATCGTGCCACTGCACTCCAGCCTGGGCAACAGTGACACTCTGTCTCAAAAAGAAAAAAAGATACTGCCTTGAGTATTTTAGATTCCCTGTGATAGCTCTCCCTACCCATAATTTCACATGTATATGGTATGTAAACCAGACAGTTCAAATATGTTTCTTAAATGGCTAGACAAATCTCCTTTCACCATTTATACTAGATAAGATTGCATGTATGATGGCTAGCTCTCATTTTGTCATCACTCCCACCCACTTTGGAACATGTAAGAGCCGTTCTATTATTTATTTCACTTTTTAAAAAGTTTTTTATTATGAAATATTTCTAAAGAACAGAAAGTAGAGAGTACCATAGCAGTAAATAAATTATTGTCTAAGGAATTTTTGAGACTCTCAGTAATAGCTTTATTATAATTTGCATGGCTTGTAAAGAAGTACAGTATACTGTCACATTAAGCTGTGTATACTATCTCAAGTGATGTTCTTAGATCATAATGAGATTTTAATTGCAAATACTTTATTCTTTTAAGCTTATATGAACTATATAAATACTGTATATATTTTTGTATATCCTTTTGTGTATCGTTCCTCTTGGTTTCTAGCTATCAAATTA